>NW_022196910.1:51867719-51877719 GCF_008632895.1 Mastomys coucha
GCTGACTTTGAACTCAGAAATCTGCCTGCCTCTGCCTCCCAAGTGCTAGGATTAAAGACGTGCACCACCATTGCCCAACTCACAACACTTCTTGTAAAGAACCGATAGCAGAATTTTTTCCCAATTAATTTCAATATTAATACAAGAAGCCTGTGATTGGGCCGTGGAAAAGGAAGGCAGGCAGAGATTTTTTAGATACAGGAGAGAGTAAACAGAGGAATGAAAGAAAATGGGAGGAAGAGGAAAATGATCCAGATTCTGTGTGGCTTTAGACAGCCACAGGTAGCTAAGACTATCTTATAAGGGATGGGCAATTACAGGACAATTTGTCTTATCTAGGTGGGCAATTTATATCAATATCAACTGACTCTAAGTTCTTTGTGTGGGCGTTTTGTGGAGTGAGAATTTACTGATATAAATCTGACTTACAAATTACAAGCCTCTAGAGTTTTGATTTTACCGGGTAACTGGGATTTAAGGCTGCTGACCATAGTGGTTGGATGGCTGGGAATGTGAGCAGAATCTACAACAAGAGAACTGTGAGAAGGATGTTCTCTGCTTGGGGTTAGCCATGGAGGTAGCAGGGTCTCTGGGGCCCAGTAACTGGCAATAGTGCAGGATGGTGCATTTTTAAATATTTCCTGCAACAAGAATCTACATTGGAAGGTTTCTAAAATGCAAGTCAGGTTAATATGCTAGTATGTTGATTATGGTCTTTCAGTGAAGATCCAGAGGGCATATTTATACTGTAACAATACAAATGAAGCTTCCTGAGTCTTTTTAGCAATATAAAGACATGAAGGGATTTCTATGTTTAAAAAGTTATCCTATAGGTGGATGCAGGCAGCTGCTGGAGCACATGAAGAGACACTTCACATGCCACTAGAAAAAGAGTGTTCCTAAGTGACAAAGGGTAAAATAAAAATATCATTGGAAAATAAAGTTGAGGTTCATGGTAGTAAGCAATGATGCTTTAAAAAATAAAGAACTTGTGTATATTAAAAATCATATAGATAACTTACAGTTTTAGTTAATTGTTATTTTCAGTCTTAAAGCAATACCCCTCCTCCTCTCACTTTCTAATTTTCTTGTAAAAATATTCTGTTTGGATATAGATACATCAATAAATTTGATACTCAATTAGAAAAAAGTCATAAATATTTCACAATATTGTTACAGAATAATACAGTGGGTCTCTGTAAATATAGTACCTTAGGTTCCTGCTCTATAGCAACCAGTTCATGACATAGATATACTAAGAGGAAAAAAATTAAAAACTCTTGAACTTTTAGAAACACCATCAGTACATGAAAAAGTCAGTAGCAAGTGGAAAAAGAAAGGATGGAACTTTGAATAATGAAAACTTAAAGTGAAATTTATACTTTAATAAGATATGATTTCAAAAAGTATCAGTTTATGAATGACAGATAAGAATAACCACTGGTTTCTCTGAAATCCATTTGAGGAGGATGAGATTTCTATAGACCTAAGATGAGAAGATCTATATTAATTTTGAAGCCAATAAGTAATGGGAAATGGGTAATGGCATGGTTAAACAATGACAAATATCTTGCATAATTGAATATAGATTTAATTTTTCAATGGAAAAGGAAGACAGATGGTTTTATTAAAACAGTTTCAAAAATAAGATTTCCAAAATGAGAATATATTTTGCAGAAGAAGGCTGGAGAAACTTACTTAAATGATAGAGAAAGGGATACATGGTGGAAACTTTCTATGTTAAAAATCTTGATCTCCTGATTGCTTGTGCTAATGGCCTCCCCATATTAATCCTTAATATGCTCCTGTTTCCCATTAGAGGATGAAATCAGATACAGTAACACATTCACAATGTCCTTTCCATTTCTTACATCACACACACTATGTATGCGTACATTGTCAGGACTCCTGTACCTCAGGATGGAGATTCTTATACTGCATATAGGGGCTCAGGATCATTTGAAGCATAATTATTTTTCATTTAAAGCTTATCTTATCAAAAAATCCAGATCAGTGGTTTTCAACATGTAGGTTGAAATTTTTTTGGTCACATGTCAGATATCCTACATATCAAATATTTATATTGTGATTGATAACATTAGCAAAATTAGAGTTGTAAAATAACAATGAAAGCATTTTATGGTTGGGGGTCAATACAACATGAAGAACTGTATTAAAGGGTCATAGAATTGGGAAGGTTAGGTTTTTATAAAAAATGATATAGGTATTTATAAAAATGTAAATATATTATATGATTGATCAATATATTAATTGTGGGCAGCTCCTTAACCCAAAAAGCCTTCTTTAAACAGGGACACACAGGTTCATCTCCATATTGTGAGGCCTAGCCCAGGCTGGAACACTAAGGCCAACCAACTTCAGAGACAAACAGGTAGTAAAAGGCAAGTACAAGAGCATAATCAACAAAAGCCAATGCAATATAACACCTTCAGAATCCAGCTCTCCTACAACAGCAAACTCTGGATATCCTAACAGAACTGAAGAGTAAGACCTTAAATCCCATTTTGACAAGATGATAGAAGACTTTAAAGAGGATTCCCTTAAAGAATTACAGGAAAACACAATCAAACACCTAGAAGCCTTTATAAAAGAAACAAATAAATTCCTTAAAGTAATACAAGGAAATATAATCAAACAGGTGAATTAAATAAATAAAAAAAAAAAACAGTCCAAGACCCAAAAATGGAAACAGAAGCAATAATGAAGACACAAATGGGGGCAACTCTAGAGATGGAAAACCTAGGAAAGAACAGGAATTGCAGAAGCAAGTATCACCAAGAGAATACAAGAGATGGGAGAGAGAATCTCAAGCACAGAAGATAGCATAGAAGAAATTGTTGCATCTGTAAAAGGAAATGCCAAAAGTAAAAAGTTCCTAACTCAAAACATCCAAGAAATTTGGGGCTCTAAAATAGACCAAACCTAAGACTAATAGGAATAGAAGAGGGTAAAAATTCTTAATTCAAAGACCAGAAATATCTTCAACAAAATCATAGAGGAAAACTTCCATAACCTAAGGAAAGAGATGGCTATTGTTCTTAGTGCTAAAAAATGCTACATCCGCCACTGGAAAAGCAATAATCATTCTCATCCAAATATAACCCTGAGAGCTACAGAGCAAGCATCCTTCTTGCAAGATATGCTTACTAATAGTGAAGTGGCACAGATATTATAGGAGTAACCAACTACTTTTTATAAACTGTGTTTAAGTTCCTCTAGACAAGATCAAAACAATACCTCACACTGTCTGTAGGCTTCAAATGTGGAATTCAATTGGCGAGGGACCCTAGAGTAAAGTATGCTACTATTATTCTACCAAATAAAAACAGTATTAAAATGACTCTTCCTGATATGTTGTTATATCATATATCAGTGCATTTGTAGCTCAGTATTCATCACAGAAGCTTTTTCTTGAAGTAGACTGAAATTAACAAAGTAGCCCTCAACTAATCAACATGCAGATAATAAGAGATTTTACCTGATGTTGGTGGCTGGTGCCATGCTGCTGGTGATGGCAGTGTTGGTCATGCGGGTGCTGGTGATGGCAGCATTGGTCATGCAGGTGCTGGTGATGGCAGCATTGGTCAGTCATGCGGGTGCTGGTGATGGCAGTGTTGGTCATGCGGGTGCTGGTGATGGAAGCGATGGTCATGCAGGTGCTGGTGATGGCAACATTGGTCATGCGGGTGCTGATCATGGCAGTGTTGGTATGCGAGTGCTGGTAATGGCAGCATTGGTCAGTCATGCGGGTGCTGATCATGGCAGTGTTGGTCATGTGGGTGCTGGTGATGGCAGCATTGGTCATGCGGGTGCTGGTGATGGCAGTGTTGGTCATGCAGGTGCTGGTGATGGAAGCGATGGTCATGCAGGTGCTGGTGATGGCAGTGTTGGTCATGCAGGTGCTGGTGATGGCAGTGTTGGTCATGCAGGTGCTGGTGATGGCAGCATTGGTCTTGCAGGTGCTGGTGATGGCAGCATTGGTCATGCGGGTGCTGGTGATGGCAGCATTGGTCATGCAGGTGCTGGTGATGGCAGCATTGGTCATGCGGGTGCTGATCATGGCAGTGTTGGTCATGCGGGTGCAGGCTATGGCAGCGTTGGTCATGTGGGTGCTGGTGATGGCAGTGTTGGTCATGCAGGTGCTGGTGATGGCAGCATTGGTCATGCGGGTAAGTTTCATTCTTAATTTTGGTAGTAGTGGTGATGATTACTATGCTTCTCTGTATTTTCTTCCAGGGACTTTCAGTAGACCCATCTTCAACTCACTATTTCCTTCTTGACTCTGCTGAGTTCCTTGGGGACATACATATATATATATTAGCTTTGCACAGTTTTTAGGAAAAAGTCACTGGTTGCATAAGGGGGACTGAGATAATAGACCTTCTATCTGCTGGGCCTGTGGGGCAGCAGTTTCAACTAATGTAAGCAGCAACTGTGCTAGGTGTCAGCACTTTGTTGCTTAAAAGGGCTAAACTAGGCCTCTCTAGAGTGTCATTTTATTCTAGGTAGAGGCTAACTTGCCTGAGGGTGTGTTTGCTAAACTTATTTACTTTCAGCTTCTTTTATTTCGTCATTGTTGTGTCTCACAGAGGATTGTGATTGTAAAACACTTGTTGTTTGGAGGTCTTAGTCTGCTACTGTCCTGTGACAATATCCTTCATGTGTGTAAGATTATGATTGGTAGACAGTTACCTGCAGGTTGGGTTCATGACTGACACCATGATCTTCCCGTCATCTAGCCCTTGTTAAAGTCACAGTGAATATTTCACTTTTACGCCTGGATGTGGGAATGCTTATTTGTTACTCTTTTCTCTTCAGCAGGATACAATGAAAACTATAATTTTTAAATAAAGTGTTTAGTTACAGTTTCTGATTTTGAGTTTGGGACATCTGATAATGTTTTGAAGAAATAAAATATAGAAAATATACTGTAGTAAACAATATTTATATCTAAAATATTCACATCTACTCTTATTTTACACGGTTAGTATTATAGGCTATTTGCTTACATTCTGGCTTCAAATTTCTGAGATTGATTTGTGTTTATGGTATGCTCCAAGGTGTCGGACGGGGCCTTAGTGATTCCATGTGTTTTCAGTATTAGTGTTACATGCACAACTAAGAAACTTCTCAGTTCCTAAATCAAAGGTTGCTAATCAATGACCATGATCCTTCCAAGTAGTACACTGCATTGCGTTTAATTTTTCTTTGGTTAAAAATGGTACAACTTTCTCTATTTCTCCACTTTGTGCCAACTCTGAACCAGCTCGGTAGAATTAATATCCAGGAGTAGAGATTTCTCATTATTTTCAGGATCATTTCTGAGGCAGCAACACAATTTTGTGTACCATGGAATTAACAGGAGCGTGTTTCTTTTCTTTATTTCCACACTGGGTATTGGGCTGAAATCCAAACAATTGATTTTTTTCTTATTTCTACCCCAAACAGAAAGTGTATTTATTTCTCTTCACTTCCCCAGTTGCACTAAGTCTTTGTCTATGATCTTTGACTTTATTCAGTGTGTTGAGTCTTTATTGAAATATGTATTGAATAATACAGTAAATTTACTGTTCTTATCATTGATCCAATGAAAAAATTTAAATACAGGAGAAATAAATTATTCAAAAATTAAAGAAATTTCCTGAATATTAAAATAAAACCTAATACATGGACTGCACCTTTATACAATTCTGATTTTTAAGACTTCTAAGTCTCTGAAGAAAATTCTTCCAAAGCACAGAACTGGGTTTAGAATCAGGTTATTTGAGTCCTTATGAAATGCTAGAAAATCCTTCCCATATTGTCAATCAAGGATGAGGATCAATGAAATTTCACACACACACACGCACACACACACACACACACACACACACACACAGAGAGAGAGAGAGAGAGAGAGAGAGAGAGAGAGAACATTCGTAAACTTTTCTGAGCTAGATGAATTTCCTTTAAATTCACTGGTCTTAGAGAATTTATTGTTGAATATTATTGTTCATTTACTTCAGAGATATATTGAGATGCTTACATTTGAGATGTACATATATGTCTCAAATGGCAAAGGTAAGTTAGCTTTATGAAATGTAGAAATACAAGTCACATACTAGAGGAAACCTCTTGAGTATTTGCTAGTTGTTACTGCGAAGTTGAGTTAAGCTTAGAACACCTAGGAATGTTACCTCCTTATGTGTTATTACAGTCTAAAATAAATCTTCAAGGGGATAGAAAGTTGGCTGAACACTTAGAGGTGCTCACAGTGTTGTGGGTGACCTGAGTTAGTCTCCAGCAATGTAGATCACAACTCAGAACCACTTGTAAGTACACGTACTGGGATGTGACATTCTCTTATGATTTTTCCAGACTCTTGTGTTCACTTGGTGTACATAAATGAAAGCTAAATTAAATAAACATAAAATAGATAAATAAATCTTTTAAGATATAAAAATTACTTATTTGAAAAAATTATAAAAAAATCAAGTACTATAAAAATAACTTCACATCATGTAATAGTGGTAAATCAGGCTCAGGAAAACAGTGATTACTTATAGAAAAAATGAACTAGATAAATCTCTGGTCACACATGGTTTAATGCATGGTGATATGAATAACACTATTATCATGTAAACAAGACTAATTTGTTCGTATTAACTAGTTCTTTATTCACTGAACCATTGGATTTTATCTTTAGCAATCAAAAGTACTCCATAGGGAAAGCTGTATATTTTCTTATCTAAGAAATAGTGCTCTAACTTGGCTTATGTATTAAACCAAGTGAAAAGCTTTCAACACATACACCCACAATTTGCAAACACACACATACATACACATATAGATCATAGTGGACAGTAATAAATCGATCTTCTTTAGAGAGTGTGTGTGTGTGTGTGTGTGTGTGTGAGTGAGATTTCCATTTTTTCTTAAATGTTTAAACTAGTACTTTTCTATTTGCCTTTCTCACTGACATAATAGTCTTACCCATGCTGCATTTCTTAACTCAAATGGTTACAGAGCTTTATCTATTAAATCAAGCCAAGAGTAATTATTGAGAGCTTAGTAGTCCTCCAACTGTGTTGAATATTTGCTGGTCTCATAGTTTCCTGGATATTAAATTTAATATGATTATTCCAATTTGATCAGAACACAATTTGCCTTATAAAGCATTCAATTTTTGTATTTCACAATAATTAAAATTAACAAGATTCTTCCTTCCAATGGTCTTGAAATTTAATATAAAAAAATCTTGGTGGCTTATGATTATGGAAGTTATTATCATTTTCCCTTGGGGTGAGAAAGTATTATTTTAAGGGTGACCCAGACTTTTCAATTAAAGAAATGGCAATAACAAATTGAACATGGTATGTTGTTGATAATTATTTTAAGTTCTGGTATCCTTAGGCAGCTAGGTGGAAAGAAATTTCTTGCACACTGATAATTTATATGACAATGTAATATATAGTTAACTTTATTATATAACATTGTAAATTATTATCTATTCAATTAGACTACTCTGATAGATTTTTGGAACTGGAAACTCGTAGTAACACACAGTTCAGAAAACTGAGATTTAAAAAAAATATGCAATTAGAATCTTTTAATATGAATGAAGAAATTTTGATCTTTATAGAGACAACATAATATTTATTTCAAAATAGAAGAGCACAAGCAAGAACTAGCATACTATCTTTACAAGCCACAGATTTTTGAGATTGAACTATATTAAGTACCCCCAGGAAGCTGAAGAAATGCCCTTATGTAATGTTGGCAAGTGATTCTTTCCAATTAGACTATCAGAAAAAGTCTGAGAGTTGATTAAATTTGTTTCTTGGCCTTAAAAGGAATGACTCCCCTGATATGATTATTATTTTAAATTTCAAACCTAACTTTTTGTTTTATTCTATTGAAGTTTACTCTTTTACAGCATACTGGAATAGAACATAGCATATAATAAGAAATTCAAAATCTAAGACTAATGTTTAACATTAGGCAATGAATATTGAAATCTTTCTGAAAAATATACTATCTCAGTTGTTTCAATTTATTAGTATTAGAATTGATTTTAACTTGAGAATTTAAAATAGCACTAATTGTCTTCTCTTCATTTGGAGGAATCTTTTCTGCCAAGTATATTTTCCATATAATCTGAACTCATTCAAGAAAATCATAATATTATTAAAAATAATTAATATATATCCACCCTCATAAGTGCAGAACATTCTTACCCACTGAAATAAGTATTATTTAACTGGATTTTTATAGATAATGAAGGACAGATAAAGTGGTATTTAGTGAGTGATAAGGTTTCCATATCAAATTCATCTACAGTAGTGGTTCTCAATCTTCCTAATACTGTAGACTTCATTACAGTTCCTCATGTTATAGAGACCCACAACCATAAAATTATTTCCTTGCTGTGTCATAACTGTAATTTTGCTATAATTATTGGATAGCAATGTGAACATCTGATATGCAGGATATCTGATATATGAAAGGCTTATTGAATTCCCAAAATGTCACAACTCACAGGTTGAGAAGCATTCATTTCAGGATTCTTTTGTTGTAGGATAACTCTGTAGCTATGAAGGCAAATTGTGCAAACACTAGGAAGCAGAGCTTAATGGAAAGAAATAGGACACTGGGGAATGCCCATGAAAGCTACATTTCATTCCCAGTCTCTTTGTCTTGCCTCCTGCCTACCGTGCTGTGAACAACCTTCTCCAGCACAAATGTCTCTTGACATGATATTCCATAAATCCATGGACCCAGGGTCAATGGAGTCAAGAAATGTGCCCTGAATCTGTGAATCTGTGAAAATAAAATCCTAAAGGAATCTGTTTCCTTTATGTCTTTGTGGCAGTTAGAGCTGAGTAAACAATGAATGCCATGCAATTCTGGCCAAAGCTCACAAATGCTCAGTTGGTCACTCTGTTGTCTGAATACCAAATTTTACAACTGTTTTCAGAGCTTATGTGTTGGATTTTCTCCTTTTCTTCATTATCACATTTGAATATGGCATCAGCCTAGCATGGAACACTATGCTCCATAAATGTTATCCTCTTTCCACAAACACATGCCATTTTACTCTGTTCCTATTCATCCTTCCTTTATTTTCTTTTCTTTTCTTTTTATTTCTTCTTTTGTTTGTTTGTTTAAAGGCCACAATAAAACCCACTACTTTGTACTGGAGTTGAACTCTACAAAGGCCTTCACTCCACTCTAGGGTCCTTCATCCATCCCATAGTCTTTTTATCTGAAAGAACTGCAGGAAAAAAAATGGAGAAGAGCCTGAGGAAAAGGATGTTCAGTGACAGGCCCAAATTGAGATCCAGTTCAGGGGGAAGCTCTAAGTCTTGACACTATTACTAATGCTATGGTGTACTTACAGACAGGAGCCTATCATGACTGCCCTACGAGAGGCCCAACAAGCAACTGCAAGAGTCAGATGCAGATACTTAAGCCCAACCAATGGACAGAAGCTGGTGCCCCCTGTGGTTGAATTAGTGGAAAGGTAGAAGAAGCTGAGGAGGAGGGCAACCCCATAGGAAGACCAGCAGTCTCAACTAACCTGGAGCCCCAGGATCTCTCAGACACTGAGCCCCCAACAAGTTAGCATATACCAGCTGATATGAGGCCCCCAACATATATACAGCAGAGGACTGCAGGGTCTGGACTCAGTCAGAGAAGATGCACCTAACCCTTGAGAAACTTGTGGCCCCAGGGAGTGGGGAAGTCTATTGTGGTGGGGTGTGGGGTAGAGACTTCCTCTTGGAGAAAGGGCTGGGGGTGTGTGGCCGGGGGGTGGGGCGTGTAGGTGTGGAATGTGGAACAGTCGGAAGGTGGATCATGACGGAATAAAGTCTGTATTGTAAAAAAAGATTAAAGAGTAAATATATATATATGTATATATATATATACTATATATTATTTACATTATATTTATATATATTATATATATTATATATTACATTTATATAATATATATATT
>NW_022196910.1:51877961-51886611 GCF_008632895.1 Mastomys coucha
AAAAAAAAAAAACCAACAACAACAACAAAAAAAAAACAAAAAACAACAGCAGGAACAAACCCCTGTTCCCTCCTCCTTCCAAATGCTCGCCACCTCACCCTCTCCCACTTACTGGTCCTGGCATTCCCCTACACTGGGGCACAGAACCTTAAAAAAAAAAATACATAGAAGTTTTAAAAGTTGCCAACAGTAGTGCATATACAAAGTGAAGATAAGAACATTAAGTAATTCATATGTTAATAACTTTTATTTAATAATTCCATATTATATTCACAAATTATGACTCTGTGTTCTACAAAAAAGTAAAATTATAATTAAAGATACTTTCAAATATGAACAAACTGAGACGGGAGAATCAGGCAGACTTGTCTCTGCACTGGTTTCTTCTTTGGCCAATGAGGCGAGTGAGTGTACAGAGACAGTTATCGTCCTTCAGTGTGATCCATTTATGTGTGTCTGAGTGAACACTTGAGCTGTTCCTACAAAAACCAACTTTAAAGGAGATTTAAGATTCTAACATCATTTTGTAGCACTGGGAACTGAACCCAGGGCTGGCTACACACCTTGAGCTACATCATTTGGTTACAAATAACCTTTTTGTTTTGTTAAAATTTAAGCTTATGTTATCAAAATAGTACAAAAATCTCTATGTGTTCCTTACACATTTTCCCCTGAGGTTAATATCCAATATTACTGTGTAAAATTTTTCACAAGTAACTAAAAAAACTAATGTTGATGAATTATGAACTCAAGTTTTCTCAGAGCAGGACTTTTGATTTGTATACTGAACTTGTTGGTTTTCCTTGATTTGGTATTGTATTTATACTAATCCATAAGTGCTTCATCAGTTTCCTAATCTTTACAGTGTAGAATCATTTAAAGGAAATTGGAATTATATGCTTACTACTAGTAAGGACTAACCCACTCTCAGTACTAATAGGGGGAAGTTTTTTGTTGTTGTTGTTGTTTTTGTTTGGTTTGTTTTGGTTTGCTTTTTTGAGACAGGGTTTCTCTGTGTAACCCTGGCTGTCCTGGAACTCACTCTGTAGACCAGGCTGGCCTCAAACTCAGAAGTCTGCCTGCCTCTGCCTCCCAAGTACTGGGATTAAAGGCATGTGCCACCACTGCCGGACAGTAGGGGTAAGTTTTATGTCCTATGGCAATGGTTGGCAGCAGCATTGACATCCCACCCAGGGTCTCTAATGGCAGTGCTATCTTCAGATGAGAGATGGTAGAAGTCCTTGGGGATTTCTCACCTCCAATAAAGTGACTTGAATGTAAATGTTACTTTTAATATAAATATATGTAGTAAATTAAAAAATAATGTTGTCCTCTGCTCTTCCTCAACAGTCAGGTGGATAATCCACTAGACATATGTACCATATTCTTAGCTTCTACGAGTCATTAATATCCACTCCAACATCCTATTCTCCATTGAAAGCTTCTTAGATCTTTAATTTAGTATTCTTTGTATCCTGTCTCCATAGTAATTGGCTTCCTGGGAGTAAAAATAGATTTATAATACTAAGCCTACACTATTACTTAACTGATTTATAACAGCAATACTCTTACTTCCATCTGAAATCTCACAGTTCCAGTTTAAATCCCTCACTCTAGTGTGTTCTCACTTGTTTGACATATTCTATTTTTATCAAACATTCCTGGTATTAATGTATCTGCTGGTACTAGAGGATCTTCATTTGAGAAAATAATACAGCAGATATGAAGAACCCCAAAAGTCCTATTTGTTTCAGTGTGAGATATGAATATATACTCCTAAACTGGAGGGATCAGCTCACTAGAGAAGAGAGCAGCACCAGTGATCTTGGGTTTGTAATTTTAGAATATATTTTAAAAAGTGATGGGTGGTATATTCATGAGATGAGTAATAGTTTCTCCTCCTCCCAAGCTGTGCAGGACAAAAATCTCCCTGTTTCAATCCTCTTGACAAGCCCACAAAGTGGATCAAAATCCAGATGGCAATGATGTAATAGGAACAATACTGGGGTATCTTATGTCTTATGGCTGTAAAGATAGTGAGGTGTCTTATGTCTTATGGCTCTATAGACAGTGGGGTGTCTTATAGTTTAAAGCGGGCACTTTAATTTATGATATAGTGAATGACCCAACTACAAATGTTAAGATGTTATTTGGTCACTGTACCATATTCTACGGTATTGAAACACAGCTGAAGTTCTCTTAATTAGCTCTTATTTAACTACTATCCTAACAAATTTCTCCAGGAAACCCTCAAACCTGCTAAAATTTCACCATCTCCTTACATGTCTCATATCCTAATTAGAAAATAATCACAAAACACAAACTTATGTCCAGTCTAACCAGCACCACAGGCACCACCATGTCCACACTGACAGCTTATAGAGTTTATAACCTGACAGATTATAGACTGTCCAAGATGTTCTGAGTGCTGACCAGCCTCCATACTCTTTTTTGCAACCCACCAATTCTCATGAATACGATTTATCATGGGTATTCAAGCTCCAAGTATTACTTCATTTCTACGACCACCCTTCACAATTTGTGTGCACACCCAACACTCATCCCTTAATGTGCCACACTCTTCTCTTGTTTTACTCATGTTACCTTTTCATAAATAGAATCCATTTTCACAAAGAAGACTCTCCATTTTTCCATTTTCAAGAATCTGACCTTGGAAACAAGGACTCTGTGCGATGTGTCCTCAAATACAATGAATTCATATATTGTTAAGGGCAGAGACAGAAGTAAACAGGACCAGGGAATAAAAAATGGAGAAATATTTGTTTTCTGTAGCAAGGAAGGAGAGTATGGAGTTTCTTCCAAAGAAATTCCTCTTTGAAGAATGAAGATCTAGTTCATTGTTTCATTCTGGGTCCCTAGAGAACAATTAAGGGATAGACACATTCCTGAACATGCCCCATTTAATGTACCAATTCAAGAAGGAAATATTACTGACAATTTCTTGAGCTCATTTAATTCAAGGCCATAGAGTTCATTGTGACGAGGAGGAAGTGTAGCAGAAAGTAACTTTAGGGCATAGTCCACTCATACCATAAAGGCAAAAGACAGGAGGCGTCTAAATTAACTCAGATTTCTTCAAAAAACATTCACTGAAAAGATAAAATGATATCTTAAATGTAGGTAGCATAGACACTTTCAATGAAACTTCCCACTTGATTTAGAGGTTCCAAGTTATGGTTACCTGAGGGGGTGATATGGATGCCTATGGCTACTGCATACAGTCTGGGTTCCTCTCCCTATCAACTTGGACACATTCTTCTATCAGTATTTTGTTAACTGACTCTGATGTTTTCAGTTATCCAGTCAAACTTACCAACGACCTGAACATTGTGAAATCTGATTGTATACTCATGGCCCTCAGCTCACTTCTTTAGCAACAGTCAACACAATTGATTATTAGGAGATTTGTTTTTCACTTGGCCAAGGGACACTCTACCACTCTGATAACCTTATGCTGTCACTCAAGGATCTTCATCACCATTCTTCTTTTCTAGTTCTATTTATCTCTGTAATCTTTAAATGCTGAGGCTACCAGAACCTGCATTTGTACTGAATTGTCTTATCTGTATTCAATCTAATTTTTCATAATCATTTTTCATGATCACATGCTTAATAGTCAGTTTAGGACTGTGACCCTCAATTGCCAACCTCCAGAAGTGTTTCTCCTGTGCTTGTCCAATACACACATGCAGTTGTTTGCAATAGCCACATACCACATGCATATCTAACAAGCCTCTTAAATATATACCATGTCCAAACTTTCATTCTAATTGGGTCTACTCTTGCAGTCATTTTCTCTTAAATGAAACTAATTATTTTTGTAAAATGTGAGCCCCAAATAGAAATCTCATGGCATTTTTTTCTTATTCCTTATCCACAATTTCTGACTTTCAACATAAATATGCTTTCTGAGCCAGTTTGTGATAGGATGACATTTCTTCCTTTGCTTCTAAGTATATGTTCATTTGATCAATATCTCCTTATTATCTATTCTCGATGCTATGATTTTATCAGCCTATTCATCATAAATGTAAATGTCAAATTGCTCAAAAGCATTGAGACTGCCTCTATATAATGTAATTAAAAATACATATCATAGACCAATATTCCTGAAGACTCAAGATCCTGGCTCAGGTTCCTATTCCTGTGCAGAGACTCAGTCTTCTTACCATGGGGCAGATGACAATTCATTAAGACATGGAGTGGAAGAAGAACTGTATATTGATGAACTGCTGTTGCCTTATAGACTTTCCCTAGCAAGACTCTATGCATGTGTATTCATTTCAGAAACCCATGATAGGCCAAAGTAATGATTGTACCAAACTTAAACTCCAACCTGTTGAATCAATTAGTTTTTATTAAAATCATTAATAAGAACAGGTGGGAGTAATTATAGAGTCAAGGTGGCTGAAGCTGCTGCATCCCTGAAAAGTTCATCCTAACACAGGCGGTCATGCATGAGTGTTTCAACCTAGGGATTCTCATCTACCCAAGAATCCACAAATGCAGATTGGAATATCTAAAGCTGCCCTGCCTAGCTCAGCTAAGGGACATCACTTCTTGATATTTGCCCTTGGCTTTGTTTTCCCTGTGTCCTGAAATGATATCACCTGTATCCCAGGCCCCTCTCCTGGGCATTATCATTTTGTATTAATTTTCTTATCAAATATGCCATCATAGAAGGTAAAATTCCTCAGTTCCTGTGTCAAACATCATTAAATTCTTATTTTAGAATATAACATTCATTTCAGAAAGTTAAAATCAATCAAGCCTGTAACATTATGTGGAGGTTAGGCCTCTCCCTACTCACATTTACCATCACTTTATTCTGTGTTTGTTCTACTATGAGGAATCATTCACCTTTGTTTCCATTTCCTCTACCTACTGAGACCAAACTCACAAAAGGAATTGTATTGAAGAAGTATTTAATTGTACAGATTCATAGGACTTAGACCATACAATACCAAATATAACAATTAAGCCAAGCCAGGTAGTGGTGGCACACACCTTTAATCCCAGCACTTGGGAGGCAGAGGCAGGCGGATTTCTGAGTTCGAGGCCAGCCTGGTCTACAGAGTGAGTTCCAGGGGCCAGGGCTATATAAAGAAACCCTATCTCGAAATAACAAAACAAACAAAAAAACAAAACAAAAAAACAAACAAAACAAAAAAACAAACAAACAATTAAACCAAAGGAATTTGAGAAATGGCAAGTGTTCTGGCTAGTCTTAAGTCAACTTGACATAATTTATAAAATGAAGACAAGCAAAGACCAGTGAAGAAGCAAAGCATTGCATGACATAGAAATGGAAGAGCGCCCTTTGACTGTTTGTAGTGTCTTATTTATATTCTTCATAATCATCACATACCCTCTCAAGTGTCTGTTTTTAGCAAAACATCACATGCCCTTTCACATGTGACACAAGTGAGTTGTTGAAGAAACCAGAAATTTCAACTTGAGCCCAGTCCACTGTGGGTGGTGCCATCCCTGAGTTAGAGCCCACTGTGGGTGGTGCCATCCCTGAGTTAGAGCCCACTGTGGGTGGTGCCTTCCCTGAGTTAGAGCCCACTGTGGGTGGTGCCATCCCTGAGTTAGAGCCCTGGCTTCTATAAGAAAGCAGGCTGAGCAACCTAGGATGAGACAGTCAGTAAGCAGTACCCCTCCATGGCCTCTGTATCAGCTCCTGCCCTGTTTGAGCTCCTGTCCTGACTTCCTCGATGATAAAAAGTTATGTGGAAGTGTAAACTTATGAATCCATTCCTCCCTAACTTTCTTTTTGGTCACGGTGTTTCATTACAACAATAGAAACCCTAAGACTACAATTAACAGAAGGGCTCTCTGCCCTCGTTCGAGAGGAGGCCTTGCACATGAGAGAATGAGCCTCAGCTGTGAAGTGGAAAAGGCACAGGGAGGAATTTGAATCAACCAGGCTTACTCAGTTCCTCCTTGCTCTGTAATTCCCTCTGTCTTCCTCATGATTTTACATTATTCATCAAAGCTAGTATAATAAAATGAGCTTCCTGGATCTTCTTTGCCTAATGAAGGCTGCTTCATCACATACAAGTTATATCGACGTGGTATAGCTATTTCATTTGCGGTGAACTTGACCATCGCTGACTTGAGTCAGAGAAATTCTAGATTCTTGCATGAATGCTTCTTGGGAATCATGTCTATTAACATAAAGGGAGCAGAGTAAGTGAGAGTTATAGGTTGACAGAACTAACAGAGATCATGCTGGCTCAGGAGGCTCACAAACCTTTATACACCCTCCACAGTTCTCTTCTTTCTGTGTAGTAAATCGAAAGGTGATTGGGGGACAGTCTTCCGTGGTGTACTTCCCTGGACTGTTGTCCAGTGGAATGCTTCTGTAGTATGGATTTTATGAATTATCCATGCAGATGGGACATTTCAGTGACAGAGTTTCTGAGGAATGCTGCAAGGGACTTCCCAATGGTGTAGAAACATGTGAATCATTCTTGTTTCTTTACAGAAAGAAAAATCTAATAAATGCATTATAGACATATAAAACTTTCTGGGTTTTGTTTTGCCTTACAGGCTGTCCTATCTATCTGGCTAAATGGTCCCCTTAGAAAGAATTCTAATATTTATATGTATTTTGATGTTTAGTCAGATAACCTAAGATTATTATAAATAAGGATGAGTTCATCCTTCACATACCCCTATACACAAACCTACAAGCCAGGGGACCACAGTAGCTATTTTGTGGTGGTGAATCTATTAGTTGTATATTGCTGCTGGACTTAAAGATGATTCATTCTCTCTCTGTCTCTCTCTGTCTCTCTCTGTCTCTCTCTCTCTCTCTGTCTCTTTCTCTCTCTCTCTCTTTCTCTCTCAAGGTGTGTGTTAAATATTATATGCATGCATATATGTATTACTCATATGAATGCATATATATATAATTTTGACAATTTATGTATAATCAGGAGTCTATTTTATACTGAAAAATCTGTAATTGAATTGAGTGAAACAATAATTTCCACTTTTGGAAAATAATGCAGCAAATGCTTCTGGAAATAATAATTATTATAATTGTTCCTCATGAAAGACCTTCTAATTGTCCCTGGTTTCTGCACCAGCCAGAGGTTGCCTGCTTATAGATCCTGCACAGATTTGGGAGCTTTTCCTTTGAGTTGAAAAACCCACATAAAATAAATGGAATTTTTTTTCTTAAATCCTAAATCTTCAGTTTTATTCCTAACTTTGTTTCATATACAAACAGAATATAAAATAATATAAAATGCTGTATATGAAATAGATGAAAGTTGGGGAAAACAAATCCTTTGTGGGGGGAAAGGAGACTCTGAAGATCTTAATAAATATGCCATATTGTTCCTGGGATTTTTCCATAGGCACCAAGTAGCTGCCTTTAACCATGCATGGCTCAGAAAGCTGGAAATGATGCAAACTTTTCTCCATCATTTGAATAGAAAAAAATAAGTCACCTGTATGTGTTGTTTCTAAAACAGTTATTTCTGGGATAGCTTTAACAAATATCCTTATATCCTGCAAAGGCATGCACTTATTTTAATAAGGTAAATTTAGGTTTTCCTCCATAATAAAACACAGAAATATTGTTAGTAATTTTGACAAGAATAGCTGTGCGTTTTTCTGAAAAAATGCAAGCCAAATGGTATTAAAAGTGCTAGTACTTAGAAGACATTCAACTTTTAATATCCAAAACATTGTTATGTTAGATATCTCACTATTCATCACCCAGAAATATAATTTTCTTTATAGTGCGGGTACGGGACATGTATTGGTATTGATGTTCTACAACCGGTAAAATACATGGTCATCTCATGTGAATAAATGATGCCTAAACATAGCTCAGATTCTGGTTAAAATTTTCTGAAGCTTTGAAATTTTTACAAGTTTCAGGAAGATTCTTTTGCAGCTAATTTTGCAGATTATCTTTTGAAGATAACGTTGCAATGTTTTTATCATCTCTGATTTTGCTCCTTTAAGTAACTTTCCCTTTGGCTCAATTCTTTCATCTCTGCCCTTTTGCAAATTGACTCTTTTTTTTTTTCTTGTTACCTCTCACATTCAGGTGTTTCCATCCTATATACCAAATCATAATCACTGTTGGTACAGAATACTTCATTCATCTCTTCTTTTTATTGCTTCACCAAAAGTCACACTTTCATATGTACTTTGAATAGTGTTGACGTACTTCGAATGCTTGCTCCTGAGATAGAAGTTATGGAACATTTAGGGGTGGAGCCTTGCTGGAGGAAGTGTATTTATAGTTCGTGGTGGGGGTAGAGCTTTACCCTTGCTCTACCTGCTTTCCAGCATGACATGATCAGTTAGCTTCATGGTCTTGCCTCCCTGCACTCCTGGCTGTTGCCATGTCCTCTCTGCTGTAAAGGATTCAATCCCTATGGAATCATAACCAAAACTAAACTCCCCAAAGTTGCTTTTCTTAGGGTATTTCAACACAGAAAAGAAACTAAGACAATGGTCCTAATATTTTACAGTCAAAAATAGGTATGAAAACACTTTCAAAGCCAGTCAGTGGCTGGCACGCCTTTAATCCTGTAACTTGGGAGGCAGAGGCAGGCAGATTTCTGAGTTGGAAGACAGCCTGGTATACAGAGTGAGTTCC
>NW_022196910.1:51886660-51907718 GCF_008632895.1 Mastomys coucha
AAAAAAAAAAAAAAAAAAAAGAAAAAAAAAGAAAAAAAGAAAAAAGAAAAAAGAAAAACACTTTCAAATAAATAACTGTGTACACTGTAAATTATAGTTTCTGAAGAAAGAATGGCTTTAAGAAAGCATCTCTGCATTTTTTTTCAGGAAAGAGGTATATACGTTGGGCACAATTGGGTTTAATAAAGGAAATAGTACACACTCGGTTCCCATCCATCATTAAGTTTATGACATATATCAATTATGACTGAAGTTATATTTTAGTAAGCAGTGCTTAGTCATTACTAATACATGTGGTTAGAAATTTATATTATAGCCACATGTTAAATTCAATGTTTTATGTATTTGGCCAAATGCATATTTCCATGTGTCTACTATTACATCTTCAACCAGAATTTTCCTAAATTTTCCCATGCCTGGCCTAATTATCCTTCTCTCTCACCTGGAGAATCCCTAGAATCCAACAGCTCTTCTGTCCATATTTATGTTCATTGGTCTTCAGTTTTAGAACGGGAGGGGTAGTGACCAATCACTCAATCCAGCTGGACCCTGGTTCTTGTGAACTGTTTTTTCACAAAGTTCTGACTTCTGGTCTCTGACATTATTGTCATGAATGTCATAAATGTTTAAGAGATCTTCTGCTAAGCAATGCTATAATTATTTAGTAAGTAGAATTTTAGTTGGTGATAATGATCATGTTTAGGTGATGGATGGGAAAGAATTTAAAATGACACAATAATAAAACATTCTGTGAACTTTCTAATAGTTTGCCTGGGAAGATGTATATTATATATAACTGTCACAATTTAAAAAAATACATGATAGCTCAGTTTAATCATGATTTCACACATTCAGTGTCTTAAATCATTTTATAGCCCTGTTTCTACTGATACCAATACCTGTTCATCATGGCCTGGCTGAGCACAGTCTAGTAGAGTTCAATCCTTCGTTATCTCGTGGGTTTCTTTTTTTAAGACTCAATCTACTCAGGGAACACTTTGGATATTTGACTGTTTTGTCCTTTGCCTCGCTTTACTTATGGGATTTAAATTTAATTTTCTCACTATTAGAATCCCCTCTGCAATGTCTTTGTTGTTGTTTTTGTGCTTGTTTGTTTGTTGGCATAGAAAATGAGACCTCACAGTAACTCTACATACTGACTGATTTGACCAAAAGGAAGTTATGATATCTTACAGCAAGCATGGCCATAGGGTTTGTGGAATTTCTCTTCATGTACAAAGAAAATCATTTGGCTAAGTTGTATCTACCTTGAGCCCAAACCCACCAAAGAAGCAGAGCTATTTCATGTCCCACAGCTATCCTTTTGTCACCTTCCCTACAGTTCACAAAAAGAGAGGGTGAGATCAGCAAGCACACATTGAAATGTTGTGTTGCACACAGACACATTGTTCTGGTCTCCTTCAATATTTGGTTGAGAAGAAATTGTAATTTTCTGTTCTATCAGTCAAACAGACTTGGCCCCTGTCACTGAGATTTCCTAAAATATCATAAAATTATTGCATTCTTCATCTGTAGAAATGGAGTATCAAACCTATATACATCATTTGAGGCTATATTATACTATGTGAGTTGCTCTGTGCAAGTAACAAATTTGGCCCCATTTATCTTATTTAATCTGTCTCTGTCAATACCTCCCATTGAAATTTCAGAGGACAGAGAAGTTAGCCTTAAATTATCCTGAACAAGTGGTCTGAATAACTTGGTTCCTTGACAGTAACAGTTGTACCCTGGGATTCTGTAATGGAGACAGAAGTACAGTGAACCTCTGTCTCTTTTTCATAGAATGGATCCATGAGCATTTCTGTAAATCAACAAGTAAAATACAAATTAGCATTAAAATATCCAACAAATTATGTAAATACCCCATTCATCATATTGTCTAATATAAAATCCTTTGGTCACTTAGGGAATTTGAATCTGTTTTCACTCCTCACTTTATAAAGTTAACAGATAAACTGCTTGAAGAAAATGGCTCAACATTAAAACTTTATTGGCATCAACTTAAGAATATTGTAATTAAATTAATGGTCATCTTCTAAATAGAATTGTACAGACCTCATCAAAACTTTGCATTTTTTTAAATGTAGCATAATAATAATAGGTATAATTATTTGACTTGTCTTTTATTAGACAATTGCAGTAGTGTCATAATTTGTTAAAAAAATTTGATCAACTTAGAAATATTTATTCATTCTTTTCTTTCTCTCAATTTATCTTCATATGTGAAGAGTGAATGTCTCCCAAATAGCAACTACTATTCCAAAGGTAAACAGAACAGATGTGTGTTTAGCTGGGCATAGCAGATACATATGCTATTCAATCATCTGTCTTTTACCTACATTTACACTTGCAAATCACAGCCTCTTAAAGTTAGAGGAGAGAGCAGATGGTAAAGACTTGGCTTAAGGAGATGTCTCCTTTAATATAGACAGTGTGCCAATTGATCTCCCCATAGTCTAATTTATTGATTTCATTCAAATAAGTTAGATTAAATAGGCATCGGCTGTGTTTGATGTATTGTGAGTCTGTCCTTAAGATAATGACATTGTAATGTGTGTATTCTGTCTAATAAGGAAGAGAGAAAGACAGATGTGTGTGAATGAAAGGAAACCATGCCCCATAAAGTCACAAGATATAGCATGATACAGAAACAGAAAGGATACCACATATCAATGAATGTAAACACAATATGATTTTAAATAAAATGAGTTTTATAGACTGTAAACTAATGGCTTGGCTAAATATTTCAACTTCTTTTATGTGACACTATCTTTGTAAGTTATGAAGATAACACAGGAAAACACACATACATAAGTCATGCATATCCCAAGGGATAATATTCAAGGACTTTTTACTAATGGGTGCTTATATATATATTTGTATTCAGATATGAATTTACAGTTTATTCAAACAGTCTGATTATATTTTCTTCTATTAAACATCCAATATAATTCCCCTACCTTCAAAACTGACCCATAGTCATTAATTACATATCCACACAAAACTTTCCAAATGTTCTTATAAGGGGTGATCATATTTTTTAGCATAATTAAATCAGTTTTTAATAAACATATGACTCAACTCTCTACAATGCTCAGAATTATCTTAATTTGCACCTTTATAGACCTGTATTTATATCGCACTTATATACAGAAATCAGATGTGTATTTGAAATTAGAAGGGTGATTAAATTACCCATGCTTTTCATATTCTATTAACCACATATAAACATCACCACCATCTGGTAACTTTTTTTTGTTGTTAGATATTTTCTTTATTTACATTTCAAATGCTATCCCCTTTCCCTGTTCCCCTCTGCAAACCTCCTATCCCATCCTCTGTCCCCCTGCTTCTATGAGGGTGCTCCCATAAGCCACCCACTCCCACCTCCCTGCCCTGTCATTCCCCTATACTAGGGCATCGAACCTTCACAGGACCAAGGGCTTCTCCTCTCATTGATGTCCGACAAGGCCATCCTTTGCTACATATGCGGCTGGAGCCATGGGTCCCTCCATGTGTACTCTTTGGTTGGTGGTTTAGTCCATTGAAGCTCTTGGCGGGGGAGGAGGACAGGGCTCTCATTGGTTGATGTTGTTCTTCCTGTGGGGTTCCAAACCCCCTCAGCTCCTTCAGTCCTTTCTTTAGCTCCTCCATTGGGTCCCGTGCTCAGTCCAATTGCTGGCTGCAAACATCCACCTCTGTATTTGTCAGGCCCTGGCAGAGCCTCTCAGGAGACAGCTATATCAGGCTCCTGTCAGCAAGCACTTCTTGTCATCCACAATAGTGTCTGGGTTTGGTGGCTGTATATGGGATGGATCCCTAGGTGGGGAAGTCTCTAGATGGCCTTTCCTTCAGTCTCTGCTCCACACTCTGTCTCTGTATTTTCTTTAGACAGGAGCAATTCTGGGTTAACAATTTGGAGATGAGTGGGTGGCCCCCATCCCCCAACTGGGGGCCTCGCCTAACTTCTGCATATGGTCTCTACAGGTTCTCCCTCCCCTTTATTGGGCATTTTAGTTACTGTTGTATTTCTTTGTTTTATCCTAGGGCACAGTGGCTTTCATTTATGTCGTTTTTGTATCATTTATTTGCCCTGCATGAACACCTGAGCTGACCAGTTCCCGGACTTTCTCTGATGTACCTACCTTCTCTTTGATTTCATCTCTCTCTTTGTGTCTACTTGATGTCCTTCCAGGTGAGTATTGTACTGCTCTTGATTCTGCTTCTAGAGCCCGTGGTGGCTGGGCCCCTGTCAATATGGTGAAAGTAAAGCTCCTTTTCTAGATGGATGTGTAACCCATGCTTCCATGATATGATACTTAGGAGTGCACAGACTTTCATGTTTTATTTTCACCCATCTCTTCACAGGAGTTTCAAGATGTTCATTGCTCTCAACATTTTCTGATATTCCAGTTCACTCATGACAGAGAATTTCAGAGATCACATGGTGTCACTCCCTGTTAAAATCCCTCTCCTCAGAGAGAGATTCCCTGTCTAGTCAGCCGAGGTATATATTCAGAACCGTGATGCTCAGTCAGCAGAAGGTGGGCAGGAAGGAAGACAGATTTCTATTTGTCCATGCCTTTCTCCAACAACATCATTTATGTTTATATGTTTCGGGATAAATGGGGATAAATGTCAGTAAAACCTGTAAAATTAGCAAGAAAGGTAAAGAGGGGGTTAAAAGAGCAGCCAAGGGACAAAAAAGATGGGTGTAAAAGAACTTAGGTGGCAGGCAAGTGGAAAGGAGGGGTAAGGGTACACTGAGGACAAGGACAAAGGAGCATGGTGGGGGAGGGGAAGGAGAAACGGGTAGGCAAGAGTACCCAGGGGAGGAATGTGATGGGGAGGAGAAGGAGGAACAGCTACAACACCCAGTTTGAAAATGAAAATAAAGAGGGGCAGATACATCTCTAGAGAGGAAAGAACAGATAAGTACCCGTAGTCCAGACTGTGACCCAGCCCAAGCCTCTACATTGTCCTCTCAATGCTACCTTACAAGAGCCAGGTGAGTAACGAGGTAGCAATCTTTAGGAACTTTTTATATTTGGCTTTCCGCTATGATACAAACTGAGGCCTTCAAACTGTGGATTGATGAAGATTGTACCCTAATTTCTATGATGCATATGGCAAGGAAATACAATTTTAAAATCAAGAGCAAAATCTTCTCATGTTAATCATTCTCAATTTCAATGGTAAAACATTTATTTTGCAAATGTTGGCATAATGGACGTTCCTAGGCCTCTGCCAGATAGACTCCATTAGGTGGATCACGTTTTTCTATTTGACTGGAATTTATACTAAGTATAGAGCATTGTTATGAGGACACCCTGTGTCTACATGAACAAATCTCAATATTTACTTTCTTAAAAGCTATTTTCATATCTAATAGAGGGAAAATAGTCCAAGAAAAAAATTGACTTTCCATTAAGTTTTTAAAAAGACATGAGTCAGAGCTATTTAACGCACTCAGTTTTCTCTTCAAAAACCTAAAGTGAAATATGTGGTTTATATTCTAATTGAAGTATATACTTTGTGTATGTATGTATGACTATTTTGTATCACTTTGCCTCCTCACACAGATGTTCACTCACAAGATAATATGATTTTGTTACATGATAAAATGTATCTCAGAAAGGTGTTTTCACAGAAATAGTAACAATCAAACAATATTTGCTTTTGAAAATAAGCATATCTAACAAGGATACTAAAATGAAATAGAATCAATCCTTGGGGTACATCCCTAAAAATCCCAAAATCCATGCAGAGACAGGTCCATCACCAGATCATATCTAACCTAGGCTGTATATGGTTTTCTAACAAAGGATGGAATTGATAGATAGAGAGATATACTCTCAAAAATAAGTGAATATAGAAGCCATAAACAATTTATTCACACTAATAAAGTATAAACCTAGAGTTTAAATAATGAACTATTAAGTAAAACCTTGTTAAGTAAAAGACTAAACTTTAGACATTCTTGTTTACTTAAGACAATTTGAGAATTAAATAAGTTCAAAACATCCTGAGTAGTTGTTACCATCCAGCGGTAACAATAGGGAAAGATTATTCTGGAATATGGAGTCAGGAGAAAGTAGGCTAGCCATAATTAATCTTACCCACGTGGGAGGCACCAAAAATTAGATGGCATTAAGGAGGTATGGTCACCCAGCCATCTTGAATTTAATGATCTCTTTGTTATAAGCCAACAGATAGAATAGGTGAGGCAAAACCCCTCCCCCAAGTTCGTCAGCATGCCCCAATCAGCAGCTCCTTTGGTCTCTATAGGGGCAGGACTTCCGATGTAACTGGAACCAGGAGCAAGGCGTGGCAAGTAGCAGGAGGTGGGCAGCGAGGTGTGGTTATGAGAGGCAGGCCTCAAGCCAGGAGGGTTACAAGTAGTTATAGAAATTCTGAAGAAAAACAAAGTAGATGTGTCATGAAACCATAATTCATATTTATGAGACATAGAAATAGACATAGCATGGGAGGA
Organism: Mastomys coucha; assembly: GCF_008632895.1. Classification (NCBI taxonomy): domain Eukaryota; kingdom Metazoa; phylum Chordata; class Mammalia; order Rodentia; family Muridae; genus Mastomys; species Mastomys coucha. Next base: position 51,893,175 of record NW_022196910.1, read on the forward strand.
GCACAAAGGCAGAAGTGTAAATAAGTGAAGTGGAATAAGCTATCGCGGGGTAAGTTTACACTACAACAACCAATGATTTTTGACAAACTTTCAAGAAAAAAAAAAAGAAAGAAAAAATGAAAACGTCCATGTCTCCTCCTTGACATATACTGATAAAATTTGGATGCCTACATGGAGAAGAGTGAAGGTGGACCGCATCTCCTCTAAACCAGTAGAGTGCAAGTCCAAAACTGATCAAAGGTTATCATCTAACACCCCAAACTCTTTAGAAACTGCAGAAGGCAGAGTAGGAATAACCTCTAAGATAAAGGCATAAATCAAGGCTCCTTGAATGGATAAAAAAAATCTCAGGCAATAAGAAACCAGCAGTTCACAAATCTACACCACAATGAAAACCTTTGTTAGATGTAGCTCTGAGTGAAAAGTCATATTGATTATAGATTAGAAATTATTTACAAGATGTAAATAACAGAACAAAGATAATTCAGAAAGAATGGGGTAATGGACAGACAGTTCCTAAAATATAAAATACGGATTGTTAATCAACACAACAAAGTATTTTTGTCTGTTTATAATCAGTTATTGTGAGGGAAAAAATCAGTTTTTCTGTTTGTCTCTTCTTTCCTTCTGTTGTTTTCCCACGTGTATTTCAAGCCACATTATCACATGCATACAGACTTGCTATTGCTATACGTGGAACTTAACTGAATCTGTGCCTCAGTCTTTTTTGATTGTGGCCAGTCTTGAAACTTATTATACAAAATTGGATTTTGACCTAGGCTTTATTATTTCTTGCAGTTATTATAAACAGTTTTCTCACCCTTCTCAATTTTAATGCTCCTGATTTCTTATACTAAATGAGATAATTTTTAAATTACTACTGGCTTACTTATACTTCACTAATAAAATAGGGAGTTATTTTTTTAATTTAATATTTTATTTAAAATTGGAAAATTTCACACAAGAATATGTTGTTAACATACTTTCATACTTAGTTTTTTCCTCTATAACTCTCTCCTCCCACTTTCCCAACAAATTTGTGATTTCTTCACTATGCATTTTTATTATACAAACACACACAGCACACACATACAGACACACACACATATATACAACCTACTAAGCTCACTTAGTATTGCTCTTATCAATATTTGCTTAGGGCTGACTACTTGAGGTTGGATATCCTATCATGCAGTTTGTTCCTAGAAAAGATTGGCTCCCCTGTCTCATCAGCTATTAATATTTTGTAGTTCAACTAGGATTGTGTTCTTGTGAACATTCTAGCATCTTGCTTCCTTTGTAGACAGGTGTAGTTATTATTTAGATCTTGTTTGGGTAACCAGTAGTGCAGATTTCGTGGACCTAGCTTTCCTGCACTGTCTAGCAGCAGGCAACAGCCCCTCAGTTATTAGTCTTTCACTGGCCTCTTCTTCTTTGTTCCCTCAGGTTCATGGGTAAGGTTGGCTCATAGATATTCCAACCATTACTGAACATCCCACAGTGACTTATTCTTTGTGTTTTGGCCAGTTTTCGTCTTTAAGTAGCCTTCAAATGTTTTGGAAAGCTTAGTTGACATGGGGTGAAAGTACATTTATATGTAAGGTTAACGAGGCAGATGTTAGCAGCCAACCATTGGACTGAGCATGGTGTCCCTAATAAAAGAGTTAGAAAAGGGACTGAAGGAGTTGAAGGGGTTTACAATCCCATAGGAAGAACAACAATATCAACCAACCAGTCCCCCCAGAACTCCCAGGGACTAAGCCATCAACAAAGGAGTACACATGGCTCCAGCTGTATATGTAGCAGAGGATGGCCTTGTTATGCCCCAATGGAAGGAGAGGTCCTTAGCCTTATAAAGGCTCAATAGATGCCCCAGTGTAGGAGAATCAAGGGCAGGGAGATAGGAGTGGGTGGGTAGGTGGAGAAAAACCCTCATAGAAGCAGGGGAAGGGAGGATGTGATAGGGTGTTTCTGGGAGGGAAGGAAACCGGGAAAGGGGATAACATTTGAAATGTAAATAAAATATCCAATAAAAAAAAAACAATGGGTATTTAAACCATAGTTAGAAACCATATTGCCGCTGGGCAGTGGTGGCACACTTCGGAGGCAGAGGCAGGCAGATTTCTGAGTTCGAGGCCAGCCTGGTCTACAGAGTGAGTTCCAGGACAGCCAGGGCTAAACAGAGAAACCCTGTCTCAAAACAAAACAAAACAAAACAAAACAAAAACAAATAAACTAACAAACAAGAAGAAACCATACTACTTGAGGAAATGGCCACAGGTTTACAGTTTGAGTCATAAATTACCTCCTACAGAAAATGTTCACTCCAATTAGACAGCTCTTGTATCCCCTAAGATAAAACTACCACTATTGCATCCTTGGGGTGTGTTGTTACACCAGTCACTGTCAACACTGTCCTGAATCATCCTTGGGGTGTTCTGTTACACCAGTCACTGTCAACCCTATCCTAAATCACAGCCTCTACAGATGAGTGTGACTGGATTACTTTTCTCCATTTTCTGCTGGCAGACTATCTTCTAAATACTGATAGAATGTCCTCATTGAGGAGACTCCAGTTTATATATGAAAGAAGAAAAGGCATTCTAGGGACAGACTTTGGACAGAGGCATTGGAGGAATCCAGTTGAAAGTATTTTTCTCAAATTAATGCTTCATTTATATTTTTTCCAGCCAATATTTTGGTTCTGAGACTATCATTAACATATTTCTCCTTTTTCTTCCTTCACTTAAAATTATCCTTTATACTTTTTTCATTTCCTTGCTATTAACTTTTTAATTATTCATTATCTTATTATAACATGCAGAAAACTCTTATTAGAATACAGTTTGAATTATTATTTTAGAGAAACTCTTCCTAGAAAATTTCAAGTTCTTAACATATTTAAGTTCCCTAAGTCCCAGTTGAGATTTTTTGCCTACTTATTCATGAACTCTAATTCTGTTGATATCTTAAATTTAAGAAGATATGTCTATTTTATTTGAAAATTTTAACTTTTTACAGCTGTTTTGAGTATGTGCATGTAGGTGTATGTGTGCATGTTACTATGCATTGATGTGTGGATGTCAGGCAACATCATGTTAGCCAGTTTTGTTCTCCACCTTATGTCTTCTGGGGTAACAACATCAATCAATGAGCCACCTCAGTGTTCTGGCTGTTATTTTAAAGGATTTTGATCTACATCCATAGTTTTATTTCAACTCTTATTGATTAGAAAATAAAAATAATGTTATTTCAACTCTTAGAATGAAATTTTGTTTTGAATTCCAGCATTCATTGTGAAAAGTTAATTTTTTTAGTTTTAAATTTAAGTATTCATTTGAAAAACTAATTTGTATTTTACTACCTTTGGAGATTAACTTGTTCATAAGTTTTCTTGTGGCTTTGGTGGATATACTCTGGGGTGCCTGTAAACTTAGTTGCACGGTCTCTACTTGAGGCGCCTGGAAATGCACCCGAGTTACCTTTTTTGTCAGTTGGGCAATTCTGAAATGCTGTTTCCCTGATATCCTGTAGTCTTCTCTTCAGAGCCTCTTGTGTTGTGTGCTTCAGATCAGAGTACATTGCATGTCTTTTCATTCTCTCTCTCTCTCTCTCTCTCTCTCTCTCTCTCTCTCTCTCTCCCTCTCTCCCTCCCTCCTTCTCTCTTTCTCTCTGACACAGGGTTTCTCTGTGTAGGCTTGGCTATCCAGGAACTCACTCTGTAGACCAGGCTGGCCTCGAACTCAGAAATCTGCCTGCCTCTGCCTCCCAAGTGCTGGGATTAAAGGCGCGCACCACCACTGCCCAGCTTTCTTCATGCTCTCTTAAATTGTGTTTTGTGTTATAAAGTTCACTTGAATAATTTATGTTAACATCTTCATGTTCACTAACTATATGCAATCTAACATCTTACCCTTAAGTTATTATTATTATTTGATTGAAAGATATGTTTCCTTGGTCCTAGGGATGTAGCTTACCTGGTAAACTGATTTTCTGATATAGCAAACACTTGGGTTTCATCTCTAGAGCTTCATAAAATCCAGTAGTACGGTATATAGCTACAACCCCAGCAATTGGAGATGTAGACAGGAAGGCCAGGAATTCAAGGTCATCCTTGGTTATGTAGCAAGTTTGAAGACTGAGCTGCACAAAACACTGTCAAAACAAACACACAAAAAATGGTATGTGTATCTGTGTGTGTTTGTATATGGATGGGTGTGTGTGTGTGTGTGTGTGCGTGTGTGAATGTACATGTGTGTATGTGTGTATGTTTCCTAGTGCTGGAAAAAAAAATGTCACAGTGGTTAAGAGGACCCAAATAACAGATCACAATTCCAGTTACAAGAGATGTGGTTATCTTTTCTGACATGTGGTGACCATAAATACATGCAAGCAAAACAGTAATACAAAATAAATAAATAAATACAATATATTTTTAAGAAGGTGTTTTAGTTATAACTTGAAATATTCTTTGTTCTCAAATTTCTGGCTTTAATAAAATTGTGGAATGCTGAATAAGTGATGATTTAGGTCAGGAGAACATAAACATAACTGCAATGTTTGATAGCCAAATTTATCTCAGAAAATTAACACATACACACACACACAAAGAGAGAAAGAGAGAGAGAGAAAGAGAGAGAAAGAGAGACAGAGACAGAGACAGAGACAAAGAGAGAGACAGAGGGAGAGTTATTCCCATTACATAGCAGAGCTTCCCAATTTGAAGACATTGAAAAGTATATTTCATAATGTAATGTATTTGCAAAAGGTACCTTTAATTACTACTCTCTTCTGGGACACTAAGTCTATGATAATTCTCTAAAACTACCACACTCCATGGATACTATCAGTTCCTTTTTATGATTTCATTATTATAACATTTACTGTAATCAAAACAAGAAACAAAAGGCAGTATAAGAAAAATTCCACTTACAATTTCCTATGTAAATAATCCTAACTCCCAAACTAATATTTTCTCAGGTAAAAGTGGCTTTATAAAGCTGGTGATAAGAAGGAAATAAAATTTTTGTTCTCTGACAAACCTTTTATTTGAAAGTAGTTACATTTGTCAGCATAGGGTTTTAATGTGTTTGGGTAGGATCAAGGGTGTGAAATAAAAAGTTTATATCTTCTGAAACTTAAAAGAGATGCAAAATTTAGACAAAATATTACAGATTTTAAATTGTAGTGATTTTGTGTTACAACTTTTCAAAACACAAATCAGCATAGTTCTCAAGTGGCCTGAGGGGTTGAGGGAAACTGAAAATATTTAGAATGCTTTAGGGCCCCTATTCCAGTACCCTGAGCTCCTTTTCATTATTGTAATTAATGATGCAGTACAATTTCAGCACCCAGTATTTTTTTAATAAGCACTCTGGAAATGTTATGTTATTTTGTTGTGTCTTCTTTTTTAAACCCACATTATAGATAATATTTACTTAGAAACTCTGAGAAAAAAGTAGAATTCTGTATATCAAACCATGGAAAAGCCTAGCTCTCTTGAGCAGCCTACTATCCCAGGGAGATTTCCATTCTCCTGCCATCTCTCCCCCGCTTCATCAGATCTACAGACCCTGAACCATACAGAACTGCAGGATCAGGAACATACAGCCCAAGGATGCCCATCAGAGGCCTGCCATACCAGGACCATGGAGGCTCTCTCCCTGCTCTCAATACCATTACAACAAGAACATCTAGGGGTCAGAGCCATCCGTATAGCTAAAGACTCTGGAAAAAACACAATCAACAAAAGCCAGGGCAATATGAGACATTCAAAGCACAGCTACTCCAATACAGCAATCCCTGGTATCCTAAAACAACTGAAACATAGAAAATGACCTTAATTTTAATCTTATAATGATGATAGAGACTTTAAAGAGAAAATGAATAAATCCCTTAAAGAAATTCAAGAAAATACAATCAAATAGATAGACGTCTTTAAAGAGGAAACAAATAAATCCCTTTAAAATATACAGGAAAATACACTTAAACAGGTGAAGGAAATAAATAAAACTGTGCAAAACCTGAAAGTGGAAATAGAAGCAATAAAGAAAACACAAACTGGGGAAATTCTGAATATGGAAAAACTAGGGATGAGATGGGGAACAACAGATGCACGAATCACCAACAGAATACAGAAGATAGAAGAGAGAATATCAGGCATTGAACATACAATAAAAGAAATTGATACATCAATCAAAGAAAATACTAAATCTAAAAATATTCCTAACACAAATCATCCAGAAAATCTGGAATATCATGAAAAAACTATCTAAGAATAGTAGGAATAGAAGGTGAAGAGTCCCAGCTTCAAGGCTCAGAAAATATTCTCAACAAAATCATAAAACTTTCCCAACCAAAAGAAAGAGATGCCCATAAACATAGAAAAAGCTTTTAGAAGTATAATTATACTGGATCAGAAAATAAAATCCTCCCATTACAAAATAATCAAAACACAAAATCTACAGAACAAAGAAATATTAAAACAGCAAGGCAAAAGAGGTCAGGTAACATACAAAGGCAGACCTATCAGAATGACACTGGAAATTCTCCACAGAGACTCATTGTAAGCAAGATATCTTGCAACCTTAAAAGAACACAGGTTCCAGTCTAGACTACTATACCTAACAGTACTATACATGGAGAAAACAGTATTTCAAGACAAATCCAAATTCAAACAATATGTATCCACAAACCCAACTCTACAGAAAATACTTGAAGGAAAAAATCCAACCTAAGGTGGATAAGTACACCCAGAACACAGGAAATATGTAATTCCTACCAGTAAAACAAGGAAAGAACTCAAAGACACACAAACACAAACACATACACTCACACCATCACCACCACTGCAATAACAGGAAATAACAATATCTTTCAACATCAATGGACCTAATTTCCCAATAAAGACACAGGCTAACAAGATGAGTGTGAATACAGAATCCATCATTCTACTGCATACAAGAAACACACCTCAGCTGTAAAAGGCTAGAAAAAAAGTTTTCCAAGAAAACTGACCCAAGTACCAAGCCAGGATAACCATTCTAATATCTAGTAAAATATACTTTCAATGAAAATTAATCAGAAGAAACAGGGAATGACACTTCATACTCATCAAAAGATAAAAGCACCAAGAAAGCATCTCAATTCTGAACATCTATACCCCAAACAGAAGGGCAACCACATTGAAAAGGAGACATTGCTAAGGCTTAAATTTCACATTGAACTCCACACACTAATAGTGGGAGGATTCAATACCCCATTTTCACCAATTAACAGGCCATCTAGACAAAACTAAACAGAGAAATAGTGAAAGTTACAGGCACTATGGGCATAACAGACATCATCCTTCAAGGTAAATGATAAATGGGCTGAGGAAGAAAATAGGGAAGCAACATTCTTTACAATACACATGAATAATATAAAATACTTTGGTGTAATTCTAACCAAGCAAGGGAAAGATCTGTATCACAAGAACTTCAAGTCCCTGAAGAAAGCAATTGAAGAAGATCTCACAACATAGAAATATCTCCCATGCTCATGGATTGGTAAAAAAATAACAGTGAAAATGGCTATCTTACCAAAAGCAATCTACATATTCAATGCAATCCCCATCAAAATTCCAACAAGTTTTTTGATAGAACTTGAAGGAGCAATTTTCACTTTCATAGGGAAAAATAATAAACCCAGGATAACCAATATAATCCTGAAGTATAAAAGAACTTCAGGAAGAATCACCACCCCATACCTCAAGCTGTACTACAGATCAATAGTGATAAAAACTGCATGATATTGGTACAGAAACAGACATGTTGATGGATAGAATCTAAGAACAGACTCAGAAATAACTCCACAGACCTGTGGACATGTGATTTTTGATAAAGAAACCAAAACCTTCCATGGAAAAAAGAAAGCAGAAGTGGTTTTGGTCTTATTGGATATCTGTACATAGAAGTATGAAAATAGATCCTTATTTATAACCCTGCACAAATGACAAGTCCAAGTAGATGAAAAACCTCAACACAAACTGGATATACTAAATCTCATAGAAGACAAAGTGGAAAATACTCTTTAATGCACTGGTATGAGAGACAATTTCCTGAACAGAACATCAATGGCTGAGGCTCTAAGACCAACAATTGGGATAAATGGAACCTCATGAAGCCACAAAGCAGAGATTTCTCAACAGAGGAATTTCACATGGCAAAGAAGCACTTAAAAAAACATTCAAAGTCTTTAGCCATAAGGGAAATGCAAATCAAAACAACTCTGAAGTTCCATCAGACACCCTTCAGAATGGCTAAAAGGGAAAACTTAAGTGACAACTCATGCTGGCAAGGATGTGGAGCAAGGGGAACACTTCTTCACTGCAAGTGGGAGTGCAAACTCATAGGACCACTTTGGAAATCAATTTGACAGTTTCTCAGAAAACTGGGCATAGCTACACTTCAAGATCCAGCTATATCCATCCTGGGAATGGACCCAAAAGATGCTCCAACATCCCACAAAGACACTTGTTCAACTATGTTCATAGCTTTACTCCTAACAGCCAGAAACTGGAAACAACCTAGAAGTCCTTCAACAGAAGAATAGATTTAAAAAAAATGTGGTACATCTAAACAATGAAATATTATTCAGCCATTAAAAACAATGACATCATGAATTTTTCAGGCACATGGATGGAACTTAAGAATATCATCCTGAGTGAGGTAACCCAGTTCCAAAAGGACATGCATGGTATGTAATCACTTATAAGTGGATATTAGCCATAAAATACAGATAACTTGATGTACTCCACAAACCTATAGAAGCTAAACAGAAAGGAAAGCCCAAGCAAGTGTGTTTGAATCTCCTTTAGAAGGGGGCATAAAAAAAAGTCATGAGGCAGATGGATGGAGGAAACTAGGAGGAAGAGGGGATGGTGAGTGGAATGTGGTGGGGGGCGTTCAAGATCATGTGCAGGAAGGACAGGAGGGATGGACAGATAGCCATGAGAAGGAATGGAAATCTATAACTGATGGGGGTGAGGAGGTGGTGGCATCTCTTGTGATAAGGGAGGCTCCCAATAATCAACAGGATGACCTTAGCTGTCATAACATTGGGTATATGGAACCTGAAGAGACTCCTGTAGCCAGATAGGAACCCACAATTGAGTGATAGAGACACCAGCCCACCCCCCAAAGCTTTTAACACAAATTTTATCCTGTCTACAAGAAATGCAGGCATGTGGGATGGAGCAGATACTTAGGGAATGACCAATCAATAACTGGCCCAACTTGAGACCCACCCCATGGGCAAGCACCATTCTCTAATACTATTAATGATACTCTGTTATGCTTATAGACAGGAACATGTTGTCCTCTGATAGGTTCCACCCAGCAGCTGGTTCAGCCAGATACACACATCCACAGTCAAACAGTAGATAAAGCTTGGGGACTCATGGAAGAAGAGGAGGAAGGATTGCTGGCCCCAGGGGAATAGGAACTCCATAGGAAGACCAACAGCATCAACTAACATGGACCCTTGGGGCTCTCAGAGTCTGAACCAACCGCCAACCAAAGAACAGACACAGGCTGGACCTAGGCCTCCCCACACATATGTAGATGTGCAGCTTTGTCTTTTTATGGGTCCCAAACAACTGGAGTGGGGGCTACACTAAATGCTGTTGCCTGTGTGTGGGATATGTTCTTCTAGCTGGGCTGCCTTGTCTGGCCTCAGTGGGAGAGGAAGCATCTAAGCTTGCAGACTTGAAGTGCCAGGGTGGGAGGATACAGGGTAGGCAGTTGGGAGAGAAGGGGCAGCACACACCAACTCAGAGGAAAAGCGTGAAAGAGAGAAGGATTTTTGGAGGGGGGGTGACCGGGATGGGGCCAGTGAGCAAGATGTAAAGTTAATAATTAATGAACAAAATTAAAACTAAAATATGGAAATGCAAATGCTCCAGTCTTGTAGAATGTTAATCATTTCATGGTGTAATAATTACTATTAAAACTTAGTAGGCACTTCCCTACTCCCAGTTTGATAAAAAGCTTTATCTGTCATGTTACCTCCAAAATTTGAAAAACAAAAGACCTATCTCCTCAGAAAACACACCACTATATCTACCTTCTGAAAATTTAAAATCTGCCAAGAGTTCTGGAAGTTCATTTCTAGGAGTCTCAATTATCTCTCTGGTAGCATTCCTGTGTGTTATTATGAGAGGGTTTGATCCCGAGAAGAGTGTTCATGGAGCAACACTTCAATGGGCAACATTTCCTTCACAGTTTCCAAATGAAGAAACACAGGTTTCGGCTTCCAGGTGCAATACACAGTCTCAACAGGGGCTGCTTTGCAGAGCAAGCATGCAAAAAGGGAAAAAAGGTCTGGGTCAAAGAAATGGACAAAGACTGCCCCTCCCTCTTTACCTCACAATTAAGCTTCATTGTTTCCCCAAGTCGTAAGTTTCTTACTTATTACCAAGTCTACCAAGCTAGTACTAAGAGATAAAAATTAGATAAATAAAACCAAATGTGAATGAATTGTTTAACCAAAAATTTAATCGTTTTATTGGAGTGGCCATGGAGGTTGGTCCCATCATGCTCTCAATACCACAATAAGAGGTCTCGTCTTTGCAAGACCTTTCACACGCCCTGTGGTCTCTGCAGAGATATCAAGGGGCCAGCAATACCAAGCTCCCAAGAAAGGTGCCCATTCGCTCCTTCTCCCCAGGGCAATGGAAGAAGACATTTGTCTTCTGTTTTCTGACTCCTTTACTTACAGTTTAATTGGCTCCTCTAACTCACTGAAGTCCTGTCACGAACTCTAGAGGTACAATTCCCTTTCGACTGTTCTGTAGAATAGTGAGTCTGAAGTAAAAATGAAATATCATTTTAGCTAAAAATAGATGAGGAAAATTTTCTGGAAGTTAGAGTATTACTTCATTTCCACCATTTTTTTTCTGACTTTAGCAAGATCGTTACCATGGAAACAAAATGAATTAAACTATAAAATTCTCAGGCTCCTTTGATAAATTCTTTTGCTGATAAAGTGAATAGTTTGGTACTCAACTTATATTTTTACTATCCAGATTTGAAATAACTATTGATTTCTTGAAAGTTAATAAGAGTTGAATTACTTAGTTCTTCTGAAATTATTCTTTTAATGATGTTAGGGCTTCCACTTTAGGGTAAAAGTGACACTTAAATATATACAAAATTATGACATGTGGTTACTAATTATTGAAGAGATATTTAACAAATATTAAAGGAACCATACCTGATTTCAATTTGTCTATTAGAAACTTTAATTGTAATATTTCTCTCATTTCATCATACACAGTATCATGATGACTAAAAAAATATATTTCATTTCATCTAGATAAAATGCAAATTTTATTTCTCACAGGTACTTAGTAATAACAAAAAGTATGTTTCAATATTTTTAATATTTTAATATTTTACTTAATAAATTTGATTATTACTGATAAATTTTTTTTAGCATTATCACTACTATACCTCACTTCAGTGACCTTTGTTGAATGATTGTGTCTATAAATATACTGGGAAGAAATATCCCTTGTACCTAGAAGAAAAAACTTATATGTGATTATCAATGATTTTTTTTCCTTTTCTAAACCAAGTACTAGTTCATACAGTCTAATTAAGAAAAATAAATATTTGTTGATATTTATGTACAACTACATGTAGACAAATGTAGCACAGAAGTATTTTAAATAACATTTCATATAGTTTCATAGCATATATTAAATATTTAGCAATAACATATAGCATATCAGATGTTCATTCATATATATGTAGTATCTAATACTTTAATAATGTAATTGTATTATGTAACACATTAAATTTATGTGTACATGAGTTGTTTTCATTAGGGTTACTCTGTTATGATAAAACACCATGACCAAAAGCAAGTTGTGGAGGAAAGGGTTTATTTGGCTAGCACATCTACATTACTGTTCATCACTGAAAGAAGTCAGAATAGACACTTCACTAGGACTGGATCCTGGAGGCAGGAGCTGATGCAGAAATTATGGAAGAGCCTTGCTTACTGGTTTGTTCCTCACTGCTTGCTCAGTCCACTTTCTTACTGAAAACAGAACCAAAGTCTCAGGGCTGACCCCAGCTACAATGGGCTGGGCACTTCCACATGAACCACTAATTAAAAAAAAAAAATACTAAACTGCCTGTCTAATATCCCAATTTTATTCAGGCATTTTCTCAACTGTGCCTCTCTTCTCTAGAGTGACTCTAGCTTGTGTCAAGTTGATATAAAACTAGCCAACACAACTGATGGCGTGTCAACTTAAGACACAAAGGCATCACTATTAAACCACATACTTTCATTTGTTATTCATCCACAAGATCTCACATTTATATGAACATCACAATATAAAAAATTACAACTTTCTAAAGTCTCACGGTCTTTAAATTTCAAGCACTTAAAAGTTCAAAGTCTGTTAAAAAATATCTGAACTTTCTTTTAAAATCCAAATTCTTTGAGTCTTTGCACTAGTCCAAAATCTCTTTAAATTTCCTTTAAAAGTTCAAAGGCTTTCAACTGTGGCCTCCTGTAAAAATCAATATTAAGTTAACTATTACATTACTTAAGAAGGAAGAAACGGGGCACAGTCGCCATCTGAACAAAGCAAAGCCATGCCCCAACAGTGTAAATGAATCATTGCCAATATCTGAATTTACTCAAGGTCTGGACCCTCCAAAGGATGGGGGCCACTTTCTGGCTTTGTTCTCCACAGCCAACAAAACTTGTCTTCTAGTCTCTGGATGGTGAACTCCATTCTACCTACTGCTCTTGGTGGTCAACAACTTGTCTTCTAGTCTCTGGATGATGAACTCCATCCTTCCTACTGTTCTTGGTGGTCAACAATAGTACTGCCATCTCCAAAATGCTGCACATTCACCAATAGGTCTGCCAGGCTCTCTTCAGTGATCCTAACGTTGTGACACATAGTGGCAGGCCTCAGCTGCTCTCATGACCCTTTACATACTCAAAACTAATATCACCTGGCTGATCCTTACACTACCAAGTTCTATACCCACCACAAGATACAACCCTGCCATATCAGGAACACAGCTTCTGTGTGCTGATGCTCAGAAAACATTTTCCATAATATTTCACCTCAATGATATTGTTCACTTTAATGCTAATTTCTCAACTCCATTTGAATCTTCCAGCAAAGAAATAGTTAAAGAGATTGTATTTTGTTAATCACAGTTAATTCTTCAAGGTAATCAAATCACAGAATCTTAATTCAAAATAGCAAATGGTCCTGATAGCCTTTAAACTTCGCTCTGATACCACAAAGCCATACCTTGATCGGCAGCAATAACCTCAACATTCTTGTCTTCCAATCTGCTATAGAGCATTCTTCTGAGCTCTACCTGCACAAGGCTTATCTAGTACAGAATTCCAATGTCCCTTGCAATCCCTGCAACAACACATGGTCAAGTCTCTCCAATAAAACTCCACTATCTGGCAATACTTTCCACCATAATTAGGGTTTATACTGCTCTGATGCATCAGCACAACCAAAAGTAAGTTGGAGATGAATTGCGTTTTTTGGTTTACACTCTCACACCATAGTCTACTGTTGAAGGCAGTCAGAAAAGAAACTCGGGGAAAGCAAGAATCTGGAGGCAAGAGCTGCTGCAGAAGCCATGGAGGGATGCTACTCATGGACTTATTCTTCATGCTTTGCTCTACATGACTTGCTCAGTCTCCTTTCTTATTGAAACCACAAACATATGTCCAGGGGTAATATAACTAAAAATACGTTGGGCGCTTCCATAGCAATCAATCTTATTAAGGTAGTTTCTCAATTGAGGCTACCTCCTCTCCAATAACTGTAGCTTGTGTCAAGTTGACATAAAACTGGCCAGTACAGGAATAAAATAAAATAATACATATACATATATATTCCTTCCCAGATGCCACTATATGTCCATGTAACCATTTTTACTCTATTTTTGATCAGAAATTATTTTTACAGCATATAATGAATATATATACATATTCCTTCCTAGAGGCCACTATATGTCCATGTAACAATTTTTATTCTATTTTTGATCAGAAATCAATTTTTTATAGCAAAGTGCTTAATCTTTGTTGGACAGTGCTCAGATAATTCTCCAGAAACCAGTTTATGAAGGTGTATTACAAAACTTATAAAACAGAAAACGAAACTAGAAATATATCAGTAAGGACTTCCCAAGGTCAGACATATAAATCAAAAGTAGAGAGCAGAGCAATTCAAACTAGCCAATCTCAGCTTCATGCACATAGTTTTGTTCCATTTCCTCCCTGAAGTATTTATTGTAAGCAAGTGTTTTTTAGAGTCAGAGAGTGGTCAATTTCTGTGTTTTCCAAACATGTGCAAACCTATTTCCTCTTCATAAACTAAATCTGAACTGTCAAAATAAGTCTGATTGGACGAAATCACGTAGCATCATCTTCCATCTACAATGGAGAACATTCTCTTTGTGTCTCTGTTTCTCTGTCTCCCTCCCTCCCTCCCTCCCTCCCTCCCTT
>NW_022196910.1:51907821-51927936 GCF_008632895.1 Mastomys coucha
CTCTCTCTCTCTCTCTCTCTCTCTGCCTGCCTCCTTCTTTCCTTTTCTCCCTCCCACTGTCTTAGTCACATATTTGCTCCTCAGGGAGCTTAAGCTTTCCCAAAAGTCGCAATATTGACCAGATTGCTTTCGACTTTGAGAGTCTCTCAATTGCTGGTTTTACAAGCATGTGTAACCACACTTGGACTCTTCCATTTAACTCTTAAAGTGTAATGGTATTTCATATGTCCTCATCTCCAAATAATATATCTCCGCCTTGCCATCTAAGACAGTTCCTCAATGATAAACTGATTCGTCAAGGTAGATGCCTAACTATGCTTAGAGTCCACTGTACTTTACTTCATACTTCAAAAAATGAGCCAAAGCATGATTATAATTGATGTGAAATTAATTCTCAGTTAAGTAATGCACAGTATGCAAGGACAGATGCTAATTCTTGATCATAGCACGTTGCTTACCTGACAACAGATCATCTTCTGTATTATGTAATTTAAAAGTGCGGGAGGCATGTGATTTATATAGTTATTCTATGAAAATACTTCAGCAATGGTATGAAACTAAGGAAATATGGAAAATAAAACCCAAAAGGCACTACTGAAACAGAAAGTTCTAGTATTTATATATTTTGTTTTTGTTTATTTTTTAGGGAAAATAATTTTCCCATATAATTTTGTAATATATCCTGATTATGGTTTCAATTCTCCATAGTTCTCCTAGTTTCTCCCCCTCCCTTCCTATCAATGTCCAATCCTTTACTGTCTTTCAACAGAAAACAAATAGCCTTCTAAGAAAAAAATATTCTAAAGAGCACATTAGAACTGGACAAAACAGAAGGAAAAGAGGCCAAGAGAAAACAGGAATCAGAAACTCACTAAACTCACTCTTGTCCCATAAAAACACTAAACTGGAAACCATAAAATCTAATCAGAAGAAAACTGTTGCAGACACTTGTAGATGCTGTGCATGCTGCTTCAGTCTCTGTGAGTTCACAGGAACTTTGATTATATTGATTTAGACAGTCTTGGGGTTTTTTTTGGAATTAGCTACCCCTCTGGCTCTTACATTGTTTCTTCCTGCCCTGCCCTTGTCTCCAGGGTTCTTTGAGTCCTGAGGGGAGGGCTTTGATGGAGACATCCCATTTGGAGTTGAGTCTAAAGTCTCTCAGTCTCTACATAGTGTCCCACTGTCTTGTCTCTGTGCTTGTTTTAATTTGCTGTAGGAGGAATCTTCTCTAATGATGACCGAGCAAGGCACTGATTTATGAATATAACAGAATGTCATTAGGAACATTTTCATTGCTACATTTTTGTTTGTTTATGTGTTGCCACAGTAGTACTTGGTTTTACCTTAAGTCCCTGGACTATCTTGTCTCAGGTTCTTGGTTACCAAGCAGTGTTTGATGTGGGTTCCATCTCATGAAGTGGGATTTCAGTAAAATCAGATATTGGCTGGAAACTCCCACAAGCTTTGTGCCACCATACACAAGCATTTCTTGCAGACTATACACCATTGTAGACCAAAGTGTTGAGTACCGGGTTGGTGTTTAAGTTTCACTTTTGACATCATGCATAGTACTTTTCTGTAACAAGAAAGTAGAAGCTAACAGTGAAGGCTCCATGTAGGTGCCTTTGATATCTCCATTTTCAATGAGTTGTTTAGGTATTGTCTTCAAAAATAGGCCATTGGTGTCAGTTTGTTGGTAGCAACTTATAGTCTTGACAAAAACCTGTCTTGTCCGGGGATTCCTATGGGACTGGTATAGACAAGAGCTCAATTCAATGTAACCTAATCCCAATACTGGAAGCTTCATTCAGTGACAAGGGATGGCTAGTTGGGGGCTCTTTCTCTCCCATTATTAAGCACTTTCATTTAGATCTCTATTATATATGCATATGTTTTAAAATCATCTACTGTATTAGACTTACATAGCTCCTCTCATATACCCCTGAAGTTTAGCTCTCTTTCAATATTCCCTTTCTCTTCACAATCTTTCCCACTCCCTCCTTGATCTTCCAATTTCAGCCCTGCCATGCATCCATAATTATCTATTCTATTTCTCATTCCTAATGAGATCTATCTGTATTCCTAGACCCTTATCCTTTATACATGTATAGTGTTTCTATAGATTGTATCTTGGTTATCATTGACTTAAAAGCTAATATCCACATATAAGAAAATACAAATAATATTTGTCTTTCTAGATGTGAGATACTTCACTTAGGATGATTTTTTTTCTAGTTCCTTCTGTTTGTCTGAAAATGTCATGATGTCTCTTGTTTATTTGTTTGTTTGCTTGCTTGTTTGTTTAACAACTGAGTAATAAATTCTGTAAATGTCCCATATTTTCTTTATCCATTCTTCTGTTAAGGAGTATCTAGGTTGTTTTCAATATCTGACTTTTATGAATAGAGTAGCAAGGAACATGGTCTCTGTAGTAGAATGATGTTTCCTTTGGGCATTAGTGGATCTTGAGGTAGATAGATTTCCATTTTCCTGAAAATCCACCAGCATGAGCTGTCACTTGTATTGTTGATCATAGCCATTGTGATGCGTACAAGATTCAATCTCAATTTTGTTTTGAATTACTTTTCCTTGATTGCTAAGGATTCAAACATTTCTTAAAGTTTTAGAGTAAGTATCATACTTGAGGTCTAAACAAGAAGAAATAGTTCCAGCTTCCTAATTCAGAATGTCTGCTATTTTATCATGTATTATGCCATCACTGGAATATAGCAGATATAATGCAATTCATTGTATTATTTGTTTTCTCTTCCATGCTACAATTTTAGTTCTGTCATCCTTGAATTCCAGACAAGTCGGTTGTGGCAATTTTCACTACAAGTCTTCCATTTTGAGCACTTATTTTAAAATATTTTAATTTTATCATATATATATAGAATTTTAAAGAAAAATAATCTGCTTATTTTTATCATGAATCGTTTTTTTTAACTTCTTAGAATATTAGACTGTTCAAAGGATTAGGAAAAGAGCAGCATATATGTAATTGATACTTAATTTCTGTGTTATTAATATTTTCACAGAACTAGCATGATGTTTTAGCAAACCTCAGCCTGTCTTGCTCTTCTTGATGTGTTTATTCTCTCAGAAACTTATGTACCCACAGTTCTATACACTGCGGCATTTTCTAGAAGTCAGAGGCTGACCAAATTAAAATTATGTTCTGGATGAATTCTTATTTTTCACATTCCATTTGATGCATAATGCTCAATTACTCCATGCAGTATTTACTTGTGGTCAATAGTATACAAAATATCTATTCCACAGTATAATTTTAGAAAACTTAAAATAAGCTCTATGTTTATGCATTCAATATTTACTTCCCATGAATCACAGACAATTGTTCCTCTGAGTTTTGTTTCACCATTGCACAAATGTAGAGTGCATTTTCAAGTAATATAAAGTTTAAAGGATCCAACATGATCAAAACACTTTAAATATAGGATATATTTGTTCTCCATTTATTTTGTTATAAATAATTTACTTACACTTAAGAGGGTTTTCCAACAACAAGTTCAGGAGACAAGGCATGATTGGAATGATATATATTCTACTCACTGACTGGGAAATGATGAGATTGAACAGTTCAGAGTCTGTGGAAGCTTTTAAGGTGGAATGAGGATGATTCAAGGTAGCTTGAATATGAATAAATCTGACAAGCTCGACCTTTCTCTAGTCTGCCTTTTGAAGCTAAGAATAAAACCCTTTGCAGAGTCACACGCCAATTGACCTTACTAACTACAATGTGATAATGCAGTGCTTTATTTGAAAAGCTGAGATGGACCAGGTGGATATGTTTACCTTGTGAACAGAATATGAAAAATGTGCCCTTGAACCCTCTCTGCCCATAAAGTAAAACACCACTTTGTTATCTCATTATGCTTCCAAATGACTTGACATTTAACAGCTTAAATGCAATCATCACTAAATACTAAGCATCCATCAAAGAAAATTTAGATAAATATTTGTATTTCATACTTTAAGGAGAAATATTAATAGCTCTAAACTGGTGACTTAAAGTCATTCCAGGAAATAAGAACATGGGCTAGATGGAGTCCTGAGAGAGCCATGATTACATTTCTATTTAAAGTCCTTTCCATTGCCTAATTTAAAAGCAAAAATTTTAAATTTTCCCCATTGGAACTCCATGTCTAATTCTTTGTTATTATACCTCATGCATGCCCCAGGAAGAATTTAAAAATAGATGAGAGAATAATTGTGAAATTCAAATTTTCTTTTAAAATACCATTGAGTTTTGTGTTTCATAGTACACTGGGTAAGAATTTGTATTTCATAGCATGCTGAAACTCAGGTAAAGTTCTAGCTCAGGCACTAATAACCACAATGAAACTGCCTCTCATAGGAGGTAGGTTATTCTTGCTACTCTTCTGTGAAAATGGGAATGAACTTTGGTGGGTATCCCTATGGTATCCATTGCCATTGTTCATCCTTTGGTCACTATAATTCAATCTCCCACTAACTTAGGTGTTCCTTGAAGGTATTTTGTTACTATGCACATTTAAATCAGTATCTTGTAAATGAAGACTATTGTTCACATTTTTCTTTTATTTGAGAGATCATAAAATAGTTACATAACTCCTCCCTTTCCTTCCTTTTCTCACTTCAAACTGTTCTGTCTAGTCCTCCTCATTCTTTAATGTGATAATGACCTCTTTATTCATTAGTTCCTGTTAAATGCACACACATTTGTTCTTATCCACAGAGATAAGTATAGACCTCGTATCTCACCAAGGAAACTTCTCATTTCTCTTCACATTTTTGAGAGCTTCTAGCAATCTGTAGAAATGCCTCAATAGTAATGTCTGAGATTTCTAGTGAAGTGGTTTTGGCTCAACACTGTGACATCAGCCTGTGTCTGCAAGCTAAGCCTGAATTGCTGGCCTAGGAAGTGCTGACTCGAATTCTTCCAGTTGCAAAACACAATTCATTCAGATGAGACACTCCATTGTGTCTGACTCCCTCAAAGAATCTAGTCATTCTACATTTATAATGTCCTTTGTTGGGTTCCTAATACTTGAAATAAATTTTTACTTAAATATTCATTTCAATAGTTTTAAATTTTTTTCATACATTTGATTGGTCAGTTTATTTCCATATGTTCATTCTATCACTGATGACCACATAAATGTTTTAATTAATTTTATATTTATTCAAATAAAAATTACACCTTTTGGCACAAATGGACAAATGATTTCCTAATGCTTCTAATTTTCATTAATTTTTCTTATTTTCCTCCCTAATACTGCTGATAGTGACGTAGACTTGATTCCATCAATCAATTTTATTTCTGGTCACATACATTATTTATAAAATGAGTTAGTTTAGTACAAAACATGTGCATTCATATGGTAGGGGAAGAACACTCAGGCCCTGGTATATGTGGAAACCAGAGGACAACTGTGTGAACGAAGTACCCTATATGTGCTCTGGGAATCCAATTTGCATCAACGGTTTGCAAGAAATGAGCCTTTATCTGCTGAGGTGCCTTCCAAGTCCAGGGTTATGTATTAGTAGTATGTATTAGCTGCAAATAGGCATTTTATTATAGGACTTCTACACCTACAGATGATGTCAATTTATCACTTCAGTACACATTATTACTGCTAATTACATTCCTTCTCTGTTTTCCTTCCACATTCCTAGTAGCCATTCTTTTAATTTTCTATCTTTTTCCTAGGTAGGTTCACATGTAACAAAGATATGTATATTTTTATATAATATTTAACCTCTCAAATAATTTCCTTCCATTTTGTAAATTAGTAACATATCTTAATAGGTAGGGATGAATATATCATAATTATCTCCTTTTGTGACAAAATAGCATAGATATTCCTCAGTCTGCTTATCTGATGAATCACGTTTATTAGCATTCAAGTGTGAACATCAGTAATCATTTCTGAATTTTTCTGAATTGCTTTCTTAATATTTTGTTTATAATTTTAATATATCTTAGTACTCAATTTTTCTTCTGTCACTGTTATGATAGTTTTGCATAGTAATTTCTCTTTTAAGAATGCATGAAAGAGTTCATTGTGATTGGCTTTGATATTTTCCATATTTTATTGATGAAGTTTCATCATTACAAAATTTACTTAGTGATATAGATATACATAATTTACCTATTTCTTTTGTAATTATTTATATTTTTCATTATCTTTAGAAATGCATGAGTATTAGTTTTAAAATAAATATATTCATAATTTTTATATATTCAACATATTCATAATTCAATGTTTTATTTCTTAGTTCCATATTTAATGACATCCTTAGTTTCATTTCTGGTACTAGTTAGTTGGGTTCTTCTTCTCACAAGTAAAATTTTCAAAAAAAGTATTGTCTTAAATTTCCCATAATATTTAAATTTTACTTTGCTATCTTTAGCCTTACTATCTACCTTTTATTGTCTCATTCATTTAATTTTCTTGTTTGAATACTCCTTTTCCTACCTTTTCTCCCTCTTGGGCTTGCACGGTCTAACTCTTCCCTCTGTTGATCACTCCCATTTATAACATCCATTATTACCTCTTTAGGTTTTGATAATGGACAATGACACTTGTGTATTGAGTTTTAAAACAGTATCTCAGACATGGACATTTCTAATTTTCTGAAACAAAATTTTATTTTCTAAAATATTGGAACTTAAACTCTGAATTTCACCATTTTTTAGTTATTCCAAAATTCATTTTCTTGTCTGAAATTATCATTGACTTCAGTATTGCTTTGCTTTCTAAGGTTTTGAATCATTTTTGACAGAATAATGAAAATTATCTAATGAATATTACAGAAGTAATTTGAGATACAAGATGTGGTAATAACCTCTGAGGACACTTCCTTCTTGTTTCTATATACTTAAATCTGAAATAATTTAATCCAACTTCAGGAATTACGATTCCATGAGATCCCATTTAGATAAATGTCTCCAGAGCTCTCTTTCTTTGCTTCCAGCCACTGTTCAATACATATGGTAAAACTGGGACTTGGATGCTCTTTGTACCTTTCTTGTCTCTAGTAACTGACTTTGAAAAAGAAACTAATGAATTCAAATGTGGGTGTAATGTAAGTGAGTTCTGATGCATCTCAGTTCTGATTGCCTGTCTATCCATTACTTGATATCATTTTAGGTACCTAATGTTTCTCAAAGAATAGGTCATATAGGCGTCTGTTATAAAACTTAGAAGATGTATAAAGTGCTTTTGCTAAAATTCTGTATATTGTCTTTGATTTAGCAAGGGATCTTTAGTTGCATAAGAACATTGTTTTTTATAATTTTGCATAAATCTGAATAGAATACTTATCATTAATTATTAATTATTATTTATTAAACATTATATATATATATATTTACATGTAGGTGATATCTTCTCTTTAAAACATATTCCCACTTGGTTATAAGGAAACCTGACTTCTTCTATAAATGTATTCCTTGACTATTTCATGCATGTATACAAAATATCTTTATTATTTCTACTCTATTTCCCTCCTCTACCCCCATGGGTTTGCCTCAACACATCACATTTACCATTTTGTAATTACATATAATAAAGAGCTTTTAACTTTTTACCTGTTTTAGTGGATTTCCCCCCAGTCTCTTTGGCTAATTTGTCTTTTAAAACATTTCAAGTCATTCCTTATGGTTCTATCCCCTGACTTATTTTTCTTTTTTTAGATTTCCATAGACTTGTTTATTCATATTGAAAAATAGAATTTAAAATGACTCATTTTAGTCTTTTTAAAAAAGAAGACAGGAGCTACAAGGATTGGTTACCTCAAAGATTCCTCTTTCTATTGTTTTAGGCTCCCTTGTACACAGCCAGGTAGTTTTTGTTTGTTTGTTTTATGGTTTATACTGGTGATCTTTTCATAAATGTTTCATTAATTTATTTATTCTTTTTGCATTTTGATCTCATCCCTCCCACCTCCTCTCCTAATCCCACACTCACATCCTGCCCCTAATTTGCCACTCACCTGAGAGGAGAAGCTCTTCATGGGTACCAATCCACCCATCTAGTCTCACTAGGACTAAGTGCATCCTCTCTCACTGAAGCTAGATGCAGAAGGCCATCTAGGGGTAAGGGATCTGAAGGCAAGTCACAGAGTCTGAGTCAGAGACAGCCCCTGCTCCAGTTGTTAGAGGACTCAAAATGAAAACCAAGCTGCACATCTGATACATATGTGTACGGGGGCTAGGTCCAGCCCCTACACACTCTTTGATTGGTGATTCAGTTACTGTGAGCCCTCAAGGACTCAGGTTAGTATACCCCATAGTCTTGTGCTGTCCTTGAACCTTCAGCTATCCCCAATCCTTCCTTCAACTCTTCAACTGAGTATCACCTAATGTTTTGCTAAGGAACTTTGCATCTGTTTCCATCATCTTCTGGATGAAGCCTCTCAGGATATAGGCTCCTGTCTCTGAGCATAGCAAAGAATCATTAATAGTGTCAAGGGGTGACTCTCTCACATGGGTTGTGTCTCAAGTTGGACTAGACATTGGTTGACCATTCCCTCAATCTCTGTTACATATTTACTCTTGCACATCTTGTAGGCAGGACAAATATCAGGTTGAATGTTTGTGGTTGGATTGATGTCCTGCTCCCTCCATTGGAAATCTCTCCTGGCTACAGGAGGTAGCCACTTCTGAAATGGCCATCTTGACTTCTCCCATGTGTCAATAGCCAAATAATTGATGAGATTAGATGCTTTTTCTCTACACATCTATATGCATATATTTGCAAGTTTGAAAATAATATTTTTGGTCAAAAATCTTACCTCTAATCTGAGCAGATTAATTTATCCAATTGTCTACCAGATATTATTCAAACTCACCCAGTTTGGATACAGTTTTTTATCTGACATAAACTTAATATGCCATTAATGGGACTCCCAGTTGAACCCACTTTTAGGTCTGCAGTTTTACAACTGCCCTCTCCTTGGGTAACAAAATCTTCCCCAAGTAAAATTCTTAGCAACATGCTTTACTGCATTCTTTCTCTTAAAATTTACATATGCTGTATCAGCACATTCCTTTCCTTTGTTTCAGACAGCTAAATTATTGGTCCCTTCTTACCTAGCTCATTGCTGTTAGGATGTGACAAGCAACAATTCCTTACAATCTTGATTGATGACTCAGGAGGTTTCAAAGCTCTAATCTGTTCTTAGCCCAGTGCTCAGAATAATTCTGTCAAAACAGAGGTCATGTTAATACAGTTCTCCAAAAGACTGCATTCTATTGTTTTCTGCTTCTTAGATCAAATGTCAAATCTCCTTTAAGTATTTACCTCTATAGTCTTTCCTAATGTTCATCTTTTTGTTTGACTTTGAGCTTGTTTTGATCTTCAGGCATTCAGATATGTCCTATCTGGGATATGCTAATTAGTGAAGGAGATTAAGGAGGACTGAATAAGGTGAAATATATAGTATGTCTGTCATAACTCAAGCATGCAATAAACAAATACTCAATTGTTTGGTTGTGGCTTTTGTATGCATCCCCCTTTTTGAAACTGCCTGCAGTTTCATGCACTGGGTTCTTCTCAGCCAGGAGGGAATAAAGGACCTGAAATAAAGGGTTTGAAATGCAAAGAGAAAACATGGAGAAGCCAAGTTGCGTCCCAATCAAGGCTCCACCTTACTGATAATAAACCTGGGTTTTTATAGTCACAGGAGAAAGCAAGTCTCTAGATTACACTACAAAGAAAGTTCAGGTGCCAAAGTCCCCAGGTTCAGAAGATCTTCAGAGGGCTAGCTGGCTTACTCAGGTGATGGGCATGCTCAGGTGGCTTCTTCAAAGACAGTCAACAGAGAGCATCTGTCTTAGCTCCCAGGTGTTAGCCCTCAAGCAGAGGCTGCCAGAAGTCTGATGACTGAACTAAAGAGGGAAGGTAACACCTTTTTACATGTAAAAGAAGCCCATTTAGTTTATGAGAGAAAACACTTGTTTAATGGACATATGCCATATATATGTAAAAACATTTATGGTGCAGATCCTAGTGACTTAGTATATTTACATGCTGTGTGAGGATTAAGTTAGTATAGTTAGCATTCTAGTATTTTCAAATAGTTTTAATTCCCATTGTTGGAAAATTTCAAACTTCCCTAGTGTAGATCTATGTAAAATACATAATAAAATTTGTAGACTTTAGCAATTTGACCTGTGGAATAATCTTCAATTAGCTGAGCTATGAAATATCAAACTTCTCCCCCCATCTATCTGTATTTAAACTCTTGACTTCTGATCTCTCTGTCTATCTCAATCCCCCTTTATTCTTGGACCTTGGTATTTGTATTCTATGACCTTCCTCTAAGAACCAACATCCTTAGTTTCTTCATAAGAAAAACACACTATTTTAAGAATATCTATCTCCATACCTTTGAAACCACTTTTCTAAGTACCTCATCTTGAGTAACTGCACAATATTGATCAACTTTCTAAAATTACTGTCTTTTATGATACTGACATTTTTACCTAAGCTAGTATTCAACAAGAAAATTCCTCCATGAATTCTATAATAAATAAATATTAACCCTGCTAGGCTCTGCAGTGCATCTGTTTTATAAACCTATTAAAAACTACCACAGAGATTTTTGGCAACAATGTTTCTGATTTCTGACTCTCATTTTTCATTCCATCTGTAAATAAAGTACCTTGTTCATTGATTTATCCTTGCGCACAGTCAGTTACCTAACCATGCTTCTATCCTTACAAACCACAGATGCTAATATTCCTATCTCAGCAATGTGGCAAATGACTACACTGTGAACATTTAGCTATCTGATGTGAACTCTCAGATTATCTTAATAACAATTTATAAAATCATTTGTAATGAGTTTGGAAAGCAAAAATATTTAAAGCATTTTGCTATATTTATCCTTATATTTGGATATTAATTCCTAATGCTCATCTCTTTGCTTGATATCCAACTTGTTTAGATCATCAGGCATTCAGCTATGTCTTATTGGGAATATGCTAATTAATGAATAAGATTAATGAGGACAGAATAAGGTGAAAAATTCAATGTATCTGTCACAACTGGAACATGAAACAAATAAATAATCAATTGCTTGGTTGTAGCTTTTGCATACACTTTTATATATCTACATATATACACACACACTAGGGTGTAGACCCTAGTGACTTAATAATGAAAAATTAAGTACTTTCTTGACTAAAAAGGTCTTCAGATATACATAAAAATAATTATTCTAGTCTTATAATTTTTTACTTTGTTACTATTTGTAGTATTTGTAAAACATACTACCAAACTGCTTTTGGAAAAAAGTTAAAATAAATCTAAATCCACAAATGAAAAATAATACAGTTCTTATTGCAGATTTCAAGAAAATATAAACTCTGTTGCAGGTTTCAAGAAAATATAAACGCTGTCACTGTGCATCCTAAAATTGTCACATCACAGTGATAACCTTAGCTAAGAAAGGGTAAAGCTATGTAAGAACTACAAATGTGTAAAATGTGTAATCAACTATGCTTGGTTTTTTGGCTGTGTTTTTCCTTGTGACATAGACATGAGTATTTCTCTTGAAATGTTAAACATTTTTACATATTTTCCAAGTTTTGGACGTTTCTATCCTTCCCTTGAAATAATATGGCACACATCTGATTCACACTGCCTTCCATCTTTGGTGTAAGAATGGTTATATTATTGAGAATCACATATAAGTTAAAGATACTACTTTCTCTCCTTTTTCCTTTTAAGTAACCCATGGAGAGAGCTATGGAAGAATGCACTTGACCAGATGTATGTGCTTAAGGATTTTGTCCACATGGTAAATCTTGGCAAAGAGGCATTCAATACAATACATTAGAAGGTGAATTTCACTGCGGTTGGCTATAATGGGACAATGGCACCTACTACATTTGCTTCTTCTGTTACTGCTAATAATACAATCCATTTCTAGAAAATAATACCTAGTGCTCAACATAGTTTTTCTGAACATATACAACAGAAGTTGTCATTTCTTGTGCTATGTACATATTATGAGATTTTTTTCATACTAATGCAAGTGCTCTGTTCCAGTAATATAGAATATATCACGGTATATGTTGGACTTGAGTGCCTTCTGTATCTTGTCTTTCTAACAAAATGATCTCACAATGTATTGAAAATGTAGAAGCAATTTTAAAGTTTCGTGTGTGTGTGTGTGTGTGTGTGTGTGTGTGTATGTGTGTGTGTGTGTGTTAGAAATCTCATGCCAAAGCAAGCAAGTACATAAAAATAAAAGTACTAACATTTGTAAACAAATAGGAATTAGCTTTTTAAATCTAGGAGAGACAATACTTGATGAAATACTGCAGAGATTTTTCTCTGTTTTATGTCCTATTTATCCCTGAAGAAAATGACAACATACTCCTTCTACCTTCCCTGACTGCCTAATTAATTTTACTGGTTTTTTTTTTTGAATTACATTAGTTTTTTAAAGTTGCCTATTATAACCAACATATTTCAAAAACTATGAATGATGTTATGTCTTATGTAATGTTACTGAGATAGTAAGTAGATGGACTAAATATATGCTTTAGTTTTTTTTTGTGGTGAACTCACATCAATAATCCTAGTAGTTGTGAGTTCAGGGCAAGACTTTTAAATAACCCTGTACTATTTAATAAGTGAGAGGGCATCATGGGACACTTGAGACTCTGTCTCAAAACGCTGACAAGGACATACTTTCATGGTGTGAGACTGCCATGATCAAACATGTATTAAATCCAGGAGGGAATACAAGATAAATCAAAATAAGGATACCACCAGAGTCCAACTTGGTAGGCTAAGGAGTGTATTGAGGGTGCTTATAGTATTACGTTTGAGAGCTATTTAAGGAGCAGACATGACTCAAAGATAAAGTCATTATCGAAAGAATACTCTCAAATGGGTGATCACTCACAACAAATGTCATCTTAGCGCTCACTGTTGAATTTACCATCAGATGAACAGATGTAAGAGTGTTTCTCAGTTGGTATGAACCTCCTGGAGGCAGATCAGCTGTCTCCTTCCTGTGCATGAGTTCAGCTACTGAGACAGTGCCTCTAAGCAGTTCTCACTACTTATGTAACCCTGGGTGGGCATGGGTTAAGGGGCAGCTTTCCTTGTATACCTGGTCCATATAAGGAACTTCCTGGAACTTACAGGTCTTAGCAAGACACTTTTTAGTACTTTCTGAGGCGATTCATTGTATATGGAATGTTTTACTTCACTTAAATTATTATATATAAACTTTGAAAGTATACATTAAGGTTAAGACTCTTAAACATTAAGATGATACCATTACATCATCAAGGTCATCAAAATTATTATAAAATTCTCAGGAGTAGTTTTATATATTCTGAGTAACCAGCTTAACTAAACACTTGTTTTAGAGGCATGTACTTATACCAGCAACCAAATATATATATATATATATATATATATATATATATATATACACACATATATGTACATATATATGTATATATATATCCATATGGCTCCTACTAAGTGATGAAGGAAAACAGAAGGTTAGTCATTGCTATTACCAGGATTTCAGAATCAGACAGTGTGAATGAACACAATTGCAACAGTATCCTCATCCAAAACGGAAGCACGAATTCCTACTGAGCACAATATATTATAAACTTTAAGAGAGTTAATACTAGTAAAACCTATCATGATTCTCAGTAGAGATAGAACTGCCTGAAGTGGAATTAGCATTATTGATTGTCTGAAACACAATGCTTAATTAATATGCAAAATGTCTACAAAGATAAGATGGTTAAATGGAAATGTTACTCAAGTTTTATAATATGTCCTCAACACTTGCTATGTCACTTATTACAAAAGATTGGTAGGATTGTAATTATTAAGTTACATTGCTTCCTTGATATGAGAAAATAGTCCATTCAATCATGGCAACATGCATTGCTGAATTTTTTGTTTTATCTCTATTATTAAAACAAGTTTATTATTTATACTATATTAATTGAAAATCATTAATTTTGTAAATTATTAGTCAAAAATATAATGTTTGGCGTACTCATAGACTGGCAGAATACAGGCCTAAACCTTAACATTTATTAACCATTTTCATGTGGAGACTTTTGAAGTTTTACTCAATTAGTTTGAGTTGATACATATTGCTCTTTCAGTCCTTGAGATATCACTATTGGGGTATTACTGAAGTGTGCATTGCTAATGACTGTAGTGACACAAGCATTCTATGTAAAATTGTGAACTCTTTGTGGTTTTCTATGATTTATTATGAAGTGTGTGTGTGTTTGTCTGTCTATATGTCTGTTGGTGCACATGCATCATGAGGGTACCTGAAGAGGCCCATACCTATCCTCTGGAACTGTAGTTACAGGTGGTTTGAGCTGCTCTACCTGGTTACTGGAAACAAATTATGATGCTCTGAAAGAACTAGTAAATACTTTTGTATCTGAGGCATGCTCCTGCCACAGTTAATACCCTTTGATTAATAATTCTGCATTATTCATTTATTCCATGAAGCCTGCAGAAGCCTCTGATCATCTTCACTCTCTATTTTATGAGAAAAGCCTGTACTTAAATGGCACAGATATTGACAACCATGGCAGGATATGTTTCCTTTTGTATTTTTACTTCGAGAAAGCTCTGTTGCAAATGTTTTGCTCATTTCTCAAAGGTCATTTCTTTAAAAATTAATGCTGAATTGGTGGTGATATTAAAGTTTTATTTTTATCTTCTGATTAAATTCTAATTCATTTTAAATTGCATGATGTTGTTATTTCCAAGTTTCACAAGAATAACATCTTTTAGCTTCCAAAAGACGTTAGTTAGATAAAAGTTGCTCCCTAGAAACAAGTGGATAAACCTGCTACCTGTGTTCAGTATATTCAAGCTTGTCATCAGCCATCAAAGGCATTTTCTAAAGATGATTGGATGTGCACCCATGAGATCTTGATAATATTTCAACTCAAATAAGACCTGTACAATGACAATACCAGTTGTCATCCCAATGTGGATGGAGAAAATCTCACAAGGCCCCACCCATAGAAAAAGAACTACAGGCTATTAATGAATGCTGACAGAAGAACCATCTATTCTCACTATAGCTGAGCCCCTGAATAGGTTATTGAACCCCAAATCCCATGTGATAACTCCTACATATATATGCATAGGTCAGGCCTAAGCACATATGCATATGAGCAACATAAATATACTCAGAGTATGAATGTTTGTGTGCATTTATATGGTGTGTATGTGTGGGTGTCAGAAGTATAAGGGCAGGTATAAAATGATTATTAAAGAAGTGCTCATAAAGTTGAGAGTAAAAGAGAGAGGGTGTGAAGGAGGGTGGGAGAGAGAGCAAGAGAGAGACAGAGAGACGGAGACAGATAGACAGACAGACTGGGGGCTGGATTTGGACTTTTGAAACCTCAAAGGCTATGCCCAGAGACACAGCTTCTCCAAGGCCACAGCTCCAAATCCTTCCCAACAGTCCACGTATTGAAAACCAGTCATCCAAATATATGAACCTATGTGGGGATTTCTCATTCCATACACCACAAGTGGTATGGTGAATCTCTATACTGATTATGTTGTTGGAATATTTCAAAGATAAACCCTGTCAGCATGCAAACTTTTAAATAATATTTTTCTATGTGCTTTTTCATGAAAGCATATGTTAATTTCTCCACTAGCCTATGAATACTGTGAATTATAATACCTTTGAAATGTAACAATTGTCTTATGATGCTGGCAAAATATACCTTTAGTATGTTATGAGATTCTGTATTATGGCTCTTTAATAAGTTTTATGCATGGATCCAGACTAGATATTTCTCAGGGTAATTACCTTTTTTATGTCTTATAGTTTTGGGATTATATTCACATTTGACTTATACAATACATTGTTTCTAATGTATTTGTGTGTTTTCTAGAATATTTTTATGTAAAATTAATGTCTTATTTAAATATTTTAAATAATCATCCACAACATTATCTGAATATAAGGTTGTTTGTGAAAAGTATTTTTTTTAATCTTTCCTTTAGTAAGTTGAATTTGCATCACTTTTTCAAGGAGTAGAAAATTGAATATTTATTTAAACTGCAAACGTGTTAATCCTTAATTCAACAAGTAATATCCTCAAAGTATATAAAAAGGGAATATATGTCATACTAAAGGCATCTTATGATACTGTTAGCCTTTAGCTAGTATATGTTCTAAGTTAATCTGAGCACATACTGCACTATGCAAGTATACAAATCACCATCTATACAGCTCAACAGAACTTGATTCTGCTGTTACTGTGTAGGTGACAGATGCCTCTCTTGAAGCATTGTCTTCAGATGCATATGTAATGCATATTATCCACATTTTTCTGACAGGAATGATTCCTGTGTAACTCTGTGGATAGACCTTTTTTCTTCCTGTTCTACTCCAAGAGCTGAGCACATCCACATGACAGTTAATGGTTTTACAACTTCTTGTATTTATTAGACAAAGTCTCTTTAAAGAAAACTATTATGTAAGCTTTTTTTTTAATTTGCAATAGAAAACAGATGAAAGTAAGCTTAGGAATTGTACTGTTCCTTAATGTAAAAACACATATTCTAGAAAATAATGAAGTGAATATTGCTAAGCAAGTCAATGACTTACTTCAGTAAGAATATGTGAACTTCACTATATGAATTAAACTTTAGTGGGTACAAGAGGCAATTAGAAGGTAGAGTGGCATCCTAAAAATTTTTTGACTTTTCCTCTCAAGTGTGACATTTAAAATACGCATGCTTTCAATTCACTGCACCCTACATGGCTGGGATCTGCACATAGTGTTTGTAGTATATATGCTTCCAGATTTAAACAAAGGTTTAAAATAGGTTCTCTAAATAACCTATTAGAGAAAACTGATTTTGTATGAAATGACATTGATGAGTTTGCAGAACATTTTTCTCTAATATGAAATAATAAGTTACAAAATTGACTAAGTTTTTTCGTCATGTTTAGCTAGGCCAACATACTTGTCTATTGTGTGATTTTTGAAGTTTTAGAGAGTAGACTCGATGAGATGTTTAAAGCTTGAAAATTTATTAGAAGTTTTATTCAAAAGCAAAAATATTATCCCTGAATAAAGGTCCAGGACACTGTAATTAAAAATCTTCAAATAGTCTTTTGATTTTATTTGACTGGTATTTCCTTAAAATTGGCTTGATCATATTTAAAGGTAATTGTGTCTTTTTACACAATAAATTGGCCTTCAGTCCCTAATTGTATATTAATAAACTAAACCACAGTACCTATAAGCTATAAAAATATAGAAAGTACAATTAACTTGCATTGTGCAACAGTTTTAACCAAAGAAAACAGAGTAATCCTATCATTACATCTAACTATCATCACATCTAATCAATCAAGCTGAGTATTCACCTTCATCAAACACTTTTGTTTCTAAGGTTGTTCTTTTAGCAATTTTTAACAAATATGAGACAAATAAAAGTCTTCAAATATGTATATTTTCTATGCTACTTCTTTGGTGTTACTATTGAAATGCACACTTTCATATTGATCACAAAAGTAACCAAATTCCAAAAGTAACAACAACAACAAAAAGATAAAAATAATTGTCATATGGACTCTGTCCAAATAAATCAATGGCTAAAGGCTCTTGACAGAATTACTGATCATCTGAGTTACATCCATAAATCTATTTTAATGTAGGAGATAACTAACGCATACAAGTGAACACTGATGTCCAAATGTGTACTGTGCATCCCCAATACTACTACTACTACTACTACTACTACTAATAATAATAATAATAACAACAATAATAATAATAACAATAATAATAAACAAGAACAAAAATAATAATAAATCACAGACAGAATTGTGATATAAAAAGCCTGAAAATGATATAGCAAGTCATGCCCCTGAAGATATTTCAAGGTAGTCCTTGAAAATTGATCTTACAAGTTTTTTTCTTTTGTTTCTGGGATCTTTTGTTGCTAGGGATCGCGTCAAGAGCTCTGTTCATGCTAGGATACTTCTTAGCTGCTGAGCTACAACCCAAGGTCTCTTTATAACTCTTAAAACTACAAATGAATGAAAATATAAGATAGGCAAATTGTAGAGGGAAGTAAATTTGTTGATGAGAATTCTTTGGTTTTTGATAGTGGGAAACATAGGAAGTCTGGGTATGCTGTTCCTTCTGCTTGAAAGCTAGGCTTTAATTTTTAAGGCAAGAAATTATGCAGTAGAAGATGGTTGCTAACTATGGGAAGTCATATAAGGTAGAGAAGGATCCAAACAAACCATAAGAATGGACAACAAGAATATAACCACTTGTTGCATAAATAGCTCTGAATGACACTGAGTGGTCAAGCAGTCTGTAAACTGCTTCAGTGTTGGTCTGAAGCTTGACAACAAAACCTACCCTGCGCTGTACATTATAGGTTCAGAGTACATATTTGGTGTTCAGAAGAAGGCTTGCATATGATACAAACTTCTAAGCAGATTCAGCCTCTTGGGGGCTGAAGAAATCATCTGTGCTATTCACCAAAGTTGATGGAAAGGGTGAAGAATTTCTGCATAAAGGAGCTGAGCCATTCAAGGTTTCAGGTGGCTGGAATAAGGATAATCCAGCTAGGCCTGGTAACTGCTGAAGGAAAGGGTTTAGGAAGAAATAATTAACGTCACCAGAAGAGAATCCCTCGCATTCCCAAAGGTGAAACACCCCTGTCTGTATCATACCACATCACTTCAATTCCGTCCCAAGACCTGTAGTGCCTAAAGGGATTAGAGATGGGGAGAGGGGAATGAGGAAAGAGGACAATCATCCAGCCATGAACACTTTAAATGGGCAGGAAGACTGAGATGGTGTCTCAGTTATGACGTTACAGATGTGAACAGGCACCATGACCAAGGCAACTCTTGTAAGGACAACATTTAATTGAGGCTGGCTTACAGGTTCAGAGGTTCAGTCCAGCACCATCAAGGCAGGAGAATGGAAGCATCCAGGCAGACATGGTGCAGGAGAGCTGAGAGTCCTTCTAGCTGAAGGCTGCTAGCAGAACACTGGCTTCCAGGCAGCTAGGATGAGTGTCTTAAAGCCCACAACCACAGTGACACACCTACTCCAACAAGGCCTTATCTCCTAATAGTGCCACTCCCTGGGCCAAGAAGTTACAAACTATCACAGATGGTAAAGAGAAACTGTTCTTTTAAGTTACAAATTTGATCTGTAGAATAACATTGGATTCATACCCAATACTAAAAATTCCAATTTATTTCTGAAATTGTGCTCATGATTCTCAGAAAAAAAAAAAGATCATACTGATTTGAATTCTCACAGAAACAGCTGATAAATAGAATTAAATGGGAATGTTAGTAATTGAGTCAACTGCCAGTTTAAAGAGGGAGTAATAAATAGGAGATAAAGGAACACTGAAACTGTAGAGTGCTTCTTACACCCATCTCCCTAAGAAGACAAGCCAGGTGAGAAAGATGGGGAGCTGAGAATTCTTTTCCAGCAGATGTTTGCCTGTGAGTCAGAGGTTTAAGCCTTTTGTAAGTGGCCTTTCAAGTGCTCCATCTGTAGTCAGCTGCTCACTGTGAGCACTGATCAAGTGTAGGGAAGGCTCAAAGGCTCAAAGGTACCATGTGTATAGATGAAAGAAACAAATATAAGCCCTTGTGACAGTAAGAGGTCTTCCTAACAGTGTATGACTATCATAGCAATAAACAAGGGACACAGGAAATGACTCACACTTGACAGATGTCCAAGAATGGTAGGTGTGGAACAAGGTGTTTTATTACATCAAGAACTATATTTCATTCAAGTTATCAATGAAGTAGATAATGTTGGACTGAACCTCTGAACCTGAAAATGTTTTCCTGCGGCCATCATTTCATTTAACACATCAAGGGAATGACTCAAGACCTAGTCTTTATAACAACATGAACTACTAATTCCCATGTGTTCTTCATAAACCCAGGTAATCAAGTTGAAACTCTTTGGTGAGATTTGTGAAGGGGGGTTGCCCTATGTGTGGTCCTGAGTCATTATATCTATATAGCATTTACTTTCCATATCTGGAGTGAGATATTTGGGTG
>NW_022196910.1:51927946-51945836 GCF_008632895.1 Mastomys coucha
ACATGGAAATTTTCCAACTGTTCAAAGAAAAAGGAAATTTTATTGAAGTGGCTGATTAAAACAATGTTGCAATGGCAAAACCCAAGTCCTCTGAACTGGTGGTTTGGTTGAAAAGCTGACTCCTGCTTTTATAATCACACTTTCTGTTGGCTACCACAGAGCTATTTCTTTATGTACTGTTCAAGACTATAGTGGTTTTTGTTGTTATTTCAGTTGTTTTGGTTTTTGTTTTATTTTGTTTTGTTTTTTCCCCTTCTCCCTTCAATTATCTAGAAATTATAGAAGCCTAGATCACAGTTGCCACTACCAACAAGAAAATATCTCTTTAAACCTACTTCTCTTTTCCTGGTTTTGCTCTCTATTAATCCCTGTTTCAGTCCTTCCTCACCTATCTGCATTACAATTAGCATTCTGTAAGTGAATGCTCAATCTACAGTAACCTACATGCTATCTTTCTAACTTACTCATTTCAACATTTGAGAATGTCTTTAGTAACAAATTTAATTTCCTCTAGTTTGTACTCATGTTCTTTGGCAAAAACATTCCAATTAAAGAAAAGGGTAGCATAGATTTTAACTTGCTTTTTAACAGTTCCCAATAAAATGTTTCCCTAAGGTATAGGGTTAAAAACAAAGAAGTATGCCCCTCAGGGAAGGGTTCCTTCTTTTTGTGCACTTACATGGAGGGAATACATATGATCCTCAAAGAATATGATTTGACTGCTTTCACTCATATTAACAACATTCTAATGAACTTTACATAGAAGGCCTAGATGTAAGTGCCGGCCTGCATACTGGAGGCTAGCCAGGAGACCTCTGGCCAGGGCAGGCAAGAGGGTTCAAGTGAAGGGGAAGGGCACGAGCAGGGAGGGGGAGTTGCCTCTGCTGCCTCTGCTGCTGCCCCAGCTCTCACTTGGTGAGCTGCACTGAAATTTAATCAAAATATAGTTTCCATCTCCCATAATGCTCCCTTCACTATTTCAGTATTTGACAAGTTTTATTGTAGCTCACAGAGTTCATACTTCTCTGATTCCAGTAACATGCATACCATCTTCCATTGCTATAAAAGATACCATGTGGATATGAAGCTTCCAAGTTAATACCAGTTTATGTTCCATGACTCAAATGTGTAATATCTTCAAAAATAGGATTTTTCTGCCATGATCTGGAGGATAACCCATATCATTGGCATTAAATTGCAATATTTATGGGTCTATGGAACTTTACTTGTTATTGACTCTGAAAGGTAATCCACTTCTAGCACTGGGATTTTTATTCATTAATCAGTGATCTAACAGGAATATTGTTGCACTATAATAGGATAGGCAGATTGTAATAATATATATATATGTATATATATATATATATATATATATATATATATATAAACTTCTACTGTAATAAGTTCTCAAATGATTTCTCCAAATGTCTTCAGTGTTATTTAGCCATCATGATGTTCCCTCCTCTCTCATGCCCTCCTATCCTTTTAAACTAGATACATTTTTAAGTGAAATGCACATGGAAGCATATTACATGGTTTTCAGAATTTAGATACAGAACATTGGAGTTAGATTAACTATTGATATATTACTGAGTATAAGATGGAGAGGCTTACCTTCAAACCTTTTACAAAAGATACTGGTCCATTATAAAGAACAGTAGCTTATGCTAAAAGAACAAGAATAAACTAGAGAACCTTAAAACTATTATTGTGTTAGGTTTGTAACATAAAATGTAAGTAAAGAGAAAAGGGCTTCTCAAACTTCCTAATGCCTTACCATTTTTATAACTGTAATATTGCTACTGTTATGTGTGGGAACCTGACTTCCAATAATCTTAGGCTGCCCCATGTGAAAGAGTCAGTCAATCCCTAAATGGGTCACAGCCCACAAGTCGAGAACCACTGGCATAAAAGGTGCTGTGTTTACTCTTTGACTTTAAATCAGGTTTCATTTAAGTACTTAGAAAACCTAAAGGTCTTATATCTATATAAGACTGACTTCCTAGCAAACCAAAGTAAATTTCAGAAATATAAAACATATAGTAGATATTTATGTTATAGGGATTACTGCCAGGCAACTGCTAATCTTGTTCCTTTTTTAAATGATGTATTATGTCAAAGGCCTCTATTTACTAGGTAACGGAAGATGGATTTTACTTTTCTAGTCATTTCTTTAAATATTTTCAAAATTAAAACCAGGAGTATACCAATGGGAGTGAATAAAATGGTAAATTTATCTTGTGAATTAGAAATATATATATATATATATATATATTCAAGTGCTAATCCAACCATGACTATCAGTATCATAAAGAAAAAACTTATTAGGCACAAAGTACGTGTACTTGCAACATATTTTGTGAGAAAACAGGGAAATATATATATCTTTGTATGGTTATGTTAAAACCAGCAATTGATATGCTCCTTAGAATGGCTGAGGATATAAAAATAAAAAAACTTTATTCCCAAATATTCACAAAGACATTTTCATGAGGAAATGGAGAGGCCACATTGGCACATCTCTCAAAATGAGTAATCTACATTTATTAAAAATGTCAGGCTCTCCATTAAATATTTTAATGTATTTAACGCCCTGGGCTTGCTTAATTCCTATTACGCCACTGGGAAATCAGAACAAAGTGTATTAATTTTAGAATAATTCAATTCCCTTTGATTAAAACACCAGCATTTCAGTCCCAATACTTTATTCATTTTCAATCACATTTATTATGCTACAAATTTCCTATGGTAAATGTTTACAAAGCTTGACATATGTGGGGTTGGGGCTACATACTTCAAGGAAGCAAAATACATACTTCTCAGCTTGAAGCCCAGAAAAGTCCCGTAATAAAGTTCAATATTAGTGAATTTATATGTCACATCAGAGAGACTATAGAAAAATCGAAGTTTAGGATTGAAGAGTTCAACCAAGTCTTTGAGAATTGCTTTATGCTGAATTCTTTAGAAGTATTAGATACATAATAAACCATTTGAGAAAAAAAATCAGTGATCTTACCTTTTTATAAACAAACAGGAACTGTGACTAAGGCATCAATGCATCCAGAAACATGAAGGAAACAAACATTTCTATCTTGTCACAGACTCCTTTTCTGCATTAAAGGCATGTAGGTAGTCGATTGTGAAGTGGCACAATAAATAGATTCTGAAGATTTGTTTCCTCAGAAAGTTGAATGACTGAAAAATTTGTTTCATGAGAATTATATATTACATATATATATATATATATATATATGCAGTTGATTATATGAGTGGTTGTTTTCAGTTGAAGAAATGGAATATACAAAGTCCATTGGCCATTAATTACAGAATTATACTAAACACTAAATAGACTTAAATTCAAATCACACATTCACATCCCTATCTTAATGGTCTTAACCAACCCATAAGCCTTTATAAGCTTACTGGCTGGGCAGTGATGTTACATTCCTTTAATTCCAGCACTTAGGAGCCAGAGGCAGGTGGGTTTCTGAGTTAGAGGCCAGTCTGGTCTACAGAATGAGTTGCAGGACAGCCAGGGCTACACAGAGAAACCCTGTCTTGAAAAACAAACAAACAAACAAACAAACAAAAAAACCTTTATAAACTTGATTATTTAAATGTAAATGAAGCTGTGTTGGTTTGTATATGCTTGGGCCCAGGGAATGGCCCTATTGGGACTTGTGGCCTTCTGGGAATAGGTGTGTGTGACCTTGTAGGTGTGAATTTTAATATCCTTGTCCTAGCTGCCTGGGAGCAGCCTTCTACTAGCAGCCTTCAGATGAAGATAGAACTCTCAGTTCCTCCTGACCTTGATGATAATGGATCCTACCTCTGAACCTGTAAGCCAGCCCCAATTAAATGCTGTCCTTGTAAGAGTTACCTTGGTCATGGTATCTGTTCACAGCAGTAAACCCCAACTAAGGCTGAAGTTGGTCAGGTAGTGAGGTTTTCTTGTGACGGCCTGACTGTGTCTTTTTGATGGACTGTGGAAAGACTTTGGAACTTTGAGATAGAAAAGCCATTGGGATCTTAAGAGCTCTGTGGAATGTTGTGTAGGAACTTGGGAGATAATGTTGAGGACAGTGCAAATGATGGAGGCCTGGCTTGTGAAGTTTCAGCAGGAAGATTAAAGACTATTAACAAGGCTGTTGCTGTTTTGATTGTGAAGATTCTAGTTAGTTGGAGCTGAAGAATCAGCTGTGATTAACAAGCTACTGGAACTACAATATCGAAACTTTACATTACTAGGACTATTGATGCTGGTTAGCTGGAGCTAAGAAATTAACAGTGATTAAGTAATGACCAGCATCACTGAGATAAAATCTTCTTGGAAGTGTTTTCTGAGAGTACAAAGAAGCTGTGTTCTAGAGATAGCCAAGGTTATTCCTCATGCCTCAGCTGTATTTGGCAATGTGTAAAGGTCCACCCAGGTGATACTAGTTTTGAAGACATGAAGGTATCCTAAAGAGCAGCTGAGGCTTGCCACTGTGAGAGACCAGAGAAGGCCACTGATGAAGGTATAGCCTCAGTTTCAGTTGATAGCCCAAGACAGAAGGGATCATGCAAAGGATTTGAGGCATGGCACTGTGAAAGAGCCTATGAGAGGCTATTGGTGAAGCCTAGTTGCAGCAGAAGACCCCAGTGTATTAGAGATACCAGTACCTAGGGATGATCACCAAGAACAGCAGCAGCAGTGGAGTGGATCAACCTGAGTGCTACATAGAACAGAGCTGGAGAAGTGACACCAGCCTTTTGAAGAAGTCCAGAAGATTGTGAGTGGATCCTAGACATTGCATTTAATTTTGCTTTTGATTGTGACTATGCCCTGATATTTTTCCCTCTTGAATTAAGAAAGTATTTTAGTGGACCCTACAGTTAAAAGACTTTGAATTGTAGAAAGACTTTGAATTTCAAAAGTGGTTGGATATTTGGATAAATGGACTGAAAGTTTAATATGTAAGAATTTGAAAGACTGAGACTTATAAAATTATTTAGATCTTGGGGATGAATAAGAAAATAAGGATTGAGACATAATAATGATGTGTTTGTGTGTCAAGTTGACAAAGGGTCAGTTGTATTGGCTGGTTTTATGTGTCAATTTGACACAGGCTGGGGTTATCACAGGGAAAGGAGCCTCCCTTGAGGAAATGCCTTCATGAGATCCAGCTTTAAGGCATTTTCTCAATTAGTGATCAAGTGTAGAAGGCCCATTGTCGGTAATGCCATCCCTGGGTTGGTAGTCTTGGGTTCTATAAGAAAGCAAGCTGAGCAAATCAGAGGAAGCAAGCCAGTAAGCAGCATTCCTCCATGGCCTCTGTATCTGCTCCTGCCTCCAGGTTCCTATACCAGGTGAATTCCTGTCCTGACTTCCTTTGGTGATGAACAGCAATGTAGAAGTATAAGATGAATAGACCCTTTGCTTCTTGGTCATGATGTTTTGTGCAGGAATAGAAACCCTGACTTAGACCATGGCCAAGGGCTGGAGAGATGAGTTATGTTTAAGACCATTCTCTGCAGAAAACCCCAGCTTGTTCCCAGCACCACATAGTGGCTCACAGCCACCTGTGATTCCAGATCCAGAAGACTGAACGATACCTAATATCGTCATCACAAGGCAAAAATGTGGTACAAAACATACATGCATATGTAACAAGCAAACACTCATACAAATAAAATAAAATAAATATTTTAAAAATAAAATAAACAAATTGGGATGAACAGGTCTTACCTAGTGTAGGTGAATCAAGATTTAAAATTTTTATATTGATATTTATACTTCTTATTATAAGACATTGTTTGAAGTGAAATGTCTTTTGAAATTATTTAGTAGTTTATCTAGAGGGAGATTGAGAGTGAAAGATTGGGTAAATAAAAACGTCCTATTAGCAACTACAACCTTTTATCACCCTGGAGTTTCTATAGATAATTAAGGCTACACTTAGCCCTCACATAAACACTTGAATTCTAATTACTCTGGGTCATTTAACTTGGCATATCAATGGAAAATATATATTTTCTCATCTAAACATCTGTATGTGTGTACATGTATGTGTGAGTGTGAGAAAAATAGAGAACACATTTTTATTTATCCAAGTCAAAAGTAGTTATTCTCATCAATGCATTCATTTTCCCAAGTCCTCTCATTATCTTTAATCCTATGCCAAGGCTGGTTCAACTGCCTGTGTTCTCCAGTTTATGTGGAAAATTTTAATAGAATATGCTGTTGGTAGAGCAATTCTCAAAATATGACGGAAATCAACATTATTAAATATTGAAGAGTATTTCTTTAAAACTATATTAATGTATTTTTCCACTATAAGTTAATCAGGGACTCTGGTTTTCTGTTTCTAGGTTGATGTCTACTCTTGCCAGTTATTTTGTTGTTTGCTTTTTTGATTTGCAGCACACCTGTTTAGTTTCAGTGAGAGTAATTAGTGATGGTATAATGTTGAAACCATGCTCAGTGTTGAGTATAATGTTGCAAAGATAAATTTCTCTATTTGAGAATATTTTTCATTATATTTTATGTTCACGGTTTTATTGTCGATATATAGAAAATCTCTATCCAGTGTAGTAATT
Source organism: Mastomys coucha (assembly GCF_008632895.1). Taxonomy (NCBI): domain Eukaryota; kingdom Metazoa; phylum Chordata; class Mammalia; order Rodentia; family Muridae; genus Mastomys; species Mastomys coucha. The sequence continues at coordinate 51,934,526 of NW_022196910.1, forward strand.
GTTTATTAAATCATCCTATCTTGCCTACGTTCCTGTAGTATTTTTAGATCATCTGTTTGGATGCACTGGTGTTTTTGACAATTAAAAAAGTCAGTCTATTTGCTTCTCTCCGAGATGACATCATCTTTGCATGGTCTTGAGAAAAGTCCTAACCCACACCCCACTATCTTAAAGCTATTTTTTTCCTGTGAAATTGCTTAACACATTAAGGAACGATATATTGTATTTTAATTTATACTACACCTGTCATTGATTTTAATGTGAGCTTCATTTAAATTCAGCTTTATAAATTTATTTTTGCAAAAACATTTATTGGATAATCTAGCCTTTCTCCATCAATCAGTAGTAGAATGTTTGTCATATATACAGATCCAATCTATTTATGCATTTTCAATTTTATTCAGTTGACCTATTTTTGTGCCTGTAGCAATACCACACTGCTTGATATACAATAATTTTAACTAGTCATAAATTACTTGATATCAAAGAAAACATTAAAAGATTAATATGTGCACCAATCTTCATAAAACTAACTGAAGATGCAAGCTGTTAAAAATTTGTATAATTAATGTCCCAGGAGACTAAAATAAATGAACCAAATATTTGACAATGTTCAAAAACTTCCAAAATTCAAGGAAAAACCTTAATTTGCATGTACAAGGAGCTTAACAATGTTTAAGCAAGTAAACACAAGGCCCCATCTAGCAATTTATACTCCAAATTTTGAAAGATTATTTGAAAGTTTTGAATGTAGCAAGAGAACATGTTTTGTCATGTGTCAGGGAACATCAATTCTGCTGAATGAAAAGCTTTTACATCACTAAAAGTATTCAGAAGGCAGTTGGAATAAACTGTGCAAGATTGCGGGGCAGAGGGGCTTGTTCAGATATGCAAACAATAACTATTGTCTTCTAAAATTCCATGTCCAGACAGTGACACTTCAGAAGTGAAAATAAAATAAAGTTGTCCTTTGTGAATAAGCACTCTGGACATTCTAGTTTCTCTTTATTTATTAATTTATTTTATGCTAAAGATTAGTTAACAGCTATAATGTTTACAGAAAGTTGTCCAGGCATTCAAAGATCTACTTCAGGTCACATGCCACTGGCCAGGCATGAGACAATGATACACCTACCTGGGAGTGTTGGCAAACAAGAGTCAATCAAGAAAAGGATAAACGTGTGCATAGCCTGAAATTAAATGGGAACATGGTTAACTAGCATGGGAGTGTTCATTAGAGGTTTTAAGAGCGTTCTGTGAATGAGACACAGATGCATACAGACCAGGAGAAAGAGAGAGGGATTGCTTAAGGCAATAACTTGCTTAAAATCCATTGCTGTATAGTTATCCCAGGTAGTTGTCTTTTGTTCCTGAGTCACATGTGACATTAAACAGCTAGTCAAGCCTTTAACTGTAACCATTTCTATTTCCTCAGATCACAATAGTGAAAATAACCCAGTGACCATCAACATATGTTAAAGTTAGTCCTCTCCTCTGGCCACTCTCTACACAATGTAGCCCCTGGGAATTCAGAGCTCTAAATTAATGTGATGAAAGCACAGAGGCTGTGTGGGTTTGCAGGTGCTTTATTTCTGTGGTTTTCATATGTTTGGGGAATATCTTAAAAACTGAATATACAATAGCATTTCTTAGTTATTGTAATAGGATAAACAGTTGAGATAATCATTGATTTTTAAAATTTACAGCCAGGAAATACCTCAGATACTTCCAGCTTAATCAGTAGATTTTAATATATTAAACATAAAATAAAATTAAAAGTGGATTTCAATATTATATGACAATTATAATACATGATGACAGTGTAAATACTATGCAACTAAAAAAACATTTTTGGTCCCAGGCTTACCAGGGTATAAATTGATTCCTCTTTAAATTAATGTGCTTTTAACATCTAGGCCAATCTTTTCTTCAGTCACACTTAGCATTTAAAAATAGCCACCACAAATTAAAGGCATATATCCATATACGGTAGAGTATAATAAAGCAATGAAATATTTACATGAAAAGTATTAGGTATTGACTTTGTAGTGATTTCATTAAATCAAAAATTATGTCAAATTCAGTTGTAAGTACTTCTCTCATAACTAATACAATTAGTTTCTCGACCATTTCAGTTTAAATTCACATTTAAAAACTTTACATTCGTAGTTATGATTTCTCTAATAATGGTCTATACTTAAATATTTTACTTTTGAAACGGTTTTTGTACATTACAACATTAATCTGCATACTTTCCATCAATGAAAAGTATTTTACTTATTTTGAAAAAAAAAACAGTATACATAACAAAAATTAAGGAAATAGTGGCCAGAAGCAGCAATTGTATTCACAGAATGTACACAACATCAAGCTAGCCAAAATTCTGCAGTGCATGGCGGATGGTCTCACAAAGTCTTACCTTTCAAGTGGGCTATTTGCTAGTGATGTTTGCTCCAACTGGTAGCCCTTAGAGTGGTTTTCCAAATTCTACTAAATGATCCTACACCAATGTACACATTGGTAAATGTGCTATGAAATGCTGTAAAGTACTGCAAAGTGCTGTAAAATGCTTGGAAAATCACTTTAAAGGCAGTAAAGCAAAGCTAGGTACCATTTGTAGGTTCAACTTACATTATTTAAATATAATGGGAACATACTTGTTGTAACATGTAAGGTAACATATTGCAATCTTTATGATCTAATCAGTTTGGATGTCAAGCTGAATTCCCTAAAAGACTAAATATCATACCTTGCCACTGGAATGTTCTGAACCATAACATGGTTGTAAAAATTAAATAATAATAAGAGGGCTTTGTAATAGCTTGTGTTTCATCTCCTAGAATATACTTTTAGAATTTACCAGACCCTGCAGTTAAGTCTGCCTATATGAGTCCTCTAGAAATAAGTACATTAAAGCAGAGAAAATCATGGACATATTTTCTATATTCCTTTATTCCAAGTGTTGAAAAATAAATCCCTAAACTACTTTAAGTCTTGTAAAATGGGTGAAGAGTAAGACAACTGGCCTAAAGAATGGAAAGGTGGTGCCAAGTCACATCATGCCTAAAATGTAAATAGAGATGAGGAAATATATATATGTATATATAATAACAACACACAAAAGAAACTTTAGTCAAAAATGTTAAAAAATATAATATATAAAAGTTATATTTTTAATGAAATCAAAAAGTATGTTAAAATAAAAAATAAAGTTCCCAATATTAAAGCAATAGGGCCTTCTATTCTATAATAGTAATATACATTTAAAAAAATAAAAATTTATCCAAAATAAGCTATATAGAGAAGCTTCAGTTCATTATTTATGGAGAAAATATTTATGACTAGCAAAAGAAAAATAATCATTTTCTTTTAAATGTAAAAAAGCTACCTTTGTCAGAAATAGGAAATATATTAGCCACAGCTTCAGATTAGTGAGGAAAACCAGCAACCTACAACTTTAGGAACTACTACATTGTAAGCACAAAAAGCAAGAGAAGTTTCAGAAACAAGTGCAACTCTGTACTCAGAAACTTCCAATGGAAGTAACATTCCAAAATAAAAAAATAATTCCAGAGAGAAATAATGACATGCATAACATGGCCTAAAACTCACAGAGACACTACACAAAAATGCAGTAACTATTGATTAAAATAAATGCTACTTTTTACATTTACACAAAATAGTGACATAACTTCAAAAATGATAAGCCAGGTTTGGTTGTTATTTAAGGGATTATAAAATTTGGTAAGAGTTTTGTTGTATCTAAGGTGACAATACAGATATTGAATAAATTTAAACAGTTAAACAAGTATAATTAAGTTTGTCTTAAAAGACAAATAGTAGACACTTATTTATGTATAAAGATAATATATATATGAAATATATATGTATATATACTATATATTTCAGATACTATATATATGTATATAGAGAGTTTATACAAATGGTATATATTGTGCATATGTATGTGTCCAAAGATATATCTATCCATGTATGAAATATATATTATTTTTATATGCATATATATTATTTTGGACAGAAGAAAGTTGGAGTTTATAATCCATGTTCAATAAAAGCATGTTTTGAATATCCATCCACCATAATTCTTGCCTAAATTCAACAAATATTCCTAAGATCATAGTTGTGCCGTACTTTCTGGTAAATACTCTGAGGCCTCATTAAGTCCACCAAAGAAAAACCATCAAAAATATTTCACCCAGAAAAAGTTGATATAAATGGGTGCGCCCTTATACCCACATTGTTTTTATTCTTTAGAGCTGGTGGAAAATGAGGAAAACAACTGAATTTTAGATTATTTTTACAGAGGGCAGTTGGCATCCTCTCTTATCATACTGAGGCAATTAGCTTTGAAGTCTCCCGCTTATCCTCCAGGACCTGGTATGTAAAATAGGAAGGAGGATGAGGATTCAGTAGTCCTAGCCTGCAGTGACACATACGAATACAATAATGACCAGCAAGGCAAGAAACCGCTCAGGATATAATAGTATAAATACACAATTCATAAAATTGTGTAAGCAATTCCAATGAAGAATCAGCAAAGCTCACTGAAATATGCATGCATACTTGTGTTGATTGAAAATTGATTGAAAAAAAAAACCTCTCTTACTATAAAGAACTATCTTGGTGGCTGGGGAAAGCCTTCAGTGGTTAAGAGTTCTTACTGCTGAATCAGTTCCCAGCTCCCTGCCCTGCCCATGCATTCTATACTCAGTTTCTAGGGGATCCTACACTGTCTGTCCTCCACAGGCACCTGCATGTTTGTAGTACACATAAACACATGCAGGAACACACTCATATACAAAAGTTAGATAAGTAAATAGGTCAAAGGAGCTGTCTCACTTCATTGAGCAGTGTTCTAGTAATCGTAGGACCCCTATTGAGCAACAGAGAATACTAGATTATGTGTTAAATAAATATGCAAATCATCTAGAACTTCTCCACTGCAGACGGAGTGCGGATGGCTGTGGGAAATAAATTCATACAGCATCCGTGGATGAATGTAATTTGGATTTCAGAAGAAATTAATGCCTATGGAATTCAATTTACTACAAGAGACTTAGAAGTGAGAATGAGAATAGGTAGATTATGGCAGACAGTCATCTGCTCATTTGTACCTATGGCCCACCTGTTCTGAGGATGGTGCAAGCTCAACTCAGGGTGACTGAACTTTATGCCTGAAGCCACAGAAGTTTCGGTGGAAAGCAATGAGGGTAATATATTACCTCATATAATTTCAAAATCCTTCATTATCATATTTTTGTCTTATCACCAGAATCATATCTAATTTTGCCTTTTCTATTAAATAGCTGAATATAATATTATTTCCCCATGTTTCCACATAATTCTCTCATAGGATCTATGAACTGATTAGGAAATATGGCTTAAGGGTTATTAGAGAGTTCATGGTAGTAGAGTGTGCGGTGCTGCTAATAGAAAGAAGAAATCAATTTTCAAGGAAATGTAAAAAAAAGATGATTCAATGTCTTAGGTACTGTTTTATTACTATGTGAAAAGATAGCATGACCAAAGAGATTTTTTTCATATTATCTTCTTTTTTTATTAGATATTTTCTTTATTCACATTTAAAATGATATCTCCTCTCCAGGTTTCCACTCCAAAAACAAACAAACAAACAAACAACAACAACAAAAAAACATGTTCCTCCCTCCCCCTGCTCACCAATGCACCCTCTTTGGCATTCTGGCCCTGGCATTCCCCTACACTGGGGCATAGAACCTTCACAGGGCCAAGGGCCTCTCCTCCCATTGATAACCGACTAGACTCATTATTCCCACCATGTGTACTCTTTGGTTGGTGGTTTAGTCCCTGGGAGCTCTGAGGGAACTAGGTAATTCATACTGTTGTTCGTCCTAAGGGGCTGCAAACCCTTCAGCTCCTTGGGTCCTTTCTCCAGCTCCTTCACTGGGGACCCAATGCTCAGTCTAATGGACAGCTGTGAACCTCTACTAATGTATTAATTGGACACTGTCAGAGCCTCTCAGGAGACAGCTATATCAGGCTCCTGTCATCCAGCACTTGCTGGCATCCACAATAGTGTCTGGGTTTGATGATTGAATATGGGAAGAATTCCCAGGTGGAACAGTGTCTGGATTGTCCTTCCTTCAGTCTCTGCTCCATAGTTAGTCTCTGCAACTCCTTCAATGGGTATTTTGTTCCCTCTTCTAAGAAGGAACAAAACATCCACACTTTGGTCTTCCTTCTTCTTGAGTTTCTTGTGCTTTATGGATTGTATTTTGTGTATTCTGATCTTCTAGGCTAATATCCACGGATCAGAGAGTGCATATCATGTGTGTTCTTTTGTGACTGGCTTACCTTCAACCAAAGAGATTTATAAAAGAAGGCTTTAATTGGGAGTTTGCTTTCTGTTTCAGATGATGAGCCTAGGATTATCATGGCAGGGAGCAAGCACAGCAGCAGGCAGGCTCACATAGTGGTGAAGCAGTAGCTGAGAGCTAACATGCTGATCCACAGGCAGGAGGAAGAGAGAAAGAAGCTGGGCCTGGGTTGTGCTTTTCTTAAGTTCCACTCCATGACATATTTTCTCCAACAAGGCCACACCTCCTAATACATCCAATCTTTCTCAAATAGTTCTACCAACTTGGGACTGTGCATGCAAATATATGAGCCTAAGTACGGGGAGACGCAGCTGCCACCATATATATATATATATATATATATATATATATATATATATATAATAAATATAATAATAATATATATATTATATATATTTAAATATATAAATATAATATATTATATAATATATTATATAATATATATAATATATATATATATATATTGAACACCTGGTCTCCGGCCAGAACAGAGAGCATTGATAAACAAGCCCTTAGTTGGAAAAGCTGAGTGCCTCTAGTTTGTGATGCAAGCTGGCATGATTTCTCCTAGCCTATTATGCTTTGCCACGTAGTCGATGCTGATTGGGACCAGGGAAAGTACCTAACCCACAAGGGCTGGGGGCTGGAGAGAGATATAGATAGGAGTAAGTATGTAGAGATATAGAAGTAAGATGTAGGGATAGAAGTAAGATGTATGTAAGAATAGGAGTAAGTAAGATGTAGGGGATAGGAGTAAGTAAGAAGAAAGAAGTAAGATGTAAGTAGTAAGATGTAAAGATGTAAGTAGTAAGATGTAAGTAGTAAGATGTAAGTAGTAGGATAGAAGAAGTAAGATAGAAATAAGTAAGATGCAAGAAGTAAGATGTAACTAGTAAGATGTAAGAAGAAGATATAGAAGAATATGAGAGAAGCTAGCAAAGAAAGAAGAAAAGATGAATAAACTGCATGGAGAAGAGCTCGTTGTTGCCTCCTTATTTCCACTGGACAGAAAGGTGGCTGACACCTAAGGGAACCAATCTCACTCAATCAACCACAAATGTTTAGATAGGTTTAATAAGTACAATATGTATGGGGTTTTTTCCTAAAAGTTACAATGTTTTACAAATAATCATATTATTCATATACTGGTAGTAAATAAGTAACTTGTTTTCACTTTAATGTATATAAGTTTTATATACATTTAAATATATATGCTTTAATTCCCATCAAACATGACCACATGCCATTATTTTCTTACAGGATATCACATCTATTCACAACAATTCCCTTAATGAAGCACATAATAACACTCTTTACAACACTTTGAAACAATGTTATACAGGCATAATAATAACTTGTGAATGGCCTCAAAGAAAATAAAATTTAAAAACCCACTTATAAGTAATGGTTTCTGAATGTGTTATACATTGGTTTTATACTATGTATAGACAGCTACTAATGCTTTCACTAAGGAGGTATTAAATCATCCTGCATTCTTGAAGCACTCAGTAAATATTGAAGCATAAATATCAGCAAGAACCATGGTATGTGACAAAGTCTTCTTGGCTGAAAAAGGACAAAGTAAATTATGATCTGCTAGACAATCAATGAAAAAATAAAAATGATTATTGTACAGAAATTTAGTTATAGTGGCAACCTATTGGCACCAGCTAATCAGATATAGTTTATCCATGATATTGTGGAATTCTTGGGTTATGTACAACAGATCTCATTGTAACCTGAGCATATATTAAATAGGAGCGTTTAGAAGGTTCAAAACATGACAATCATTAAAGTGTTATTGTGAGAGCAATCTTTATCCATCAAATTAATGTTAAAATTAATGTTCTCACAACCAGCCTAATCCAAGCATTTAAAGGTTGTACTAACTAAATTTCAGCTTTTTCTGAGTATCTTTATATTATTGGATTAAAAAATGGAAATAAAAAATGTACAATTTAATTCTATGCAACTTAAGGTATGCAGTTTATGGGTCCATCTTAGCGTGTGGTGTATATGTCTTTACAGAGTTACCTAAATCTATTGGCATCTATCAACTTACTCCAATTGTCTGTTTACCTAAAGTTGAAGGCAAGTGTGTGGCTTTGTTTTCTGGTAGTCTCTTCTTTCAGTGTCACACAGTTCAAAGACTATCTGTAGGATCCGCATTCATCATTGCATATACAACATTTGTGCTGTAGAATTGTTCCAATCCACTGCAACCACATCAGGTAACCGAAAGAAAACCAAGTTGGAACCACCCACCACAGTAGTTACTGGAAAAGGAGGGCTAAGATTTTACTTTATCTAGTGGGGCTTTGAAATGTATATCGATCTGTTTCTCAGCAGATGACTACATTATTTATCTAGAAATGATGTTAACATCCCACATAGGGTACAGATTTTTATCTATTTTTAACGTGCTGATGAATTCACCTTGGACTTGAATATACTGGGCAGCCATTACCAATGTTTTCTCATTTAGTGTGTAAAGGGGAACTGAGAGAAGAAGCTAATACATGGTTATTTATGAATAGGTATGGAACAAAGAAAGATAAAAAAGTCACCAAAAAGATTTTAAATACTATCTACCAAATACCCCCAAGACAACCTGCACATGCACACTTCTGTGAAGCTCTTCCAGACAGATTTTCTGTTATATCCTTTCGATGAGATCATGAAGAATGGTAAATACTCCAGACAGCACTTAAGAAAGAGCATCACCGTCTCAGTTCACCTGGACCCCCAAGGTCTCTCAGACACTGGACCCCCAAGGTCTTTCAGGCACTGGACCCCCAAGATCTCTCAGACACTGGAACACTAACCAGGCAGCTTACACCACCTGATAGGATGTCCAAACATATATACAGCAGAAGACTGCAGGGTCTGGGCTCAGTCAGAGAAGATGCAACCAATCCTCAAGAAACTGGAAATCCCAGGGAGTAGGGAGGTCTGCTAGGGTGGGGGTGGGGACATCCTCCTCATGGGGACAGGGAGAGGAGGAGGTATGGGATCAGGTGGAGGGTGGACCTGGAAGGGAATAAAATCTGGAGTTTAAAATAAAAAGCAAAAACCAAACAAACAAATAAAAAAAGAAAGCCCATGTGTACATTGTAGCATCAGCTATGAAGTGGAATGTCGTATGGTATAATTGAGAGTAATACAGGAAAGTTTATAAAATAAAACAAGTGTCCTTCTCCTCAAAGGAAAAAAAAGAAAGAAAGAACAAGAAAGGACATCACTTTTTGGCTGGAGCTTTAGTCCCTGGGAGCTCTGGGTGCTCTGGTTAGCTTGATATTGTTCTTATGCGGTTGCAATCCCCTTTAGCTCCTTCAGTCCTTCCCCTGGCTCTTCCATTGTGATCCCTGGGCTCAGTCCATGGTTGGCTGTGAGAATGTGCATCTGTATTGGTCAGGTGCTGGTAGAACCTCTCAGGGCATTATATGACGTCAATGGAGGTCAGGGCATTATATGACATCAATGGAGGTCAGAGCATTATATGACATCAACAGAGGGACATCATATGACATCAATGGAGGTCAGGGCATTATATGACATCAATGGGGGGCGGCATGGAGCTCCAGCATAGGGGGATGCTTGAGGGGTGAGGCAGGAGTGGGTAAATGGGTGGAGGAGCACCCTCATTGAGGCAAAGGGGAGCAGAGTGAGGGGAGATGGGATGGTAGGGTTGGTGAAGGGATAACCAGAAAGGGATGTCATTTGAAATATAAACAAATAAAATGATTAATAAAAATAAAGAAAGAACTACACTAGAAAAGTGGAGAGCAGTGTTAAAGAGCATCTTCTTGTATGAGCTAGAACTTTACAGCTGTTCATTGCTGCCTCCTCCGTGAATAGTGTTTCTGGGGGACTTTTACCCCAGCTGTTCTCTCAGCTGAAATAAATAACTGGAATGTTGCCTGTATAAGAGGAATAGCTTAGAAAACTCACTATAGTGAGTTGAGATATACCAAGGACAATATCTTACTTTAAAACTTTACTTCATGAGAAGCAAAAATAAAATGAGGAAGTGATTTTTTTTTCTCTCTCAAATTTGCATGCAGACTTTGATGGCTTGCAATAGAAACAGCAATGCTCACACAGGAGGCCACCACTTGAGCATGAAGATTCAAACACTACAGGGTGATAAAAGGTCAAAGGATCCACGGTTTAGCTACTAATTAGTAACTTCAAATGGTCTTTTGTGCCCTATTAGGAATGCTATTATTCAAGGATCCAGGCCTGCACATATCTTTCTTTCATTCCCTTAGGAGAAAGCATTAAAAGGTACAGAAAACTGGCTAAAATCAAACAGTATCAAGCTAGTACTATGATTCAAAATCTTCCTCTGTTCCTTTAAAGACATTATAGCACCTAGCTACCACTTAACCATAACTTCCATTTTCTTTTATTTTGATGGTTACTGGAAAACAATAAATGTCACCTTGCTCAAGGAATATATGGTTTCTTTCGAACAAACTATTAAAGTAGTAAAACTCTGAAGTGCTCTAGCGCTCTTGGGAGGGGAAGGAAGCTGTGTGAGGGGCATAAAAGACAGTAAGTCCATTCCTGCCTGGGCTACAGAGGCTTCCAAGTGCATGGCATTAGGGCAGCAACAATGGCAGGCTTTCGCTGCAGAGGGAGGCAAAGCCAACTTTAAGGTTTAAGCTTGGTACAGCGCAGTACACCCATCCGCTAAACTCTGTCAGAATAAGTGAATCATCTCCATGTGCCTTTAACTTCTTTGTCCTTAAATGTTAAGGAAGTGATGGGAAAAGATAGGTGAAGCAGAACATGGGAACTGCGCTCTAGCTTGCAGACATGCACTTTTATTTATTTTTTCCTTGGCCTATGGTTGACTTTATTTTTTTTTTATTTACATGTAAATTTCTCCATTCCCAGTTTCCCCTCCAGAAAACAAAGAAACAAACAAA
>NW_022196910.1:51946148-51946301 GCF_008632895.1 Mastomys coucha
CTCTACTATACACATGCTGCCTAAACAATCAGACCCCTCCATGTGCAGTCCTTGGTTGGTGGTTGAGATCCTGGGAGCTCTGAGAGTACTACTTAGTTCATATTGTTGTTCGTCCTAAGGGGCTGCAAACCCCTCTGCTCCATTGGTCCTTTC
>NW_022196910.1:51953004-51953208 GCF_008632895.1 Mastomys coucha
TCTCTTCTATCTCTTGTATTCTGTTAGTGATACTTGCATCTATGTTTCCTGACTTCTTTCCTAAGATTCCTAATTCCAGAGTTGTCTTTTTTTTGTGCTTTCTTTATTGTTTCAACTTCCATTTTTAGGTCCTGGCTGTTTTTACTCAATTCCTTTACCTGCTTGTTTGTGTTTTCCTGCAATTCCTTAAGGGATTTTTGAGTT
>NW_022196910.1:51953443-51966667 GCF_008632895.1 Mastomys coucha
TCCTCTATCAGCATTGTGAGATATGATTTTAGATCCAATTCTTGCTTTTCTGGTGTTTTGGGATATCCTGGACTAGCTGCAGTGGGAGTACTAGGTTCTGATGATGCCAAGTAGTCTTGGTTTCTGTTGGTAGGATTCTTGCGTTTGCCTTTCACCATCTCTTGATTTTTGGTGTTAAATGTTCTTAGTGACTCTGACCAGAGCTTGTCCTGTCCCTGATGCCCTGCAAGACCCCTGAGATTCGTGGGGCCTGTGCCTCCCAGCTGGCTGTTCTGGTCTTAGAAACTCATAGGAGAGAAGATGGTGGCTCTCACCGGAGACTCCGGGTCAAGGCGGTTCCTGGAGTCAGGCCCTCCACTTGCAGGGAAGGGGGCAGCTAAGGTCCCTGTTCCACCTCTGTATCTTGGAAGCTGAGAGGATCCTGTCCCTGCTGCCCTGCGTCTCCTCTGTGACTCGTGGGGCCTGTGCCTCCCAGCTGGCTGCTCCCGGCTTAGGAACTCACCGGAGAGAAGACAGATATGTACTTTTCAATGCTGTAGCTTTTATGCACATTTCTTATTGGATTGGGAGAGACTACCATAGACAGGAGAGCCCAACAAGAACATGACTGCCACTCCACATTGACAAGGAGCCTGACTTTGTCTTCCTCTAAGTTACTTAGCACAACTGTGGCTATTTAGTCGGTAAAGTCTCTTCTTACTGGAGTGAATAGCTTTGAACTCTTAGCACTGCCTGTTTTCCACTGATTCTTCATTGGCAATTTAGATCATTTTCTCAAGTACAGAGTCAAGTGACAAGTTGGTACTTTTCTTCTTTAAAATACAGGTCGATGACACTTAACTAAAGTCCTTATATTAAAATGCTGGTCAATGGCTTCCAATCTTGATTTTCTAGTACTTACAAATTACAACCCAATTAACATGTATCAAATGAACTATATTTTACCAATTAATTGTTTTTTAACAAAAATAAACATAACTCTCTCAACATTTTTGATCAAGAATATTTGTGATTTGTCATTTCTACTTTCTTAGCATTTGATCATATGCTATTTTGACTAAGTATTCCAAAGAACATTTAAAGAAAACAAACCGTGTCACATCTCTCCAAGCACTAGCAGAGTTCTGACATAAAGGGAAAGTGTTTTTACTCTACTATTATGCCATATCAGTGTTTATAGCTTTAAATGAAAATCAATGAAAAAAATTGATTCTATACTAAAATGTTCTGCTAACCACTGTAGTGGCTGCTTATAAGATACTGATCCTATATTGTGAGTCATAGTAACCCTGGACTATAAAAAGAACTATAGATTTTCATGTAGATTTGGAAGATGCACATCCTGATACAGGACTTAATGGAATAATTTTGAACCATTTAAAATAAATTTTGACCTAGTTAATAACAGTAGTACAAACAACAAATGCTATGTAAACATAATCCATGTCAGTGATACATATGATACATAGAAATGTAGTTCAGTCTTGGTCATTTTTAAAGTAGTTTGAGGGATTAAGAGTTGGGCCACTACTTAGGATCACTTATTGCTCTTTGTGAGTTTGATTCCCAGCACTCAAAATGAAGCTGGCATCCACCTGTAATTCTGCCTCGCCCCCATCTCTAAGACACACACACACACACACACACACACACACACACACACACACACACACAGCAGGAACAGCAGGGCCACCTCTAAGTAAACACTTGAGGGTCTCACAGCCACAAAGACATCTCCTGTAGGAGGACCTAATTGAGGACTGCTTGAGAGACCAAAGATTGGTAGTGCAAATAATACCAGCCAATCAGGAACTGCTATATAGAAGAGATGCTTTCTTGAGACCAGTTGGGGCTGAGGGTGGTGGGTATTAAAGGAGCTTGCAGCAATATTCAGATAAGCTTGCTATGGTGTTTCTCACCTGCTCCTGGAGTCTGTGTCCTTGACTCTGTGCCAACTTATCCCCAACTCCTAAGAGCAGAGAGCTGTGCAGGGCACAGGTAATACACACACACAACACACACACACACAAACACACTTTCATACACAAATATAAACAAATCTTCAAAGAATGTTGCTTAAAACTTCTTCCTATCTTTTTGGTTGTGAGCCTATCCTTTAATAGAGGTGTTGAGCTGGTACCTACATCAAGTCTTCACTACCATGTTCTAGCATCTTTGGGAAAGAAATATAGTCTGAAACATAAACATGAACCAAGCCAAAATGAATTGTGGTGCCCATCTTGTAAGATATATTAGTAAAATGACAGCACAAAGCTTGTAGGAGCATCCAATCAATAACTGATTTTATTTAAAGGCCTGCTCTCCAAGATGGAATCCATTCCTTCACTGCTTGGGTAACTAAGATCCAGAACTATATAGAACCCAGTGACAAAGGGTAAAACTAAATGATACTGGTCTTAACAAAAAGAAAATAAGTCACAGTGATAAAATGACTTTTGTTTTGTTTAATGTATTAATCATTTTATTTCTTTACACTTCAAATGTTATTCTCCTTCCCAGTCTCCTCTTCATGAAACCCCTACCCCAGACCCCTCCCCTTTACTTCTAAGAGGGTTCTCTTCCACCCACCCATCCACTCTGGCCTCACCCCTCTAGCATCCTTTTCTCTGGGGCATCAAGCATCTCTCCTTCCACTGATGCCAGATAAGGCAGTCCTCTGCTATATATGTAGCAAGAGGAGCTATGGACTGGCCCATGTGGTTGATGTTTCAGACTCAGGAAGCTCTGAGAATTCGTGTTAGTTGGTACTGTTGTTCTTCCTATGGGGTTGCAATTCCCTTCAGCTCCTCCAGTCCTTCCCCTAAATCTTCCGTTGGGATCCTCAGGCTCAGTTCAATGGTTGGCTGTGAGTATCTACATCTGCCTTAAACAGGTGCTTGCAGAACCTCTCAGAGGATAACCACAGGCATGGCCCCTACTAGAAGGATGGGGACACACAATCTCAAAATTTTTAACCCAGAATAGTCTCTGTTTAAAGGAACTGCAGGGACAAAAATGGGGCAGAGATTGAAGGAAAGGCAATCCAGAGACTGTCCCACCATGCTATCCATTCCATTTGAAGACACCAAACCCTGACACTATTGCTGATGTGCTTGCAGAAAAAAATGACTCTTAGTTACATTCTTTACACTCATAGATTGGTGTGTGTTGTTCAGCCATCAATAGAGAAGTTTCCTCATAAAGCAGATAAAAGAAAATATAGAAACCCAATATATGGATATTATGCAGATAGAGACAGAGATGAGAGAGAGAGAGAGAGAGAGAGAGAGAGAGAGAGAGAGAGAGAGAGAGAGAGAAGAGAGAGAGAGAGAGAGAAATATACCAAGCCCTAAATAGGATGTTTCCATCAAATCCCTCCCACAAGGCAGGGCTCTGGAAACCTGACAGAAAAAGGAGCAAGGACGAGTGGTCCAGAGATTACCTCCTAAGAACCTTTTCCTGTCAGAAAAAAAAAAAAAGCTCAATGGAGAAAGATGCTCTACAGATCTGATATATAAAAAATTGGCTTTGTACATCTTGCTCTAGGACTCTAAAGAAGTGAAAGTGCTATGACTGTATTAAGAGAATTCAGGAACTTGCTTGGAGGATCTCCTACTGACCAAAGATGGAACATACTTCAACTTGGTCAACTGAGAAATGTCCAGCAGATCCTCTCAACACACCCATGGACTTATCTCTAAGAATATCTTGATAAAGAATTAACTAATTGGGAGATGCCCATTCTAAATATTGTAGGCTGAGATCCAGGACAGGAAAAAGAAAGCAAACTAAAAGCCATAAGTTTGGCCATTGTGTCTTATGCTTTTGGTGGCCAGGGGGATGGTAATTTTGTCCCTTACAGCCTTCTGCCACAATGTACTGAGTCTGTGTGTCAAAAGAAACCTTTTCTCTTTAAAATAAATAAATGAAATAATAAATAAATAAATAAATAAATAAATAGAGGTTTTCTTTGAAAGTGAATGCAGTCTATTTTTTTCAGAATGGAAAACTGAATAATTGCAATGAATAGAAACCATAACTAGACATTTTCTAACATTATTGATATTGAACCAGTTTCTTAGTCTAATCTTAGAGCTTCAAAAGCTATTCTTAAGAATGGGAAATAACAAATTCCAGGTTTCAGCTACATGTAGATTAATTTTTCATCCATAAACAGTGGTAACGTGGAAGGGACAGACTTCCGATATAATGAAAGCATTGTTTCATGATGTACTTCGAAAGTGTCTCATGAGCTATGTGTGCCAAGACTGAGTCATCTCCCAAGAAAATGTCAGGAGTGGGAATGTGTACGAGGAACTGAAACCTGGAGCTCAGCAGAGATTCGACCACAAACTCTGTGAGTTCCCAACTTCTAAGCTTACACTTTGCACACCAACTCCAGATGTGTGAAGATCATTGTTTCCCCTCTATGGAAATTCCACTCTCTACAATGCCCTAGAGCCACACAACATGGGCAGAAAACAAAATCACAACCACTAGTAATGCTAATTGATTTTAAAATGTACTATATGTGTAATATTTAATAAGTTGAACTTTAAACCTCAACCTCTTATGTAGTTGAAATAAATAGTTCCCAATGTTATAAATTGCTAAAGACTTGGTATTCTGCAGTAGCATGACTGACAGAAGCACCTTTTCAGCTCTCAATCTCCTCCTGCCCTTCATGCTTCCTGTCCTCCTGAAGGAGGCTCCTGCTACTCTTTTCTTACCTAAAGAACCGTGTCTCTGGCATGGGTTTATATTTTTCATATTTATTTTATCATAATTGCTTTAATTTAAATACCCCAAAGACGAATGTAGATTTTTCACATATATTTGCCATTGGTACGTATTTCTTAACCCGTTTTTTCCCATATTGATGTCTTTACTTTTTGTGTTTAAGCTATACCTATAATGCTCTGATATACACATTCAATGTGAAGTGATTTCTATAACCATAGACATTATGACATTCTTCATTTCATGTTTAGTTGCTCATGTGGTGATTAACACCTAGTACAATATGGAATTTTTAACTCTTATCTTGATGCTGTGATCTAAGTTCATACAACCCTTCCCAGTATAACTGCAGTTTCAGATCAATTGCCTTACATGCCCCAACCCCCTCCCAACTTTCAGCCTCTGGTGAGCAGCATTCTGTAGTTCAGGTTTTAAATTTAACTTAAAGAAATACATCACCTAAAATATATAACATTTTTCAATCAATTAGTAGTAATCATGGTAATGATTTTGTTTCCTGTTCTATTGTATGGCTCAGTGACAATGAGGACTGAAACTTGGACATGAAACAGGCTAAGCATATGCTATGCCACTTAGCCAACTCTCCAGCCCCTTATGATTATTTTCCTGCTCTGGAATTGAATTTAGAATCTCACATTGTACATAGATATCAAGCCATATATATTTAGAGAGATATTGGAAATTTGGAATCACATGGTAGGCTTATGTTTCATTCTTACAAAACAAAACAAAACAAAACAAAACAAAAAAACATGAAAAAACACTGTTATGGGACTGGTAGTGTTATAACCATTGGCCAAATTCCATTTTTTCTATATTTTTAAAGCTGTTCATGAAAATTTTATACATGATTACTGGATTTACATCATTCTTCCTACACTACAACTCTTCACTTGCCGCTTCCTCAAACTCATAGTCTCTATTTATTATCATCATCATCATCATCATCATCATCATCATCATCATCATCATCATCATCACTATATTACTTTTCTCTTTACCAGTCTAGTTGTTACTCCCTTCCTGGTCTGCCCTCCCACAGGTCCTCCTACCATTCTTCCTCTCCACTGTATCCAAGAAGACACTCTCCCAAGCTTGCCCATTTCCTGAGGTCTCAAGTCTCTCAAGAGTTAGGCACATCTTTTCTTACTGAGGCCAGATCAGGCAGTCCTCTGCTGTATGTATGTCAGGAGTCTCAGACCAGCTAATGTATTCTGCCTGGTTGATGGTTCACTGTCTAAGAGAACTTGGGGATCCAGGTCACTTGAGACTGCTAGTCTTCCTATGGGGTAACCCTCCTCCTTAGCTTTTTCCAGCCTTTCCCTAATTCAACCATGATAGACCCCAACTTCAGTCCATTGGTTGGGTAAGTATGTGCATCTGTCTCAGGCATCTGCTTGTTGGGCTTACCTTGGAGGGCAGCCTTGTTAGGCTCCTGTCTGTATGCACACCAGAGCATCAGTCATAGTGTCAGGCCTTGGAGCCTCTCCTTGAGATGGATCCCAATGTTTGGCTGGTCAAGGGAAACATGGTGTTGGGGGGGAGGGGTAGGAGAGAAGCCCTGAGGGCCAGCAGAATGAATGGAAATATGTCTCTTACTCTTAATTACTATTGTTACACACACATACACACACACACACACACACACACACACACACACCACTCACATAACTACAAGTAGCTGAATTTACTTAGTTTTGCTTATATATGTGTAAAGCTGACTGGATTAAGCTACTAGGGGACTCGTCCCTAGAGAGAAACTGACAGCGAGCCTTCTTTTCTCAGCACTCATTAATTGCCTGCACTTCTTCATCTACACTGGCATATCAGTTAGTGCTGTCATGATCAGGTCTTATTCAGACATGATATTATTGATATTTCCTGGGCATAGCTTCCCTATCATACATAGAAGTTACTCTCTTTCAATACCCTTCTTTCGGTACCTGCTTTTCTGATGTTCCCTGAACCTTAGGTATAGGGCTTGTGTTGTCTAGCTGGGACCCCATGGCTGATTGTTCTCTGCATTGCATTATGACTTTCTGTATTGATCTCTGTATGCTACAAAAAGAAACTTGTTTGAACAACCTTGAAAACTATACCTAAAGGAAAGCCTTTAGGATTCAGTTAAAAGTTGAACTGTTTTGTGCAGTTGGCCACACTAGGTTTTCCTCTAAGGTTTGTGAACTCACCTGCTAGGTTCACACTACCATTGATTTTATTCATAGGCTTTATAGCTAAGTAGGTGTATGGATTCCTTTGCCCCCTCTTGGAGGCTTCTGGCACTATTAGACCTGGTACTCATGGAAAAGATTTCTAGTTCAGTTTCTACCTGATTCCTCCAAGTTCTGTTCCAGCAGTATATGCTATATTCATCAACGGAGCCTCAAATTCTGTTTCCGGGAAGTAGCAAAGATCATGGCAATAGACTACATAGTAGCAAAGATCATGGCAATAGACTACATAGTAGCAAAGATCATGGCAATAGACTACATAGTAGCAAAGATCATGGCAATAGACTACATAGTTCTCGAGTCTCTTGGAATCCCTTTCCAGCGACTTGTAAGGAGGAAGTATTCTGTGCCGGCATTGTTTTTTGGTTTGTTTTTTTTGTATTTTTTGTTAGGTAACCAAAAAAAAAATAAGACTTTAAGGACCTTTAAAGGACTTGATTGGCCAACTTTCTTCATTTCAATAATTTTAACATGTGTCTCAAGAGATCTCATTATCCTTTAACTTATACTCCAATAATGATCAATGAGGTCAAGCATTTACCCCTGTGCTTATTTGCCATACAGACATCTAACTTGATGTACTATTTGTTCTCCTTAATTTCTGACTGCTCATTGTTGGGAGATGTTACTATGATTTCCTACAAATATAAAACTATTTAAAAGGTTGTAAGATCAGATCAGGTCAACAACTATCAGACTAAAAATTATTATGATTGTAATGCTCTCAAGCCTGGTAGGAAGTCAGGCTTCCCCAGTGTTACTGACTTGAGGGAATTTACATTTGTCTGCAGTCAGGGAACAGTGTCGGTTAAGGCAATGAGGATTCGGATTTTGATAGTCTGGGCTAGAATTGATGAGACATAGTGAAGAAGAGCAGAGAGACATACTGAGGCCTGAGCTCTGATGGTGTCTCTAGAGAATTCAGCACATTGCTAATAAGCTTATACACTTGTGAGTACGAACCATAGAAGGAAATGTATTTTTCCTTGAATTATAGAACAGTTCTTAGCATATATACTGTTAGTCTGATATGTCTGATATAAATACTGTATCTTGAATATATTATTCTCAAGAGCATTATTTACTTTTTTATGGTTTTGAGTTTTCTTTGGTATTTACTTTTGTTCCTCTATCTGTGTATGCATATTTTATTTGTGCATTATTTTGGGTGGTTATTTAATGAGTACATTTTGCAACTGTAATCATAGTATATTTTCAACTTATATTGTTTTAGTTTATCTGTATTATACTGTTTTACAACAATTCAGTCTCAAAGTCCTCATCCCATATGTTTTATTATAATACATGCCAGTTTTACCACTGTATGTAACACTTGTGATTTTTCTGAGACATTATCATTTAAAGCTATTAAAAACTATAAGAAGTGTAGATTTCATGTTCTCTACTTAAATCATAGTGGCCTCGAGTTTTTTGTGGAGATCTAAAACTCCACCTAAAGCAGCAGATCAGCTGATTCCTTATAGAGAATTTCCTATAACTACTCATTCTTCCCACAATTCCTGCTTCTTTGTATTTCCACATTTGTTTTTTTACAAATAAGTACCTATGCAAACAGTGAGAACAACTCTATTTTAGACTAAAAGTACACATACACATTTGAATGTGTTGTGTGTTTGTTTGTGTGTGTGTTTGTGTGTGTGTGTGTTTGTGTGTGTTTGTGTGTGTGTGTGTGTGTGTGTTTGTGTGTGTGAGTGTGTGTGTGTGTTTGTGTGTTTGTGTGTGTGTGTTTGTGTGTATGCGTTTGTGTGTGTGTTTGTGTGTGTGTTTGAGTATGTGTGTGTGTTTGTATGTGTGTGTTTGTGTGTATGTGTGTGTGTTTGTGTGTGTGTGTGTGAGTGTGTATGTCTGTGTGTGTGTGTGGTCAGATTTTGCCAACTGCAAATTATTCTACAGACCTTCTACTGTTGATATCAACTGTGTTTTGTGAAGAAATTTTGATCAGCACCAAGTTAGGCTAGCAAAAACTTGTGAGCTGGGCTACACAGGGAGATCTTAACTTCAAGCCAAAGCAAAAAGTAAAATAGAATAATAGAGAAGAAAATTAAACAGTGGCAGCAACAAGAAAACACTTATTTGAGTTACAAATAACAAGTTCTTCTGGTGAAGGAAAGGCAACAAGAGCCCTAATTTGTGGCTGCAAACACACGTTAAAAGCATGCAGCATGTTGACTTGATCAGCATGATATGTACACATTTGAAATGGGAAAGAGCAAAGACCATACACTTCCTGTCGGTAATAATGAGGAGGCATAACATAGATGCGGAAGAGATTGGTCAAAGACAATAATGCAAAGTTCTCCATGCATTTGATGCTGTCTGTACCATGATTTCCCAGGGACCTTTCATGTGAATGGCACAGTCTTCTGCAAGGTGCAGGAAATCAAAATATTATTCTCTACAAATTTTTAGAATGATTCTAGTTTCTCATGAACAAATATTTGCCAGATTTACATATCGTTTGAATTCTGAGGATGTGTTCTAAAAACATATTTGTCTACTAAGTAGGAACACTCCTCTCAGATAATTTCAATCCTCTTGGGATATAAATATTTAACATTACTTATCTAGTTGACAGATTCAATTGAAGCTTAAAAGCAAAAAGCTTTCAGAATATAAATGTAAACCTGTAAAACAACTTTATATAAAAGAAATAAAAGTACAGTAGTAATTCAAATGTGCTAATTTTTAAAAATAAGTTCTACTACTGTGAATACAATATATGTGTATATTAGGTGAAAAATCTCATTTCTGAACATTTTAGAGTGGGAAAATAAACACTTCTAATGTTTTTGAAGCATTTGTATCATTGAACTTTGATTTTTTTTTCTTAGTTTTTGATGTTATTTTATGTTTTGCCTGTATGTCTATGCACCAAGTGTGTGCCTGATACCTTGGAAGTCAGAACACGGTGGCAGATCCCCTGCAGCTGGGGTTATATGATTATGGGTCACAATGTAGATGCTAGGAACCAAACTCAGGTCCTCTGTAAGACAAATGAATGCTCTAACTCTTAGCCATCTTTCCTGGCTCATCATTGCATCTAAATACTCCTTTGTGAATTCTTCTACTTAGTCTACAAAGGTCAAAGTACAGAGATGCATTGAGTAACTTGTTCACTGAGACCAAAGCAACATTTCTTTACACACCTATGACAATAAGAGTGTGTTAAATTTCATATGAAAATAATCACATAAAAAATCATGAAATACTAAAAGGTAAAGAGCACATATTATGCAACCTGAAGATAAACCAGAACATGAGATTATATTTAAATTGTTCATAGATGAACATAATTGTAGTCACGAGCTTTTCTACCTGGGCTCTTTTTCCCCAAAATGACAACTCTGAGACTTATTTATGAATAAATCCCCAGGCTGTAAGTTTTTGCTCATTCCCCAACTAGTTTGAAACATATATACCCCATTCATTCTAGTCAAACTCTGACACATGGTTCTTTATCACTCCTCAATTTTATGTGTCTGATTCCTAGAGTTTGGAGCAACTCTTCTGCTCTTGACTCTTTCCCAGAATCTTACATCTCTATCTGTCTCTCTGCCAGTTATCCCCCCTTCTAGTTCTTGCCTTATCATTTTTCACAACTGATGCTTCCACACAGTACATAAGAGATTCTCTCAACACATAATAAAATCATGTTTCCTTTAATCAATAAAAGCTCAAATTATGTTGATTGATATATTCAATTAAGTTGGATTATACACTCATGATTGAAATAAAGACATGAACTATTTGAGAATTCCTAACATTTTTAACCTACCAAGCATCATTAAAGTGAAGTTCTATCCTTCTGTCTCTCAAGTCGAATGGACCAGTTGGGTAAAGTTGGTGAGACAATGATGATAATCTTCTGACATAACAGTGCCTTCACTTAGATAACTTTTTAAACTTGGAGGCAATTGTTTACTGTCATTTACTGAAATCAGAGTACCCAGCATTTCTAAGTGATGCCTATAAGACACACATGTTATATTATGATATGTTTGACTAGGGGCCAGGTGATAAAACTAAAATAATGTATAGGTAGGAGCTGTAGGAAGTTAGTCAAATGCAATAGTCTCTAGAGTATGGCAGAGAAAATAATTTACCATAAAACAGATCACTGGTTGTGGCTGAGGTTAACATATAAAACTACCACACACACTTAGTACTCAGCTTTGGTTGGCTGAACTGTTTTAAATGGACAATTGCTAGACTGTATCTTCAAAATGTACTGTTCTTTATCCTCTCTTGTTTCATTTATTATATATCCAATGTAGCATATACAATAGTATTTACAGTATTAATACTGTTTCTTACATAGGGAGATGCTGATGTCATCACTATGTAATCTTGACTTTGTGGTAATGGTTAGAGCGAACATATGAGGAAACCAACATCTATTAGAATAAACTTGAATTTCATTTATTTACTTCTTTATATAGTGTCTTGGCAAATTCATATACACATGCACATGTAACATAATGAAAATGGCATATATTTTAATATGATACTACTGAATTACAAAATAATTTAATATATTCTCACAACTCCATGAAAAAGACATCAGCATTATGTGCCTTCAGAAGTTAGAAATGTCAAGAATGAACTCTAGTGCTCATAAAACTAAATTCTTACAAATTCCCTAAAATAATGAGCAGTACTTTAAAAAGCTTAAGAGTGAAACACTGTATAAATACTTCCAGCAGAGAACATAGCAGCCAGACAGCTGCCATTCTGACCTTTGAGAGGTGCTGGAAATTTTATGTGTAGACCAAACAACTTGCCCAGTAGAGGCTGAAGTGCTCAGCAAAAACCAAATGGAGACAAACAAGGAAAATCTGCCAGGCCAGCTGTTCCCAACTGCTGTGAAAACTCTCCTTTCTGGAAAGAATCATGTTCCTGGTATTATTCTCAGTACAGATAAATGTCAGTATGTCAATTCCTGACATAATTAAGGATGTCCAAAATCCATTGTCTACAAGATACACTAGTGAACAGAGGCAAGCATCACTTAGATTGCTATGATATAATTATCTCATGTTAGAAAGACCATTTGATTTTGGTAGGAAGAAATCAGAAAAAAGAGTGGAATATGTTAGAAATATTCTATATATTCCCACTCTAGTCATTCCTTTATGTTTTTAAAACTTTAGAGTTTAACTGGAAAAACAATAAGAACATACTGACTATAATCAATACTAGTTCACCTCTAGTAAGGGAGCTCAAAGATAACAGATTACATTTATACTGTTGTATTTCTATGTACATAATACAATCTGGACCCTTAATATTTACTGAATAATAAACAAGTATCTATGTTCCTATGGTGAATTTTAAATCCATAACTATAAAATCATTAGTAATTGTGTTATGTTATCTGTAAATATATTACCTTTAAGCTAAATTTACTTTTCAAATTATTTATATTTATTCTTTCTTCCATATCAGTATACATATGTATATATGTATATACATTTTATATATATGTATACATTCATACAGGGAGAAAGCCATCATAATTTTTATCTCCTTGATTGTCTATTGTCTGGATTTAACAACATATCTAAAATAATCTATTTTAAATTTTAGAATATTTATATGTATTGTTTTAAATTGTCTTTAAGTATTGGTCTCTTTATGTCAGTGTGTGCTCCTGATTGCAGGTCAGTAAGGAGGCTAAATGTATGAGATAACCTGGAGCTGGAGTTACAGATGGTTGTAAACCACCTGACATGGGTCTTCTGTAAAAGCAGAAAGTGTTCTTTGTTACTGAACCATCTCCTCAGTGCCTCCCAAAGCCTCTGTTGAATAAAATACAGTCCTTTAAATAATGTTTTGTTTGACTATATTTTGATTTATATGTTTGAATTAATGTTAGTTTATACTAAAATGGATTAAATTTCTACAATTGAAAGTATTATATTAACTTTATTTCTTTAACACATTGTGTCCGTGCGTGCATGCGTGTGTGTGTATTGGGGGGTGTGTGTACACAGATGACAGTGTGCATGTGGAAGTCTCAATACAGCTTTCAGGAGTCACTTCTCTCCTTGAACCATGTGGGACACAGATTTAGAACTCAGGTTCTCAGGCTTAACAGCAAGCCCCTTTTCCCTCTGTGCCATGTTTTGTTAGTTAGTTAGTTAGTTGGTTGGTTGGTTGGTTGGTTGGTTGGTTGGTTGGTTGGTTGGCTGGCTGGTTGGTTGGTTGGTTG
>NW_022196910.1:51967017-52008026 GCF_008632895.1 Mastomys coucha
TTGGTTGGTTGGTTGGTTGGCTGGTTGGTTGGTTGGTTGGTTGGCTGGTTGGCTGGTTGGTTGGTTGGTTGGCTGGTTGGTTGGTTGGCTGGTTGGCTGGTTGGTTGGGTGGCTGGTTGGTTGGATGATTAGTTAGTTGGTTGGCTAGTTAGTTAGTTTGTTTATTTGTTAATAACACAGCTCATGCACATGTAAGCTCAAAGCTCTGGAAGCTGAAACAACAGGTTCTTGTCAAGTTCAAGGAGAGCCTGAACTTCTGGCCAACCTGGAAGATAGTATGAAATAATGTTTAGTTTTCGTGATTAAGATGCTGGAGAAAATAATTACAGGTAGGTGCCCAGGAGAGGGCTCAGTGTATGAATATGCATGCCATGTGAGCCTCCTGAATTCAGTATTATTCAGAGACCAGATGACAGGAGTGAACTGGCTCCATGACATTGTTCCCTGGATTCTGTAAGCAACTACCAATTCTGGCCTCTACATGTATACTTTGGTATATGTGCACCTACCCCACATTACTAAGAATCATAATAAAAAGAAAAATAGGTCTGGTAAAAAATAAAAATATTAAGTACTTAAAATAATAATAATAATAGTAAGGAATTTGTGTGATATACACTGACCTGGACAATAAACATGATGATTATTTGCATTTTAATCTTCTAAATGAGTTTCATTTTCAAAACTGAACAAAAATTGTTTTCAGAATTCCATCTTGAAAGCAGGCTTCTTTCTGTTTGCGTCTAAAGTGAGTAAACTAAAAACTAAAAGCAAAACTACAAAACAGCTTTACTTACATAGCTCTAGGAATTAAAATATATTAGCCTGTTTAAGTGGACTGGCTATGTAGTGAGTTTTTGCTTCTCATAATCAATATTTTGGTCATAGGGAGTGTTTTATCTAATATTCACAGAGTCAATATGGAGAATAACACATAAGCAATGAATCTGAGTTTTTAAAATGAAAAGAAATACATCATCGCATTTGGACTTCTCTTAGAATTTCAGTTTGCATTATAGAATTAAGCATGAGGGAGATCAGGCATAAAGACCAAAAAGAAAGTAAAATAGGAAAACAACCTCACTTGTTTGTGTTCTGTTATGTAGGCAGCCACCAGAAAGTTTGTCCAATTTTGCATTACATCTGCCTACTTTAAATATTCTAATCAATACAATGCTTCACAGTTTTCTTTGCTCTTTGGGGTGTAGTTGATTCAGAATATTCTAAAGTTGACAAACATGATTTGACATTGTAAGTCTATCTCTTGTCAATTCAACAAACTATTGTATCTCCAAATGTCATGCTAAATGTAAAACTGAGGAAGCCTTCATTGGGCTTACCCAGATTTGTACCAGATGGAGACTTAAAGCAGAAAGAAGTAGACATGTCTCATCCCTAATTCAGAATAAATCTTCAATTAATCACCTCTTACAAATGAATATTTCGTTTCCTCCAAAGGGGTCTCATTAAGGAAACAAACTACTCCTAAGTATAGGTTACATGGCTACGAGTTAACAGCCAATGGAAAGTTAAAGATGAAGTCAGGGCTTCTTTAGAGTTTTCTTGCCTCACAGTGTCATATGACAGCTGTTCATTTATTTCTTTTTATACTTTAATTAAATATTTTCATTTACTTTATATAAAAATTAATTTCACATAATTATGTATGACTATAGTTACATATAAATATATTTAATTACATAATTTGCATAATTGTATGTAATTAACAATATATCTGTATAAATTTAATATATCTGTATATATATATATGTACATATATATCTCTTTTTAACCTTACAAGTCTTTTGTGTATGTATAATTATTTCCTGTTTAGTGTTTTATGGGGTTTCTAAGTGTGCACATGAGTTGGTTTCTGTTTCTTTGTCTTCTCTTGGCCTCTTTTCCTTCTATTTGTTTGTTTTGTTCAATTCCAACATGTTAATTTTTGTTTTACCTCATTATTGTTATTGTTCTTATTATCCATTAAAAGTCTGTTTGTCTTCTTTTTTAAATAATTTATTTATTTATTTACACTCCATATTTTATTCACTCCCTTTTTACCCTCTGACTGTTCCATATCCCATACCTCCTCCCCACACCACCCCAGCTCCACATGGACATCCCCACCCACCACCCCACCTGACCTCTGAACTCTCTGGGGCCTCCAGTCTCTTGAAGGTTAGGTGCATCATCTCAGAATGTACACAGACCTGGAAGTCCTCTACTGTACGTGTGTTGTGGGCCTCATATCAGCTGGTGTATGCTCTCTGTTTGGTGGTCCAGTGTTTGAGAGATCTCCGGGGTCCAGATTAATTGAGACTGATGGTCCTCCTACAGGGTTGTGATTCTCCTCAGCTTTCTTCAGCCTTCCCTAATTCAACAACAGGGGTCACCTGCTTCTGTCCATTGGTTGGGTGCAGATATCTGCATCTGACTCTTTTGTCTTCCTAAATGAGACAGAATGAGGTAGATCTGGATGGGACAGGAGATGGGGAAGAGTTGAAAAGTATTGAAGGAGAGGAAACTGTAATCAGATTATTACTTATCTGAGGAAAAAAGCCCTCAAGGCTACTGTTATCTGACTGTTGCTATCACTGTTTTTTTTTTTTTTTCAAAAGTCCAATCCATCATTTTCCCATGTCAGCTGCTTGAGAATGATGGGAAATATGGTAACAATGAATTCCATAGGAGGGAGCCCACTGTCATGTATTTTTAGCTGTTAAGACAGTTTCTTGGTCAGAAACTATGTTGTATTTGAAATATGATGGCTAAAGTGCTCTATGGATGCTCGGATGGTAAGTTTTGCAGAATGGTTGCTTTTCAACTTACTCTATGTACATTCCCAGAATGGCTGAACGTTACCACGCTCTGTGCTGCAGTATCAAAATAATTGTCTCTAGCACAGTTACAATTGATCATTGAAACCTGGTGTGATGGGACTTGAGAGTCCACATTGATGTCAGCACTACTGACTTCCTACGTCCTGCTAGAATGAGGCATCAGGTTCTCTTTGCAGTGTTCAACTCCTTCCCTAGTCCAAAGTATCAAAGTTTTCAATAATCTTCAAATGGATTTCTAGTTCCAAATAATTAGAGTTTACTATGCCATTGCAAAGCCTCCCTGGTAGCATTGCCTGAGAGCTTAAATCTTGATCCATAAACAGGATGCAGAGATACATTGGGAATGAGACGAAGCTTTTGAAACTGCTAAGATTAAACCCTTGTCATAGACCTCCTCCAATCAGGCCACACTTATGAATCCTTCCCACAGTTTCCAGCAATTGGAGACCAAATCTTCAAAGACATGAGTCTATGGGGACCATCTTCATTCAAACCATAGCTCTCATTAAGAAATCTAAGGCCCCAGGGAGTTTAGAGGTCAGGTTGGGTGGTGGATAGGGACATCCACTTGGAGACAGCGGGGAGGAAAGTAAGTATAGGATGTGGAACAGTTGGAGGGTGGACAGGGGCAGGGTATAAAATATGGAATGTAAAAAAAATTAATTAATTAATGGAAAAAATACCAAATACTGTGTTAAACAGAATCTCTGACACTCTCGTGGTATTTTTCAGTAATCTGGCTCTATAGTAACTCACAAATTTTTTTACGCAAATGATTTTAAAGCCTTTTAATTCTTAGTTATGTATATAAGTCTTTATTCCCATTTTTGACTCTATTTGAAAACTTCATCACACAGGAAATTCTGTTGTTAAATAAACACTGTTTAAATGTCAAAATATAAATCTAACAATAAATTCTGGAAAAGATGTGGGGAGATAGGAACACTTATTCACTACTTGTGGGAATATAAATCAAAATATCATTATGGAAATCTGTTTAGAGATTCTTCATGAACTAAAACTTGAACTAACTAACACATGACCCAGTCCTGAGCATATACTCAGAGAACTGCTATTCTACCTTGGAGATATTTATACACCTGCGGTTTTTCTTTCTATATTTATGATAGTTAGGAAATGGAGCCCATTTAAATGTTCATCAACTGAGCAGAGATAAAGAAAATGTTGTATACATACAAAGTAGATTATCCAGTTATAAATGAAAATAAAATGTACTGAAAAGTGGATGGCCTTTGAAAGTATGATATGGGAGGTGGGCAGGGATAATGCAGGCCTTTCATCCCAGCATTCAGCAGGCAGAGGCAGGAAGATTGATGAGTTTGAAGCCAGCTTGGTCTACAGTATGAGATGCAGGACAGCCAGGGCTATGCAGATAAACTCTGTGTCAAAAAACCAAACCAAAACAAAAATATAATATCCAATGAAGTGACACAAACTCAGAAACAGAAAAGAAAATGTTATGTTGTCTGCCATATCCAAATCCAAACTTATAATATATTTAAGCAGGTTTAAATGTTGATATACTATAACACTGAGAAATAAGACCAAGAAAAAAGTATATTGAATGATAAGGATGGACAGAATTTTGACAATATATCACATGATTTATGAAAGAAAATTTGCTAATATGTATTTTTAAAATTCTTCCATCTCCTGTGCTTTTTTTTTCATGTTGGATAAGTAAATGAGAACCAAATGGATAATAAAAGTTCAAGCCCTGAGAGTTGTTCCAGGAGTCCAAACGGCCTTTTTAAACAGAAGGAAGCTGAATTAGATGTACACAGTTTGGGATTGGGAATTATTTTATTGACTACCATAATCTAGCTGTTTTCATTTGTGAGGACATTACAACAATGTGATTTTTATGAAAGAATAGACCAAAAAAAAAACCCATAAAATTTTCATTCACTTCCTCACGTGTATTTGCAAAATGAAATTTTATTAAATATGTTCCATTTGAAGGCGTTACTCTGTATTGCTTTCAGACATGAGAACTCTGCTTGCAATGCTCACCAGTGGGATCAGACAGGTCCTAATGAGTACTCCCCATGTATACTACAATTGAGGTAAATACCCACTTCTGTCAACTATTTTCTAAATAATTCAATTCTTGTTATCAAATTCATGCTTTTTTTTTCATGAATCTTTTGGGGTAGGAGATAAATATTCATCTTTTTCTTGCTAGTTAATTAAAAAAAAAACCACAAAATTATGGAGTTATTAAGAGTTAATAGTTAGGGTAACAATTTGTAAGGAATATTTAAACTTGTATTACCTTGCTGTCCATTAAAACAACAGCTGATATTCTATCTCTGTCTACAGGTACTCTGAAGTTCCTTTTGAGAGATTTCTCTAGTGGATGTGCACACTTACTAAATGAGAGCAAGCAGCCTTTTGGCTGATTTCTCATCTGTTCCTATGAATCCCCATGTGCCAATCTGGATGATGTTAATTTGAATATCAGCACATATAAAAAAAATAAAACCTCGACTCATCTGCAGTTAATTTGGGGATTTGCAGTCCATGGTGACAGAGTTCTCAGTTCAGAAGGCACTTCAGTGCTTTTTAATTGAAGGTGCAATTCAACACACACACCATAAAAACCTCACTTCTCCAAAGAATTACTTTGTCTTTCAGGAGCAGATAAATTTTCTCAAGTTCTGAGTACATAGCTGGGAAGGTACAATGGTGGCTGAAATAGAAAGAAGGCCGGAGTGGGTGTTCTGCAGTTAAGTGAGTATTTCTGCTCACCTCCCCTGGTGGGAAGGGAGAAAATAATGAAGTGCAGCCTCCAGCTGCTGGATGTCCTCAGGATGTCAATTAAGCCTTGTACTTCAGAAGTCTGTTTCTGTTCCTCAATTACGTGCGTTTTTTGGATACTCATTTATCGTCCACTAAATCACATTCCAATTATGCTGAGGAGGATGGCAGAATCACAAAATGTAGTCTAAGCCCCTTGATAGTTAATAAATGCCTCACGAATCACCTCTTCTGATATTTCTATAAATATTGTACTCATGTAACATTGTTCTTGAACTTCAGTTTCAGCAATGGCTTTGCTTCCACTTAAGTGGTTTCGTGTTCAGGATTCAGATTGCATAGTGTGCTAGGAGGGAAAGCTTCAATAACATATTTATAATACAATATATGAAGACAAGATCAAATATTTAAAGGATGATTAATTCTAAACTTCAAGTCTCACAAAATTATACTTGTATATTCAATCCTGGGAGTTGCTCTGAGGGTGATGAAAACATTAATTTTTGTGATGAAGACCAATTATTTCCAGAAGAAATGCTCATCTGTATTGGGGTCAAACTTACAGATTACTTTAGTAGTGATGATGGTCTGTCAAAGCCCTACTCTTAATGACTTAAATTCTATCTTCAAATTTTGCTAATGTGTACAATATTAAGAGGATTTGGAAGTTTACAACTCTAGAAAGGACTACTCTGATGGTAGATAATCCCATATGAGATATAAATCTAAGCCATCCCTGTACCACAACTATAAGACTGTGTTAACAGGACTTCAATAATTACACCAGTAGGCAGGCAAACATGGAAGAGTGGACCCTCAGGGGCACTACCCTTAAGAGAGAATTACAGGTAACTAATGACAGAGAGATCAGGAAAATTTCTCTTCCACAAGGATGAGTCCCCTGATTGGTGGCCCAATACTAAATAGTCAGCCCTGGTATTGCATATATGTCAAACAATACTAAATAGATACAGTGGGTTATATATATATATATATATATATATATATATATATATATATATATGTCTTTGTTGATATATGTAATAAAAACTAAAGAAAAAGAAGCCAAGAAATTGAAAAGGAAAAGAGAGAAAGGATGAACAGGACAAATGATTTTTTTTGAAATGGATAAATTTTCATTTGTGTGTATGAATGTTTTGTTTTTCTTTAACTATTCCCTATGCATCACAAGAATCCAGTAGACACAGAATGCGGAAGAGGTGTTGGAATCCCCTGTAAGTAGAAATAAAGATGCTTGTGAGTTGTTATGTGTTGTACCAAAAGCAGGGCCTGGGCTGCGGCCTGGGTCTCTCTCTCTCTCCCCGGTGTTGAGGCCTGCGGGCACACTGCGCATTAGTTAAAAAGGAGGCAATGTATAAATGAGATATTTAATTGTCGGAAGGAGAAAATAGGGCGGTCAAGTAAGGAGAAGGAAAGGAGAGGAAAAAGAGGAGAAGAGAAGGAGAGAG
The DNA here is from genome assembly GCF_008632895.1 of Mastomys coucha. Classification (NCBI taxonomy): domain Eukaryota; kingdom Metazoa; phylum Chordata; class Mammalia; order Rodentia; family Muridae; genus Mastomys; species Mastomys coucha. Next base: position 51,974,108 of record NW_022196910.1, read on the forward strand.
AGAAAGGAGAGGAAGAAAGCAAGAGAGCAAGAGAAGAGAACAAAGAGCAGGAAAGAGAGGAGAGAGAGAGAGAGCGTGCAGGAGAGAGAAGAGCAAGAGAGAGAGAGGAGGGGGCAAGCCACCCCTTTTATTGTATGGGGCGTGGCATGCCTGGCTGTGCTGTGGTCAGAAGACTAGGGATAGGGTTCAGCTAGAATGCTGGGAGTATGGGGCATTGTCTACCTGATAGAGCACACATCACCTGCAGGGGCAGCTGTGAGGGGCTGTGACTGAAACAGGAACCAATGACTCTGGAATTATGGCCAAGCTCCTTCCACCTCTGCAAGCAGAAACTGCCAGCAGAGTCTCCAGGGCTCAAAGCCAAACACTCTACTGAGCCCAAGTTACCTGAGCAGATCACTGCCCCACACTGTTCCACAGTTATGTGAGGGATAGGAACAGTACCTGGAACTTCTAGAAGAGTGGTACAGAATCTTCACATTTGAGCATCTTGTTAGCTGGAGAAATTACTTAATTATGTTTTAGTTTAAAATTATGCAACTATATCTTAGTCTCAAAAGAATAAAGATAAGATATTTATGGTTTTCCTACAAAATTATATTTAAAATTTAAAAAAAAATGTCTTAAAGATATAAACAAAAAACCTTGTCTTGTTTTTGTTTTTGTTTTTTTTTTTTCTTACATTGGCAACCTGAATTTCACCTGTGGAGTTAGCAATTTAATGTGAAGCTATAAATTCATTTTGAGAGGGAGATGGGATAGAGAGAGAAGGCAGGGGAGAAAAAAAAGAGAGGAGTGGGAGAGAGAAAGAAGTAACTTTCTGTTTCAATAACCTAGAAAATACCTCTAGATAGTGTAGTTCATATGAAGTAAATTCACTTAAAGAATAGAGTTAGGCAAAATAAACAAAGAATAAAACATTGCCATGAAAATGTCTTGCTCTGAACTTCCTGAAGCACACATGGTTTGTGTTGTTTTAAGTGAAGCCAATCCAACATACACATCCTTTTCAGCGGATCTAGAGTCCGGAGACATCTGAAAAGGAAAGCAGCCAGTCTGCCTGGGCAGTTTTTGTCTTGTTTTGGTTTTGGTTGTTTTTATATTATTTTATGTAAATGGCTTTTGCCTACATACATGTATTTGTGCCGAATGCAAGAATGCTTGTGGACATCTGAAGAGAAGGTCAGATCTCCTGGAACTAAAGTTGTGGATAGTTGTAAACTATCACAAGGGTGCTGGGAACTAAACCCAGGTTCTCTGCAAGGGGTCGAATATTCCTCCCTGCTTCGTCCTCCTTTCAGTCCCTCAATGCCAGTCTTTCAACCCCGATTGAGGCTTATTGCCTAGGACTCTGGGAGACTGACTAGGTAGCTCAGAAAAACATTGTGAAGATGTGCCTTCCACAGTGCTTCAGGGATCTGGTGCTGTAGAATTATACCATCAACTTTATGCAAGACTCAAGCAAACCACAGCTTTTTAAATTAACATTTTTTCATTTGTATGTTACATTTTATTAACAATTACTGCATGTGTAAAGTGATGGCCTAGAAGATGATATAGTGTGATCTTATTTTCCACCTGCCATTTTCTCACACTTATTTTCTCTCTTAGTGCACTGGGCTTCTTTCTCTCCCTTGATTATCTATCTGCCTTCTACTTGGGGTCTATGTTTTTTAATAACTTTTAAGATTTGAAATCCCAAATGAAATTAAAATATAACATGTCAATTCGCTAATATCAGTGATTATACATACATATATATATATACATACACATGTATATATATATATATACATACACATGTACATATATATTACGTGTACTGTCTGGTTTTGTGTGTCAACTTGACACAGGCTGGAGTTATCACAGAGAAAGGAGCATCAGTTGGGGAAGTGCCTCCATGAGACCCAGCTGTGGGACATTTTCTCAATTAGTGATCAAGGGGGAAGGGCCCTTTGTGGGTGGTGCTGTCCTTGGGCTGGAAGTCTTGGGTTCTATAAAAAAGCAGGCTGAGCAAGCCAGGAGAAGCAAGCCGGTAAGGAACATCCCTCCATGGCCTCTGCATCAGCTCCTGCTTCCTGACCTGCTTGAGTTCCAGTCCTGACTTTTTCTGATGATCAACAGCAGTGTGGAAGTGTAAGCTCAATAAACCCTTTCCTCCTCAACTTGATTCTTGGTCATGATGTTTGTGCAGGAATAGAAACCCTGACTAAGACATTATGTAAACAAATATACATATGAAAATACATACACACATATGTGTACATTTATATTTATATATATTATATATATATATTTATATATATTTATATATATATATGATGTCATTATATTCACATACTATGTGTCATATTGGTGAATAATGAGGAATAAAGGCAGTAATGAGTACAGAGTTCATATAGCCCAATGGCATAAATGCATGAAGATGTCATAAGTAAATAAAAATTCCATTATGGGGTATGTAAAGATAGTTAGTTAGATTAGAACATGTGTGGCCCTTTCAGAGGATCCAGGTATAAATCCAGTACATACATCTTGCTCACAATGACCTCTGACTCAGCCACAGAGGATTCAAGGCCCTCTTCTGACCTACAAGTGTACCAAGAACATCTATGGTGCATATACATACATGTTGTCAAAACACTTGCACACATAAAACTAAATAAATCATTCAAACAAAATTGAAACCCTCTGCGGGATGGTTAAATGACTCCACAAAAAAGTAAAAGTGCCACTAACCTTTGCAATCCAAGCTGTATCCGTCGATTCATATGGTGGAAGGCAAGAACTAAGTATTCTAAATTGTGCTCTTACCTCCACATATACACCATGATAGATGTACACACAAACAGAATAAACAATGTAAAATAGGTTTTCAAAAACAATTTATTTGTTGGTTTTTGAACATCAATTTACAACAAATGACAAAACTAGAAAAAATATCAAACATTAAAGTACTGAGCATCTTAATAAAACTCCCTGAAAAGCTGTATGTATTCAGTACTGTGGATGTAGTTCAGTTGGAACAATACTTGACTTGCATTCATGAATCAATGGGTTCATTTAGCAACAGAGAATTCAGCAGATGGATCAAGACTTAAATCACAAGTACAAGGAGGTACAGGTAGGAAGATCTGCCGTTCAAAGTCTTCTCCCTAATTATTAGTTCCAGGCTTCACAAGAGATCCTATTGAAAAAAGAAAGGGAAATAGAAATTATTTTAATCTGTTACAATATTCTTGGAATAAAATAGATTTCTGGTTGCCCAATCTATCTATAATAGAATAATTTATTTTTATTTGCTTATCCTACTCTCTGGTCCTAGGATGTTTGGTACAAAGCTTGTCAATAGAAACAGCATCAGTCAGGGTCAATTTTGTGTTATTTTTGTAACTGCATCTTGTCCTCAGCTGAGATGGAGCAATCTGCTGAGAAATCTGGGTGTTTCAAAATTGGCCATGGTTTAAAGCTACTGGGATTCAATCTTCTTAGGCACAGATCACCAAAGGAAACAAAAAGGAGCACAAGAAAACACAAAGCTAGCCAGGCGGTGGTGGCGCACGCCTTTAATCCCTTGGGAGGCAGAGGCAGGTGGATTTCTGAGTTCGAGGCCAGCCTGGTCTACAGAGTGAGTTCCAGGACAGCCAGAGCTATACAGAGAAACCCTGTATCGAAAACAAACAAACAAACAAAACAAAACCAAAACAAAACAAAACAAAAAAACAAACAAAAAAAGAAAGAAAGAAAAAAGAAAAGAAAAAGGAAAAGCAAACACAAAGCTAAAGATCTTGGGGTTTGTTTGTTGGTTTGTTTTGTTTTGTTTTTGATATTACCCTTTCATGACCTCCCATCACTGGGAACCCCCCTATCCTATCCCCCTTCCCCCTGCTAATATGAAGGTGTTCTATGTGTCCCTCCATATGTACTCTTTGGTTGGTAGTTTAGTCCCTGGGAGCTCTGGGTAGTCTGGTTGGTTGATAGTTTTGTTCTTCCTATGGGGTTGCAAAGCTCTTCAGCTCTGAAGGATCAATTTTCAAATAAACAATAAACAAGAGAATCTGAGGAGTAATAGGTTTTCTACATGGAACTGGAACCTTGATAACTCCAAAGATCTTACTCTTCTGTTAAGATTTTAAATTGCATTTAAACATAGAAACACATCCATTTATTTGCTATCCATTTTATGATTTTTCCAATAGTTCAAAATTAGGCAGAATAACAATTGTAAGATACAACTAAGCTCAACTTTTCTGTCCACTTTATGTCAATCAAAGTCAACTACAAAGTATGCTATTTAGAAAATACACTGGGACCAACTCTGAGTCATCTTGTGACACCACAGAAAAGCAATACCATACCTAATTACATTAGCTAAATGTTGCTGTCTGGATTTATCTAGTTGTTGTAATTTAATCAGAGCTAAATGAGATCATCATTTAATTAAAATTGAAACTAATTAATTGTTCCAATTGTTGTTTCTATGAAAGAGGAGATTTCTTAACAAAGCTACTTTGAGGAAATGAGATCACTTCGTTCAATGCCACAGGACCAATCCCAGGAATTAGACTCCCTTACAATATACTCATTATGCTAGTTTAAATAAACACATAATATTTAAGGGAAAATATTTACTTTAATGTTAGCTAACAGTAATGCATCTTTAAATGAGAAAAAAAGAAAGAATTAAAACAATCACAAAAGATCAAGTAATAAATGTTTCCATCTCTCCCTTATATCTTGATACAAAATGATGGTACTTTTCACAGACATTGTTGCAGATTTAATGTTATAATGTATCTCTATTATTTGACTTGATTGCTCTTCATTGCAGATGGGCCCTTCTGTCCTTGAGAGCTTTTCCTGAACAGTTGGGTTTAGTCGTTAGTCAGTGAAATTTCAAATTTCCTACCATTTCTGCTGTCTAGGGCAAGGGTGAATACTCAGGTTATAGATCAGCTGGGGAGTTGTGATTGGGTGTACTTAAAAAAAAAAAAAAAAAACCTTAGGAAAGGAAAGCTTGACATAATAGCTTTCTTTATGTTCCTTATGGTTCACCTTTTACCTCATGGGCAAGGAACTGATGCTGTTTCTAGTATCTCATAGGGAAGGATAAATATCTTACTCAATCCTTCTAGCTACATCTCATTATCTCTTCAGTACCCCTTTGCACCCTATAAGAAATAAGGTATAGATTGGACTTGTTCTCTCTCTGTTGTACACAGCAGCTTCACACTTGTACCTCAGTGGAGATACTCTGGTCTTTCATAGCAAAATAGAAATTTGCAGACTGTGGATAAGGAAGCCAAGGATGGACTCAAGAATTTAAAAGGCATGGTTGGACCTTATTTCTCTGAGCATTCTTTCTCTCACCTGTTCCTGGTGTCTAAAGACGAACTGGCAGGTAAAGATGAATCTTAAAATAGTAGGTAGTGACAAAATTTTGAACTGACCACAGGACAAGTTCTTCTCATGTTGGTGGCTTTCCAGTTACTAACTTCCTATGTAATCTGCAGCTACACTCTTGATAGAAGTATCACCTGTCAGGGGAGAGCTATACCAGACTCCTTCCAGCAAGCACTTCTTGGCATCAGCAATAATGTTTGGTGTAATACAGATGTGGATGCATGCAGCCAAACATCAGACTGAGCACAGGGACCCCAGTGGAGAAGTTAGGGCAAGGACTGAAGGAGCTGAAGAGGTTTGCAAACTCATAGGAACAAAAATAATCCAAACCCCCCAAAGCTCCCAGCATCTAAACCACCAAACAAAGAGTACACATGGGGGGACCCATGGCTACAGCTGGATATGTAGCATAGGACTGCCTTATATGGAATCAGTGTGATGGGAGCCCCTTGGTCCTGTGAAGGCCTAATGACCCAGGGTAGGGGAATGCTAGGGCACTGAGGCAGGAGTGGGTGGGAGGGTGGGGGAGCACCATCATAGAGGCGGGTGGAGGGGCAGAGAATAGGGGCTTTGCAGAAGGGAAATGGAAGGGGATAACATTTGAAATGTAAATAAATACAATAACCAATATAAAATGAAAAAAAAAAAAAAGAGCAACTGTTGTCTTAGAACTTCCTTACCAGCTACTAGTTTGATTTTTTTAAAATTTTTATTAGGTATTTGTTTTACTTACATGTCATATGATATCTCCTTTCCCAGTCTCCCATCTGAAAGAAAAGAATAAAATAAAACAAAACAAAATAAAATAAAAAAAAACAAAACAAAACAAAATATCCTGTTCCTTCCCCTCTCCTCTGGCTCAGTAACCTACCCTCTCCCACTTCCTGGTCCTGACATTCCCCTATACTGGGGCATAGAACCTTCACAGAACCAAGGGCCTCTCCTCCCATTGATGACCAACTAGGCCATCCTCTGCTATATATATGCTGCCGGAGTCATTAGTCCCACCATGTGTACTCTTTGGTTGGTAGTTTAGTCCATGGGAGCTCTGAGGGTACTAGTTAGTTCATATTGTTGTTTGTCCTAAGGATCTGCAAACCCTTCAGCTCCTTGGGTCCTTTCTCTAGCTCCTTCATTGGGGACTCTGTGCTCAGTCCAATGGATAGCTGTGAGCCACTACATATTAGTCAGGTACTGACAAAGCCTCTCAGGAGACAGCTATATCAGGCTCCTGTCAGCCAGCACTTGCTGGTATCCACAATAGTGTCTCGGTTTGATGACTGAATAAGGGAAGGATTCCCAGGTGGAGCAGTCTCTGGATTGTCCTTCCTTTAGTCTCTGCTCCATAGTTAGCCTCTACAACTCCTTCCATGGGTATTTTGTTCCCCCTTTTAAGAAGGAACTAAGTATCCTCACTTTGGTCTTCCATTCTTTTCACAGAGAAATTTTCTAAACAATGAAATGGAATAATTAATAATATTTACATTATTTGTTGGCTCAATGAGCTACAGCAAATGAGTTGATACACAACTTCACTCTTTCTCATATGCAATTACTTTACTGTGCTAAGGAGCACAATGGGCTAGACTAGGGCCATAATACATAGCATGGTTTGATTCTTCCCTTTCTGAGCTCACACCTGTACACATATTACACACAGACACAACACACACACACACACAGAGTGCCAAATTCCTCATGATTTTATGGATCATATTTAAAACTCTAAATTTATATTTCCATGTACTCACAAAACACATAAGACCATTTAGAGAGAAATGTCATATTTTAGTATGCAATTTTAAAATGTTTACTTGCTTGGTAAGTTCCTATGTTCATGAGTAAAGACAAGTTCAAGAGTCAAGTTAGTTCATTTTGAAGGACTGGCTTCTGGTGCTCAGGGATCCTGGGTAGTGATGATGCTTGCAGGAATTTTCTTATTTCTTACTACTAATAAAATAGGACACATAAAGATTTCTATGCTGTATCTTTGCACACTGTTCTTATTTAATGCTCTTTAACGGTAAAACACAATTCATCAGCCACTCTTAGAAGAATCCAAGTTATACAGCAATAAATACAAATGACAGGAAAGGTGAGCAAGGAACTTTGCCCGTTTGTGGAGCTGTGTGAAGATTACCCATGAGTAGTTGTACAGACCAGGAAGACGACCTTCCCTGTCTCATGATGCTTAAGTAGTAGGTAACTCTAGGTATTTTATACTTCTTGCTGTGCAGCATCTTGATATAGTCTTGAAAATAATCCTGCTTAAATGGTTAAATGTGTTTACTTGGGACACTTCGGTAATATTGACAAGCAGCAACATGTGTATAGTATTAATAGGCTTGTGTCTGGATGTTTGTCAAATCAACATTGTAGCCTACATGTAAAAGAGTGATTGATCAAATTATTGGTTAGTAGCATGTCAGTGTCCACTTAATATACCTAGGTGGAAAATAAACATGCATAAATGGGCCTTGTCTTGACACTCAACTTGAGATGTCCGTATTCTTTTACAATTCTCCAAGATATAAATATCTAAACCTTTGCTTTATTGAGAGAGATAATTCTGTGTTTGCTAATGTACATGAGTTTTGTATATGAAACCATAAAGAGAAGAGATTGTTCCCCCTTGGAAGAAATGTTTATGGGAAAACATCTGCTTCTATTGTCTATATTCTGATTTAAATTTCTAATATGTTCACTCATTCACTTAATATATTCTTTGGATATAGTCTAGCCTAAAGTTTGTATCTCACGTATTTAACATACATATATGTTCCCTCAGTTTTTTTTCTTGGACTTGACTTAAAATTAATTTCTTAATACAGATAATTTTTAAACTGTGAGACTCAATTTTCTGAACTGGATGGTCAAATCTCATTGCTGGGCACAAGACATACTTGGGTCCATTGATATGGGAAAATCAAGCTGTTAGTGACATAAACAATTCTGCCCCACTAGCTAGCTTTCACAGTGATGAGAGGTGTATGAAACTGTCAGGAGAAAGGCCAATTTCCATTACTCCCATATATTCCTGCAGCTCTCAAATTTCATGGTTTTCTTCTTTGTGCTGTGGGTGATGGTCAATAAAGAAATTCAAGTGATCAAAATTCAAAAAGTAATAACTGCACAGTACTCAGCCCTAAATAGGATGTCTGTATCAGACGGCTCCCTCCGAGGCTTATAGAGCATCCTGGGGAAGCAGGTGGGGAAATTGTAAGAGCCAGAGGTTGGTGAAGACTGCTGTGAAAATTATGCCTACTAGATATGTCATGCCTAGTCTACTCATGAACTGACAATTTTATGGTTCAAGTTTAAAAGTAGCAGGTTTTTCTTTATCCTGGCTAGGTCTTAGATAAATAAAAGAGAGACAATTTGATTTATTCAACAAGCTTTAAGGCACAATAATTGAACATGTATTTATCTATTCTAATTCTCTAATATTCTAATAATAGAGCTACATTGCAGCCAAGAGATACTTGAATTTTAGTATAGATCTGGATCTCTCTGCTCTATGCATCTTCTCATAGCACCTACTGGTCTCTTACCTCAGGGCCAAATCTTCCCTTCTCCTCGCTATAACTCTCTCCTCACTGAAATCATAAGGCCAACTCTATTCTCTCCTCTGCTCAGTCATTGCTGATCAGGTTTTATTGCCAAATCAGAGACTAAATGGGGAGCAATTTTGACACATCAAGACAGGAGATTCTTGCAATAAGCATTATAATGCCATGTCTAGATTACAATCATATATGGGGGAAATCAGCATATGAATAACACAAGGATAATCTCTACAAAGTGCACAGTCACATTATGTGGCACCACACCATACCTGTGGACACCTGCTCAAGACCTATGCAGATCAAGCCATCCAAACTGCCTACATAGATGAGAAAGTTGCTTTCCAGGACCCACTCCACTCTAGGGTCTTTTGGAAGTTGATGGATTCAGGGAAATAGCAGATCATAGTTCTGAGGATGAAGTTACTCATAGGTGTCCCATGCATCCATGAGTAGATCCACATTCGCACACATGTGGACAGCACTGACGGGACATAGTAGAGAAAACCACAGAAAAACGTAGGGTATGAAATTGGGTGGTATAATGTAGATATGTGTGAGTCTCTCTCTCTCTGTCTCTCTCTCTCTGTCTCCCCCCCCCTCTCTCTGTGTGTGTGTGTGTGTGTGTGTGTGTGTGGTGTTCAGGGAAATTAAAGAGAAGTAGTGGGACATGACTTTGATCAAAATAAATTACATACATTAAACATATATGAAATTCTCAAAGAATAAAAAGATACTTAAAAATAAATGGATCTTTTTCCTAATATCCACTTATTAGTGAGTACATACCATGGATGTCCTTTTGGGTCTGAGATATCTCACATAGGATGATATTATCTAGCTCCATCCATTTGCCTGCAAAACTCAGGATGTCCTCATTTTTAATAGCTGAAGAGTATTCCATTGTGTAAATGAACCACATTTTCTGTATTCATTCTTCTGTCCTAGAACATCTGGGTTGCTTCCAGCTTCTGGCTATCACAAACAAGGCTGCTAAGAACATAGTGGAACATGTGCCCCTGTGGCATGGTGAGGCATTTTTTGGGTATATTCCCAAGACTGGTATTGCTGGTCTTCAGGTAGATCTATTTCCAATTTTGTGAGGAACCTCCAGATTGATTTCCAGAGTGGTTGTTCCAGTTTGCAATCCCACCAACAATGAAAGATTGTTCCTCTTTCTCCACATCGTCACCAAATGCCCAAGATATAGCCCACAGACCTCAAAAAGGTCAACAAGCTGAAGAGCCCAAGTGAGGAGGCCTCAGCTGCACTTTGGTTGGAGAAGAAAGCAAGGGGAGAGAGTGGGATCTGGGAGGGAAAGGGAATGGAGGGTATAAAGATGGGAACATGATTAGGTATTGGGTGGGGGAAAAGGACTGAAATTCCTGAGAGCCAGCAGAAAGAATGGAAACATGCAACCTTGGGGAGGTAGGAAGTTGGGGAGACTCTCCAGAATGAACCAGAGACCTGGGAGGTATGAGATTCTAGGGATTCAAAGAGAGAGACCTTAGATGAAATGCCCTACACTGGAGAGAGGAAACTTATAGAGCCCATCTCCAGCAGAAAGACAGGGCATCAAGTGTGGGATGGGATTGCCATCCCACAGTCAAAACTCTGACCCATAATTCTCCCTGTCTGAAAGAACTGCAGAAATGTAAATGAAGAGGGAGCCTGAGGAAAAGAAGGTCCAGGGATAGGCCCAAGGTGGGATCCAGCTCAAGGGGAGGTCTCAAGGCCTGACACTATTACTGAGGCTATGGAAAGATCACAAAAAGGGACCTAGCATGACTGCCCTCTTAAAAACCCAACAAGCAGCTGAAAGAGTCAAATTCAGATATTTGCACCCAATCAATGGACAGAAGCTGCTGACCCCTGTGATGGAATTAAGGGAAAGCTGGAAGAAGCTGAGGAGGAGGGTGACCTTGTAGGAGGACCAGCAGTCTCAATTAACCTGGACCCCTGAGATCTCTCAGATACTGGAATACCAACCAGGCAGCATAGAACAGCTGATATGAGGGTCCCAACACATATACAGCAGAGGACTGCCAGTTTTGGGTTTAGTCAGAGAAGATTCACCTAACCATGGTGAGACTGGAGGTCCGTGGGAGTTTAAAGGTCTGATGAGGTCGGGGAAGGTGACATCCTCGTGGAGGCAGGGAGGCGGGGAATATGGATGGGATGTGGTATGGGTTGGAAGGAGAGAGGAATAAAACCTGGAGATTAAAATAAATAAATACAAAGGAAAAATGAAATGCATAAATATAATTTGTTTTGTTGGTTGGTGTTTTGAGACAGATTTTCTCCATGTACCCCTGGCTGCTTTAGAACTCTCTATGTAGACCTGGCTGGCCTTGAAGTTAGAGACCTCCTGCCTCTGCTTCCTGATTGCTGGGACTACAGATGTGTGCTACCACCACCCAGCTGTAAGTATAATTTGTAACATTCATGAATTCAAGGTGAAATACTACCACCTGAACATTTTAATATATCTAAATACTTACTTGTTCAATTTAATATTAGTTCAACTTTGAAAATATTTCTGTAAATTTATAATCAAAAATGCATCATCAACTCAATAAAATAATTTTAAAAACACCTGTTATTCCCTAAATGGCGAACATTAGTGGATTGACACTATCCCTTTAGTCTCCTCTCCAAATCCTCACGTGCTCCTCTTTCTCTTGCTCTTCCTCTCCATCTTCTTCATCTTCTTCTTCCTCTCTCTCATCCTTTCTTCTTGTTTCCCCTCTTAATCTTTTCTTCTCTTCCACTTCATCTTCCTCTTACTATCATATAAAATGAATTGGCCTCATGCCAAAATTTTTCTCTATTGATCCTTGATATTCATTTCTGTTTTTAGCTTTATGCACACCTAATCACACTCTTCAGAGAATCACAATAATATCAACTTTCTCAGAATAGTACCTTGACTACTAATTTCCTTTTTAAAATCTATCATTGATCACCTTTGACTTGCATTTGAATACATTAAGAAATAATAATAGTGCATTAAAAACAAAACACAAAGAGCAAACAAATAAAACACCCTGAAATCCAGACCATTTATAAAATCATAATTATTTGAACTGATCAAAGATTTTTCTCACTGCGTGAACAATTAAACTGAAACAGATATAAACTACTTCAAAGATGGTCAAAAGACAAGCACTAACCCTCAGTGATACACAAGAAATCACAAAGTAATTAAAATTTATTCAAGTAGAATTTTTATGTAATGCTAATAGTAAAATATAGGCAAGCCGGACTGGACTGTTGATATACCAGTATTTCTTAACCCATAGAGAATTTGCAGGCTTCGCAGGATTATAAAAATTATGTAGCAAAGGATGGCCTTGTTGAGCATCAATGGCAGGAGAAGCCCTTGGTCCTGTGAAGGCTCTATACCCTAGTGTAGGGGAATGCCAGGGATGGGAGGCAGGAGTGCATGCGTGGGTGGGAGCACCCTCATAGAAGCAGGGGAAGGGGGATGAGATTGGGCTTTTCCATAGGGGAAATCAGAAAGGGGGATAAATTTGAATTATAAGTAAATAAAATATTCCCCGAAAAGAATTAAAAAATAAAGGAAAAAACAAAAACAACAACAAAAAAACCTGATTGAGGGAAAGTTGAGAGAAAAGAGAAGACAAGAAGAGTAAAGAACAAGTCACATTGAACCAAGGCAGCATCTCACTTCCTTCGGCTCCCTTCTCCCTGATATCCAACCTCAGTCAAGGCGAAGCGGCCTCTTACCAAGTGTGTCCCACGAAAGAGGGGATGAGGTATTGTCCCTGAGGATGCTAGACCCAAATCAACAAAACATAAATACAAATATACTTTTCCCACACCGGAAAAACAGGAGGAATTTATAAAGCCAGACAGTTAGAAAAGTCTGGTACTGCGTAAGATCTTTGAAAAACACAGTCTCAGCCTTTAAATTAAACTGACATGAAAGAAAATACTGTGTGATTTCAAGATAACCAGCACACGCTGTGTTGAACGACAGATAACAACACTCATGTTAGGAGAAGGAAAGAGGTGGTGAGGAGAAATTGTCTCAGTCGCAGCCACTACGCACATCTGAACCCTTCTGGGTCATTCCAGGGGTCTGCAGCTGTGGCACACACAGGATACACACAGCAAAGAACAACAGAAATCCAGAAAATGGAATTGGTTTGTTGAATCAATACACAAAAAGCTTAAGGAAAGGAACAGTATGTCGATTATAGACACCAATGGCATTTATCTACTATTTTTAAAATGTCAGTGGATTTCACTGAGACACACGCAAAAAAAATGAAAAATAAATCAGTCCAAAAATAGAGTTAATATGTTGCACAGATTTAGAGTTCTGGGGGATTTAAAATATGTATTACTAATTGGTTAAAAAGTACAGCACAGAAAGCTAGAGTGATGAAAGACTTAAGTAACAAGAGAGGAGAGAGAGAAAGAGAGAGAGAAACTTTTACAAAAATGGGTACTGTGAAAAATTAGTGGAAATGTTAGTGTATATACATATATAATATTAGATGTAATGTATGTAACTCTGTAGAATAGACATACATTAAAATGTTTGTGAAACCATAGTGATCAAAATCAACAGTAAGTTAGGTTTTCAGTAATTGCCACAAGTGGATTGAACACTCAGTAGAAAAAGGGAAAACAACCACATAAAGATGGATGAAGGGGAGAGAGAGGGAAGAAGAAGGGGAACAACTGTGGGAGAAAAGATGGAGGAGCAATTAGAGGAGATGATGACAGAGCATTAAAGATTCAGGAGTAATAAAGTGGTCTCACATAATCAGAAACAATAGATTAAAGAAACACATGAGAATATGGAAAAAATGAACAAATTACTGTGAATACATTAAGTAAACAAAATTTGAAACTTACATATACACACACACCATACAGACACACACACACAAACACATGCACACATTTATACACAAGCACACACATAATCACATATACATATACACATGCACACATACACAAGCACATGCATGCACATATAACTACATTCACACACAGGAACACATATACACATATACAGGTGTAGTCACAAATTTCAACTGTCTCAAATCTGAAATAAAGAGAATCCCATAGATGCATAAGAAACAAGAGTGTACACCATTGGACAAAAAGAGTTGTGGTAGATGTGATACTCTTTGCAAGTTAAATGAACAAAGAAAAAATATGTTTCTAGTGGTTTCAATGGTATATGGTTCATTCAAGTGTAACATACATAAATCTGCTCCATATGCATCCATACATATGGACATCAAAGTGAAGTTAAATGTATACAATGTATGTGCATACATACCATCCGCATCAGGGAAGAGAAATTAATAAAGAAAGTATGGCTTACTGTGATTCAACTTAAGAATATTCTATATTAACTAGTTGCAAAAGTAATATACGTTTAATTGAAACCATATTTCAGCTTTTGGGTCTTTTCCCAGGCAAGCAATATGCAAAATAATAGTGTTTAACATGGACTGTGAAAAATAGCCTAAGGGATGCAGAAAGTTTATTAATAGTTATTAAATTGCAGTTACATCAGGGTAAGAACTTCTGATGGGCTTATTTTGTATAGTAATGTTCCTGTAGTTAGCAATAGATGTATTATTTTGCAGATCAAAGAGGATAGGAAAAGGTTTTTTAAACTTTTGGCATAGAAATACTAAATTTTTCATGAAATAGACATAGATTAAAAATTGTAAGCATTATTCTGATTATATATTTGTAAGACAACATAGACTACTTTGTCCCTACTTAGTTATAATTTACATGTTAACTTAGGCCTATAAAAGAAGTTAGAGAATGTTTTGCTTTTTTTATTGTCTTCATCTTTTTAGAATAAATTTTATAGAGTATTAATTATTCTTACTTTGTTTTGATCAAATTAATCAATAATAACTTGTAACAGGAATTTATGTGTGGCACTTTACTCCTCCCAGCAGCTTAAATCTTTGTATGAAAATTTCTAATTCACTTAAATTTTCAGAGTTGAGACATTTGATGTTTCATTATCTATTTCTAACATTCCATTTTAAGTGTGTAATGTCAGTAGTGATGACTAAGTCTTCACTCATGATATTCATCAATTGAGCCTTTCTGTTTTTATTTTGAGCAATCTGAACTGTAAATTTCCTTTCTCTAATTCATTAATTTGTATGCTGGTCCTGATTAGTTTCTACTCTCTGTACTAGGTTTTCTGGGGTCTCCTTTTTCATAGTCTTCAAGTAGATTTTAGGTAATTGAGGTGAGGACTTCATTCTTAATACAGTCACTTAAAGATATAAATCTCCCCCTTAGCACTGCCCATCCTGTATTACATAATTATAGTATATCAATTTATTTCTCCCACATAATTTTATAACATTTTGATGATTTTTTGACTTAATCAATTTTTACTGTAATTACAATGTTTAATTCTATCATATTTGGGATTTCTCCCAAGTTTACTACATTGTGTTTAGAGAACATGTTTGTATGCATCTATCCATTTGGCATTAGTGAGGCTTGCTTGATCCATAACATAGAAGGTAAATTATTTTGGAGTGTATCTCAAGTGCATGTGATAAGAATATATGCTCTTTAAGTCTTCTTATTCCTTCTTAGACCCATTTCAGGCTTTTCTTCAACACTTCCAGCTTTGAACAACCTGTTGAAGTTCTCTTTACTCTACCAGGTACCCATAGCTGCCCTATGAGGCTGAACTTAGGTGAAGGACTAACATCAAAGTTTCTGTATTTCAATACAGTATTGCTTGATTTACTGCCCATCCTCCTGGCCTTGGTGAGCACCCAGAATTCTCAGTGTTCCTCTTTATCACCTCTCCTGGCCTTTCCTCCTACTTCCTCTAGTTCAACTCTCCACCATCCTGCAGAACAGATCTCCAGTAAGAAACCTACAGCTGCCACATTTGTCTAGGACCCATATTGGAGAACAGCAAACAAACAATGGAACACCCACACAAAACAAACAGAAAAAAATAGAGGATGCATCTACTCCAAGAATCATTTAAAAATCGTAAATATTTTAGCCACATGTCCATATCCCAGTGCCAAACCACAAATGTGAAAAACAAGACAATACACAAATGTGACAAACAAGACAATATGCCTCCTTGAGAATCCAGAAAATCAATTGACAAGACAAGGAATTCCAAATAATTGATAACAAGAACAACAACAATAATAATAATAATAGTAAATGTGTTCAAAGACACCAAAGCAAACATGAATATATGCCTTACAACATTATTTTTAAAGTGAATGAAATAATAAATCAATAAGACATAAAACAATTTAATGAAGAAACCGAATCAGTAAAGAAATCCCAAGTTGAAATAAAATTGTATACAAAAGAACTTCAAGATTTCAAACATAAATTTTGTGGGTAAGCTTCATCAAAAACTTAAAAGACATAAAGGGAAGAGGACAAATTAGAAAAATAGATACATTAATCAAAGGGAATTTTATATCTAAAAAAATTCAAACATAAAACATCCAGAAAATCTGGAACACTGTTAAATGACAAAATGTATAAATAATCAGTTAAGAAGAAAAATGAATTTAAAAATTAAAAATAACAAAAAAGATTTTTAATAAAGCCATAGGAAAAAAAACTCCCATTCAAAAACAAAAAAAAACAAAAAAACAAAAACCAAAAATGTCTATCATGTTGTAAAAAGTATGCAGAAAACAAATAGAAAGACAAAAGCCAAACAAAAATCACGCACAAACCAGAAAATTCCACACCATCCATTAGATGCGGGGAACATTAAATGTAGGGAACAAAGTAAGGATATTAAAAGCTGAGTGTCATATATATGAACACATTGAAACCCACTAGAAAAACACATGACTTTTATTTTATTTTATTTTATTTTATTTTATTTTAGTTTAGTTTAGTTTAGTTTAGTTTAGTTTAGTTTAGTTTAGTTTTGAAAGTTTAAAACCAAACACATTTCCATTTCTGCCAGGAATTTAAGCAGAGGCCTGAGATGGAAGCACTCACTCACACAGTGATACACAGGAAGCAGAACAAAGACCTTGGCTTCGGATCTTAGGTTCAGCAGTCATTGGAGCACAGGCCCTGGCTGAGGGGATGGAGGCTGCAGACTCCACCCACAGCCGCCCCAGGCAGTAGGCAGGTCGAGGAGGCTGCTCTCCCACAGCCGGGCTCACCTCCTCAGCAGCACCCATAGCTCTAGCATGGACTCCTACAGAGGAATCCAGCTCTCGGGCAGTGGCAGCCTGAGTGGGACTTGGACCTTCTGCTGAATGAAGACACTGAGCCCATGAATGTAATGGCTGCAGGGTTGCTTGCAAAGGAATCAGAAACAACAAGGAAAACTTGTTGGGAGCTGCCCTGCCACACCCCAGTCTTCTTGCTGCATGAGGAAAAGCCATCTGAGACCATGGGGACAAGTCATTAGGTTGGAGGCCACATTGTCACTAGTGAGTCTTTGCAGGAGCCAGGGCTGCTGCAGCATGTCCCACCCTTATTCCTTGTGCTTCTTCTTGTGCCTCTTCTTTTTCTTCATGGTAGTCTTGCTGTCTTTTAATGAATGCCTTGCCTTCTTGCCTGTGTCACTCTCAGAGTCAGAGCTATCACAGTCAGATGATTTCCTGTCTCTGTATTTCTTTTTCTTCTTTTCCTTCTTTCTCTTCCTGGAAGATTCTTTGTGGGATCAGGCTTCTCAAGTTCTTCTGCCTTTGCCTCCTCTTTTTCCTCTTCCTCTTCAGGGATCAGAGAATACTTGGTTCCACCTGGCTGCATGAAACAGTCCTTTGCAAAGTGACCTTTGCAGCCACACTTCTTGCAGGTCGTGTTCAGGACAGCCTCAAGGGTGTCTTCTGCCCAGTGTAATCCTGGAAGGACCGCCTGCGCCTTTCTTCTTGCTCAATGATAACATTGTTGGGATGGAGGTCTTTCCCAGTTAGACAACTTTCATGGAGACGGACACTTTTATTCTATCATTTTTTCATCTCTCAGCCAATAAGCTTCACCCACACTTTTTCTCCAACATCTACTATCTCAGAAGGCTTATCCACTCGACGAACGACATGTGAGTCCAATGGAGCAGACCTTACTTCTGACAGCCTGGGATTTTTATAAAAACTCCATAGTCTGTCACCATAGCAACTTCTCCTTGAAAAATAGTATACAGTGCAGGCAAGTTTTCCATGGCCTCAGGCCTTCCTGAATTCATCCTTAGTAGTCTATGGTTCCTCCATTTCTCTTCTGATAAAGCTAATTCGAACGTCTCCATAACTGCTCCTAGTAGGACAGCCTCTTCATCACTAGGAATGCTGAACCTCAACACACAACTTTTAAATGGAGATTCTGAAAGCCAGATGGTCCTAAATAACTGTCCTACAAACTTAGAGACCACCAGAGCCAGACCAAACTATTATATCCAACAAAACTATCAATGATAACTAGTGGAGAAATAAAAAACTATCAAACACAATTAGTGGAGAAATAAAAACTTTTTACTCCAAAAGCAAATTTAAGCAGTTTCTCTCCACCAAACCAACTCTATAGAAGGGACTAGAAGGAAAACTTTAGTCTGAAGAAGTTATCAGTACCCCCATGAGAAAATAATATACAAATAATTACAGAGCAATTTAGTCAAAAGAAGAAAAATCCCACACCACCAAAATGCAATAGTCAATACTGGAATCAATAGTCATTACTCATTGATAACTTTTAATATTAGCTGTTTCAAGTTCTTAAAAATAAAATACAAACTGGTTGGGTGAAAAAAAACAGAATCTTTCTATTCCACCCAAGAAACAAAGCTCATCCCAAAGGACATTACTTTAAAGTAAAAGGAGAGAAAAAGATACTGTGAGCATATGAACAGAAGGAGCAAGAAGTTATACCTATTTTAATATCTGATCATACAAAATTCAATACAGAACTGATGAGAAGGGGAAAGAATGCACACTACACAATCATTAAAGTAGAACTCTACTAGGAAGAGGTCATTGCTGTACTAAACAGCTACGCATCAAACACCAGGACAGAAGCAGCGTCACTGATGAAATCATGTTACCCCTAAAATGGCAATAGTGGGTGACCTGACTATCCAATTGTAAGGAATAGAAAAGTCATCCAAATGGAACTAAACAAAGATCATCATATATCAAATTGACCTTACAGTTGTTACTGAACTTTCCACTCCAACACTGAAGGATGTAGCTTCTTTTGGGCATGCTATGGAATGTCCCCAAAACTGACCATATATTAGGATGAAAAGCAATACTCAAGATACTCTGTTTCCTAACTCACCAACATGGATATAATCTGGATATCCTCAAAATACGAAATAAGAAAATATATACAAGCTCAGGGAACTAGAACATACTACTAGTGGGTAAAAATTGGTTTGAGACAGAAAACAAGAAGGAAATCAAGCTCTTAGAACTCAATAAAAGGGAAAGAAAATCATTATCAAACACACTGTACGGAATACAATAGAAGTTCTGAAAAACAAGTTCATAGCAGTAAGGGCTTACTTTAAAATATGGGATAATTCTCATACTAGAAAATTACCAATACACTTGAAATCTCTAGAAAAATAAGAAGAAATACTACAAAAGAATAGACAGCAAGAAGTAATCAAACTCAGGGCTGAAATCAATTAAAATAAAACCCACAGAAGTTCAATACTAAAAAGTTCAGTGAGTGAAGAGGCTTCTTTGAGAAAAGCAGCATGATTATGATACTTTAGTAAAATTAACTAAAAGATTGGAAGAAAAGATCATAATTAATATTATTAAAGATAAAAAGGAAGATCTCATAATGGATGTCATGGAAATTCAGAAAAATCATTAGACATACTTCAGAACTTTGTATATCACTAAACTGGGCAACATAAAAATAAATTTATCAATTTCATGATATCTAATTACCAAAGTTGACCAAAATAAAGTAAACAATTTAAACAAACAAAATGTCTAGTGAAAAAGATGCAAAAATAAAATAACCCCCCCCCAATTACAAACAGTCTAAGACCAGATGAATTAAGTGCAGAATACTACCAAGCCTTCAGAGAAAAACTAATGGCATACATTTCAAATTATTCTACAAAATAAACTTAAAGAAAATTTCCTAACTCTTTTCCAAGATCACTATTATTCTGATAGCAAAACTACACAAATATCCACATAAAAAGAAATTATAGAGTAATGTCCTTCATGAACATAGATTCAATAATTCTCAATAAAATATTTACAAACCTAACTCAAGAGCACACATTAAATTTGTCAACCATGATTATTTGGGTTTATTCCAGAGATGTAGGGATGGTTCAATATATGTTCCTAGTCTACCACATAAACAGATTGGTAATTGGTAATATATATCCCTAAAAAGTAAAAGAACTCTTGGAGATATTAATATCCCTGATTCCAAGTTGTATTACAGATGGAAAGTAATAGATGCAAATTGATATTGCCATACAAACAGACTCATGAAACACCCAGACTAAATTCTACACACCTCAGACAACTGTTTTTTTGTTTGTTATGTCAAACACACACACACACACACACACACACACATGAGGAAAAACAGCATCTTCAATGAGTAGTGTTGCTCAAAATACATGGTCACAATTAAAAAAAATGGAAATAGATCAATATGTATCACACTGCACAAAACTCAATTCTAAATGAGTCAAGTCCATTTGATACTCATATTAACATTGAGTATAAGTCCATTTGCCCTGAATCTGATAGCAGAGAGTGGAGGAAAGAGTTCTAAGATCATTGACATAGGAAATTATTCACTAAACACAAGCATTATGGCAATCAAATAAGAAATGAGAATTTATAAACACCAAAACCTATATGGGAAAGACAAATCATTCAGGCAAATCGACAAGCTATAGAAGGCTAAAATATCTTTACCAATTATCATTTAATAGATGATAAGTAGATATCTCATGCCCATCAAATATAACCTCCAGTGACAAAAATGAGTTAGATCTTGGCCAAAGGCCCCTGTGGAGAAGTTGGCCTGATGCCTAGCTTCACCCTTTTGACTAGTATTTTTGGAACTGGAAGCACTCAGGCTACCAGGGGAGGGGGGAGGAGATAATAACCAGTATTACCCAACTATAAATTCTCTTGCCTGCAGGATACACTCATGCAAAAGTGACAGGAGTATAATTGGAGTAAGTAGCCACAGCTCTGAGAAGCAGAGAGCACAGACTTACCGCTAAACAAGAAGCTATTCGCAGAGTAGGAATATCGGTTTTCTCCAGAATAGGCTTCATGCCAAGGAGTAGTTGGTCAACACGTAGCATGCTTCTGTTGGGTGGAATTTTGTTGGGTTTTGTTTTAGTATTTTGGTTTTTGTTTTATTGATTTTATCCAATTAGTTGTTTGTTTGCTTTGGTCTTCACTTTTGATTTTTGTCGAGGACCAGCCCTCACACCCAGGCAAACTGAGGTGGTATGTGGAGTAAAAGGAACCAAAGGCTGATGGCTTCTGGCAGTTAACACATTTTTACTATTTTGGGGCCAGAGCTGATACCTTCTGGCAGTTGACTCCTGCTGATAGCAGTAGAGGATTCAGAAAAGAAACTTAACTATGGATGGCTCCTTATTCCTTAAATCAGTAGCCTCCCTTTCCTGCAAGATGTTCAAGGTTCATTCTCTATATGTGGGCTACAGAAAAAGGAAAGGAGAGTCAGGTACGTGTGCACAAACACACACACACACACGCACACACATGTACACACAGGCACTCACACACACACAAATACATACACACAGATGCACACACGCACATGTGCACACACACGTGCACACACGTGCTCACACACAAAAGATGAAGCAGAAGAAAGGGTTTTACTGAGATTTTGGTTTTGCTTTCAGCTTTTTGTAATGTTTTAGAAATGTAAGAAGAAATTACCTCACAGACAAAATGTTGCAAAAAAGGGAGTTATAGTCAAAGTAGTGTTTCATTCTAAAAGTTCATTATAAGTTCAAAGCAATAGTTTTACATGACCTTGCCCTATCATAGTGCACACCTGTGGTCTCATCCTTGTACCTGACCTAAAATGAATATTTTCTTGATCATTAATTTCTTCCAAGTCTATTCGTCTCCCTAGTGCAATTTGCTTGCTTGTAGTGCATGAAAGCGCACCGTGCTCCTTTATATGCAGCCCTGACTTACTATTTTTTAATTAGATATTTTCTTTATTTACATGTCATATGATATCTCCTTTCCCAGTTTCCCCTCTGAAAAAAAAATAAATGAAATAAAAATAAATTTAAAAAAATGAAAACAAACAAACAAACAATAACCCTGTTCCCTCCCTCCTCCCCCTGCTCACCACCCCACCCTCTCCTGCATCCTGGCCCTGGCATTCCCCTACACTGGGGCATAAAACCTTCACAGGGCCTCTCCTCCCATTGATGACTGACTTGGCCATCCTCTGCTACATTTGTGGCTGGAGCCATTAGTCCCACCATGTGTACTCCTTCGTTGGTGGTTTGGTCCCTGGGAGCTCTGAGGGTACTAGTTATTTCATATTGTTGTTTGTCTTAAGGGGCTGCAAACACTTCAGCTTCTTGAGTCCTTTCTCTATTTCCTTCATTGGGGACCCTGTACTCAATCCAATGGATGGCTGTGAGCCTCTACTTTTGTATTAGTGGGGAACTGTCAGAGCCTCTCAGGAGACAGCTATATCAGGCTCCTGTCATCCAGCACTTGCTGGCATCCCCAATAGTGTCTAGATTTGATGACTGAATATGGGAAGGATTTCCAGGTGGAGCAGTCTCCGGATTGTCCTTCCTTCAATCTCTACTCCATAGTGTGTCTCTGCAACTCCTTCCATGGGTATTTTGTTCCCCCTTTTACGAAGGAATGAAGTATCTACACTTTGGTCTTCCTTCTTCTTGAGTATCTTGTGGTTTGTGGATTGAACTTTGTGTATTCCGATCTGAGGACTAGGTACATTCTCCTCTTGGTCGTAACTTGATTAAATCTTTCTGACAAAACTAAAACAATCTTAAACTTTCTATCAATTATTCCATCTTTCTAAAAGTGTTTGAATCAAATCAGGAATTTTATAAAACCATTATGAACAGCATTAGCTCAATGAAAGTTCATCTTCATATTAATCTGCAGGAAATTCACCCAATAGAATAGGCTAGTACCCAGGAGTCAGTCCTTACAGATTGTAAGCGGAAAGGAGCTTTCTTTGCCTACTCACATCCTGTCAGAAAAATTTAGTATTCGGTGATGCCAGACATAACAAGGCGTATTAGAAACAATAAGCACTAACAGTAAGAAGGAAGACGAAAGCCCGCATGCCTTTCAGGTATTCACATGTCACAGCCATCCAAAGGGTAGGCTGTCTCCACTTGCTTGACAGAGCCTATGCTGCATGGCTTCTGCCAACTTTTGTTGTTCTTCCTGCATTTTTTTTTTTGTTATTTTCTTGTTTTTTTTCATTTGTATTTGAGAGTGTGAGAAAAAGCATGACGTTGGACTTGAAGGGGTTCTATGAGAATCGAGGGAGGGTAAAAAATAAGACTAAAATATGTTTTCTAAACAAAAGTTTAGAGAATATTTAATTTTATCATTATTTATTTATTTATTTATTTATCTATTCATTTCATTTTATTTTATTTTTATTTCATTTTATTTTATTTTTGATTTAGGGTTTCTCCTTGGCTGTACTGAAACTCATTTTGTAGGCCAAGCTGGCCATGAATTCAGAGATCCATCTGCCTCTGCCTTCCAAGTTCTGGAATTGAAGGTGTGTAAATGGCTGGTGTCTTTTGCTTATGGGTCATGTTAGTAAAATATATTTCTGTTAAGGATAGATTCTTCCCTCATTCACTACATCCTGACTACTTTCCCCTCCTGACATTCCTTCCAGCTCCTTTTACCTCTCCTACAGCCAGATTCATTTCCCCTGTTTCCCTTCTGAAAAGAGCAGGCCTCCAAGAGACAACAATCAAACACAATAACAACAACAAGATAACGATAAGAAAAGGCAAAAAACCATAATTTTGAGTCTAGACCAGACAACTCAATAGGAGAAAAGGAGTCTCAGTGCAAGAAAAAAGAGTTGGGGACAATGAGTTCTTTGGAGTGTAAACGTCTGGTACAATGTTGTTGAGCTGATAATATTTTTTTGTTATGACAAAATGCTCTCTTGACAAATATGCCTTTCTTTTTTTAATGTTTTCTTATAGTCAAAGATTTTTTCTGTATTCATAGTTCTATTTTTGGTTTATGCCTCTCTAGTTGACATGACTGAATAACTCTATTATAAAACCACAGGACAATATATGTATATTAAAGTGCAAATAGACTACTTAAAGATGTTTACCCATACTGTTGTTTGGATAATATTCATGGCTAATAATTTTAGTCTATTTCCAAATCTCATGTATTTTTATAGTAAAGAACAAATTATTTTCATGTTCAATATATAAGAACAGAAATTATAGGTATGTTCAAATTAATTTATGCTTTAACTGAATACAAGTAAAAGTTCATTTACTTTAAATATACTTTTAAATCAAATAATAAGTATATAAGGCCATTGATTGGAGAAATCATAGCATTTAAAAACGGATATTTATAATTTCTGCCCATCACTGTGTGAAGCACCAGGCTCTATTTCTTAAACTGAAAATATACCAGGAAACATGAATTTAAATATATTACTTGAATGAGAAGGAAGCAAAAAACCAAAAATTGTTTTTAAAGTATAGCATTATGGATTATCAGGATCCAGTGAAATTGCTACATGAATCGATCACTCAAAATTACAAGATTTATTAAGGGAATCAGTCCTATGCCTCACAGAACCAGAAACCAACCACTGAAACTGACCACAAAATTTGTCCTTTTGTTAAAAAAAGAAAAGAAAAGAAAAGAAAATTAAAGCCCAGATACCTGAGTGGAATTCACTTTATCATTCTTAGTACAATCAAGAAAACTGTTGTCTTTAATATATACAGCTTCTGTCTGCATGAGGATGTCAACCCTAAATATTTCTGTGAAACAGGTAAAAATGTATAAAAGTAAAATGATGTAAGCTTTCACAATATTCCTGCAGAATTCCAAACAAATTCAAATTTTCTATGTAGATAAACTGTTCACTTTCTAAATGACAAAATTAAAGATCAGTAATATACGATTAAATGTAGGGTTTTTCTTACTCAGTGAGTAGAATAAAAACCTGACAGTGCCCAACCATGAATTAATCCCTTAAGCCTACAGCAATGTTACCTGATATAGAATACTAATTCGCTTATATAAAAAATTAAATACTTTGAGATAGGGTCTTGGGTTATCTGTGAGAATAAGATTGAAATGAATCATCATTAAAAGAAAATAAAGACAGAACGTCAATTCAGAGAGATAAAAAATGAGAAGCAGGGCCATGAGCCCAGAAATGTGGTTATTTCTAAAACCTATCAATCAGGGAATCCCATGTAATTAAGAACCAAATAAGTAGATCTTTGCTTGACAATTACAGGAATCCAGTACTAACTACAAACCTCAAAAACAAAAAAGAAATTCCCTCCTAGGCTATCAGGATGGAATTTGGGAAGACTGTAAGAGAATATGATTCTGTTTCTAAGCCACTGACATTATCATGCTTTGTGGGAACTGCAATAGAAAAGGATGGTGATACACATGACGTTGAGTTTTATAAAATACTGACTTCATTTTCAGTGATATCATCCTGGATTTGCATACTCTATGGTCTGCTAATAAATTTCATGGATATGAAATACTTGAACACACTTTACCATTAGAACCATTCTTAATCATGTTTATAAGCCATTAGAATTCAGGGACTTAGGTATTACCTACTGTGATCATTTCAAATTGTGTCGGTTTGTCTCAGTGATTCATAACTGAATCTGATACCAGACATAAACATGGGTTTTATATTTTGATCTAGTGGTCTTACATGGATCAAAATATGTGATAAATAAAATGAGAGTGGGTGGCTGATACAAAGGTACATGTCCTTCTTCAGTTCATGCTTGCTGCCAAAGCTGGATGCCATGGAACATGGCCCTCACAACAAGGCAATTTACAATGTTTCATACTTCTGGTTGGCTAGATATTCAATAGCATGGAGGGTTCTGAATTATGCATCTGATTTATTTCATGCCTATCATGTGACTAAAAGCTCTGAACATCATAATGAAGCATGGTTTTTCACATCTCTGTAAAAAAAATAAAGTCCCAGCATTATAAAACAAAACTCAACATTTCTTGTGCACTCTGAATTTTGGTAGGAAGAGACTTTGGAAATGAGAAAGTCTCTACTCTGTGTAGTCATTTAGGGCTCCGGTTCACTTTAGCTAACGTCATAATTTTTAATTTTATTTTAATATGTGTCCTTTAGTATACTCTATTGAAATCTCTTTATCATCTCCCTGTTAATGGTAGAACAAAACCCTCTTTGGGGTAATACTGAAAAATAATTTTAGTGACAAAATTTTTTTTTCTCTACCTGAAATGCCCTGTTTAGATGTAAGAATGCAGATAACTCAGTCTGGAAGGTTCTTACCATAAAAATATCATTGATATTGTTAAGCTACAGTAAATATGTGCTATAATCAACAATATATTTGCACACAAAATTAGCTTACAAACAAATTGCATGCTCCAGTGGTGCCCTTTCTATCCTCTCGGACCTTGAATGTATTTTACTGCTACAAAGAAAAGTTTAAACATGACTATAATTCTCTGCCACCTGCCATTATTAAGAAAATTCAGTAGTATTTGTGCTCCTTTTTAATGCCACAAAATTAGCTGTAATGTTTTGGCCTAATGACTAAAACCCTTTTTGGTACCATTAATCTACTAATAGTTCAAAACAGGTAGTTAATCTAGATATCCCTGAAGGCTTGGTTGAACAATTATTCTTGAGAAGCAGAGTTTTAATCAAGAAAATGAGGCATAGTTAATTATGCATATGGATTGTGCACTAAATGATTCTTACTAACTGTGGGCTTCACTTCCTACAACAAAATCCAGGTGTGACAGGGCAGCTCTTCCCCTTCCTGATAGACAGAGACACAATCCAATTAGCAAACATCCTCATGTGCAAAGAGAAAAACTGCTGACAGTTGCAAAGACTGCCATTTGTGATTCTAACTGCTGTGTTTTCTAATTATATCCCTTCAGTGGCATGAGGTGTCACGCAAGGCTAGAACATACATAGCAAGCTGTATTTGTAAAATGCTGCTTATTGGTAGGGAAACTATATAATTTCATAAGGGGTAGAATAGGGTACACTGGCAGTCTTTGTGGAGGCTTAGTGCTAGAGAAAGAATTTCCATGACTAACATCCTTTTGGCTACTACTTGAAATCTTTTTTTTTAATTGGATATTTTCTTTATTTACATGTAAATTTCTCCTTTCCCAGTTTCCCCTCCAAAAACCAACCAAACAAACAAAAACAACAAGAACAGACCCCTGTTGCCTGCCCGCTCCCCATGCCTGCCACCCCACCCTCTCCCACTTCTTGGCCCTGGCATTCCCCTACACTGGGGCACATAACCTTCACAGGGCCGAGGTCCTCTCCTCCTATTGATGATCGAATTTGCAGTCCTCTACTATACACGTGGTGCCAGAACAATCAGACCCACCATGTGCAGTCCTTGGTTGGTGGTTGAGACCCTAGTATCTCTGAGGGTGCTAGTTAGTTTTCTCCTAAGAGACTCTGACAATACCTGACTAATACAGATGTAGAGGCTCACAGCCATCCATTGAACTGAGTACACGGTCCCCAATGAAGGAGTTAGAGAAAGGACCTATGGAGCTGAAGGGTTTGCAGCCCCTTAGCTGCAACAACAATATGAACTAACTGCTTGAAATCTTAACACTAGCAGTAAGGAAAACATGGCATAAGAAAATAACAGAGGACTGTCTAAAATAGAATGGAACTTTCTAAGCACTACTAGCTTTTAGACTGTTGTATATATCTAGCATGATTTATTCTTAAGATGGTCTTAATGGTAGGATAAGGCATATATGTGGCCTCCCAGAACACCAATAGAATGAATGGCCAATTGATGGAGCAAAAGGAAAATTCAAAACAGAGTGACTGAATGCCCCTTTTGCTGTCTTTGTGACCTACTTTATATCTATTATCAGCTTATGACATATGTGAGAGATTACTTAGTTAACAGGATTCCATAACAGGTCACACAAAGCAATACAATCTCCACAATATATTTTTAAAAACTAGCCATCTGAATTTAATATCTAAAAAATGTGTTTAAAGGAATTGTATAGAAACTGAGAGTGGACATAAAGACTTCACTGGGAGTATCCTGATTTGCAATGACTCTCTTCCATGGCACAATAATAAATGTGATGTGATGTATGTATATTTCTCTAAATGAGATAAGAATTTTGGATATATTCATTTTGATATAAACTGCATGGATTGTTTTCTTCCC
This sequence comes from Mastomys coucha, assembly GCF_008632895.1. Classification (NCBI taxonomy): domain Eukaryota; kingdom Metazoa; phylum Chordata; class Mammalia; order Rodentia; family Muridae; genus Mastomys; species Mastomys coucha. The sequence continues at coordinate 52,002,554 of NW_022196910.1, forward strand.
AGAAGACAACTGTGAATTCTGTTCACCATCTTTTTTTTTTTTTAAGTTTTATTTATATGAGTACACTGTAGCTGTCTTCAGACACACCAGAGGGGGGCATCAGCTCCCATTACAGATAGTTGTGAGTCACTATGTGGTTCTAGGAATTGAACTCAGGACATCTGGGAGAGCAGTCCGTGCTTTGAATCACAGAGCCATCTCTCCAGCCCCTCTTCAGCATCTTTATCACATATTATCAGCAATGTCTATATCAGGGCTCAAAACATGACAATGACATTTCAAACATGAAATAAGCGGTAATAGTTTGCAAAAGGTGTTATTACCAGAGGGCATATAACATATAAATGTAGTTTATACAAGTCAATAATGAAGTAGATAATATGTTCAAAACCATGTTACCCCACATAAGATAATTATTTACCATCACATACATATTTATATAAGTATATATTATTCTGCACAGATTATACATAATGTTGCATATGGTATAATTAACCTATAATTACATTAATATGTAATCCACATGCATATGTAATCCTATAAATCATGATAAATTATATGTACATGTCACTCTCTATTGAAGATGAACTATATACAATTATTTGATAGATATGCACATGTATGTATATACAGAGGCTAAGAATAGGGTAACAATGTTCTTATGTCTCAGACTTTAGTATAAAGTCAAGGCTTTTAAGTAAATCCAGGTATCACAATAGGGATTACAGAGCTAGAACTGATAAATAAAAAATTGGATATAAACAGTTGAAAATTGGAAACATGAATCTAGGTGATGAAACTCACTAAAAATCATTGTAGCTGGTAAAATGCTAAAGCACAAAGAAGGTCTTCTGAGACAGCAAGTTAATCTTCAGTAACAATGGACAGCTATTATAGTTGTCCTTTGTGGGGTTAATGTGAATGGAGTGTAGTCAATTCATGGATGCCTAATTGAATGATCCAGACAATTACATAAAATTATTACCTAATCAACATGCAAAGTGCACTGAGGTATACTGCTATTAAACAGTAAATTCTGAGTCTGTTGATGAAATATACTAGGAAGATAAATACTTTAAGAAAAAACCTATCAAGATTAAGTCCTGTGTTGTCCAAATAGAGGCCATGGTTATCATCATACTTAAAATTCTATAGGGCATAGTATTGACTGATATTTTCAATATCCTATTTGATCAAACAAGACACAAAATTTTCTCATGAAACTAGAAAAAGAGCCACTCACCAGTTTTCACTGTTAACTGTACATTAAGACTCTTCATTTCATTGGGGGAAATAGTACTTTATTGAAGCTAGAATTTATAATAAAATGTTGAAATCCACATAAATTGAGTAAACATTATATACAATTTATTAGATCCAATATAGTTATACAATTGCTGCTTTTCAAGAGAATTCAGAGGGATTCAAAAGAAAATTCACAAGAAAACAAATCTTAGATGAGATAATTTTAGTATACTTGGAATAATTGTATATATTACAAAATGGAGTTCTGCCCCATTTAATGATAAATTCATGGAGATTTCATCCCACATACAAATGTTTTAATATAGGAAGACTCAGTTTTCTTCCCATAAGGATATGGAACATCATTTTCACATGGTCCCTTTTAAAACATTATTTTATACTACAGACTCCACACTAAAATGTGTTGAAAACTCCATAAGTTAAGTGCCAAATGGGACAGAGATAAAGTTGTCACAAATGGGATGTAACAGATACATGTGTGAGTTTTAAAACTATAGAAGAGAAGTGGCATAATGTAAAACTTACATGCATGCAGGTTTAGCCTTCCAGTGCTTTTTTATTTTCTTCATGAATTAATATTGAGGCCATTGTAAAAGTGCACTATGAGAGTATTTCAGGTCATTTGTTGGTTCATAGCTACTTCTCTTGCTCTGATAAAAAAAGCCACCATGACCAAAGCAACTTAGGGAACAGAGGTTTATTTGGGGCTCACTGTTCTAGAAAGATATGAGTCCATCAACACTCAACAAAGAAGCCTGGCAGCAAGATGACATGGCGGCTGGAGCAGAAGTTGAACTCTCATCTCAGACAGCAAACAGGAAGTAAATGGTAACCTTAAAATGATGTTCCTTTATGAAAACAAAAAGCCCACCCTCTATGACATACTGCAGTAAGGTCTCAGGTCCTAAACCTACCCAAATAGAAATACCAACTTCAAATACCTAAGGCTATGGGGCATATCTCATTCAAACCACTCTCTCTATATTATTATTTTAATAATACAGTGGCATCTCTAGTTGATTAAATAGAAGACATGATAGGCATAATAATTCTCAATATCATGCACTATCATTTAAGTGTTTCATGCTTCTACAAATATTAGTACTTAGATTTTTAGGTGAATGCACTCACATTTACTGTCAGCATCATATCTGTCTTTCACTGGGTGGCTCCTGTGCTTATTTGGCATTTAATTTACCACAACTTTGGGGGAGGCATAGAAAACATCAAAATCTGGAATGGGATACACTTTTGTCATTTTTCTTGTTAAATAGGAGTGATATTGTTACCTGTTTCAAGCATGCCAAGAATAGAATAAGATAAACAATCCCTTTCACAATTGCTTCAAAAACAACAAAAGTCTTTGGAATAATCTCAAGAGAGGAAACAAAATATGCCTGCAGAGATAATCTCTTATGTACTATGTGGAAGCATCACCTATCAATAAAATTCTGATTGCTAATAAGCTGTGGGAGGATTGGAAGGTGGGATATCCAGCAGAGAGAAAGGAACTCTGGGAAATAATCAGAGGTGGAAGATTGGCTGCCCTGACTTGGAAGAGGTTGGACATTTGAAACTGAGGAGAGGTGACTAGGAACATGGCAGACATAGAGTAGTATAAATGGGTTAAATAAGTTAGGACCTGGTTGAGACAAGCCTAGCTTATAGCCTAGGCTTTTAATTAATAAATAATAAGCCTCGGTTTTTATTTGGGAAATGGGCTGAGGGTGAAAAAGCCAGCTAGCGGTTACAGAGGCATACAATGGAAACTTAAAAACATTGATGAAAGAAATTGGAAAATTTATTTCAAGATGGAAAGGCCTCCCTTGCTTATCATACTATAAAAGTGGTTCACTGAAAACTCCATCAAACTTCTAATAGTATTCTTCAAATAAATTAAAATATTAAAAGAATCTTAAAATTCACATAGCATCTCAAAAGACCCAGAATCTCAAAAAACAAGCATGGTCAGAAGCCATAATGCTGCAAGACTGGAGAGATCACCAGCTATGACAAGCAAGCTACACAGAGCTGCAGTAAGAAGCCCAGCATAGAAGAGCAGAGGAAGGGTCAGACACCAAGGAAAGAGAACCGCAGACGTGCTCAGCTACAGACACCTGATTGCTCAAAATGTCACAAGGCAAGATTATACATTGGACCTCTTAGTCTTTTCAACAAATGGTCATGAGAAACCGTATTTTCCCTTGTAGTAGATATCAGATCCCTATATCTAACCTTGCACACACACACACACACACACACACACACACACACACACGGACACACACACACGGACACACGGACACACACACACGGACACAAAAACCACAAAACACATAAACACAGACATTCAAAATGGGTCATATCCTCAATGTAAAACATAGAACTCTAAAAGTGCTAGAAAAATATAAGAAAAATATTTTAACAATATCTGCCAGCACTATCTAAATAGGAATACACTTACACAGGAATTAGAATTGTGCAAGAATTGGCAAGTGGAACCCCAGGCACTAAACATGTCCTCAGTGTAAGGCAAACAGTTCATCTAATAAAGAATGTGGCTTTCTGTAGTATCAGAAAATAGTTTCTAGCTCTGCATCAGGCAGATTAGTTTCCATAACAAAGAATTCAATAAATCAATGAAACTATAAAAAGCAATCAATACATAGGTGATTTAAATAGACAGAAAGCTCTTTAAAGATTTAAGTTCAATAGAAAATTTTAAATTTCAATCTCATTAGCCATCACAAAACACAAATTAAAACATACTGAGAGTCCATATCACTGCAGTCATTATGGGAATACTTAAGAATGCATTCAACAAACTTCTGAGAACATAAGGACAGAAGGCACCTCTTAGTACTAGTGTTTAAGCTAATTTAATCAGTATGTGATTTAGTACAGAGGTGATCAAAAGCTAAAAGCAGCCCTATCACATTGTCTATCTAACTGTTGAGTATTTATTCAAAGGATTGAATGTCAATGTATCAGACATAGTTCCTCACCAGTATCTATTTCAGTACTATCTATAATCTGTAAGTCAAGGAACCAACCATAGTGTCTGTCAATAGAGGCACTGATAAGGAATATGGAGTATTCATACACACTGAAAATTTTAAAGCTAGGAAGAAGGATAATATATCATCTACAGGAAGTAGATATAATGGTTGTAAACTGTACATTCATTTTAAGTGAATACTGTCACTTCAGAAAGGCAGTTATCATATAGATCTTCTGTAATTTGTGGTTCATTTTAATGAAGACATATCAAAATTTGTATGTACAAATAACAGATGTGTCAATGAGAACACAGGGACTGACAGAAGGAGGGTATGTTGCAGAAAGTAAGAGTTTGTATGGGGACATATGTTCAAATTTCATTCTCTACTTACATAAAAATATCCTTAAGTAACTAAGTACCATAGACAATGCAAATGGAAACAGAACAGAACAAAAAATGGTATACTGTAGCTGAAGATACACTGAGCAAATCAACACCAAAGCCCTGATGCCCTTCTACATTTTAAGTTTTGACAAAGTTGTAATTACAGGCTATGCATGATTGCCAATCAATAGGGAGGACTCACATTCAATAGGGAGGACTCATGTCTGAGTCCATTATACACTCAACACATTGTTAACTTTGTTACTAAAAGATGTTGCAAATTGTCATTCAGATTAGAAATTTTTTTTGACATGTCATGAATCACAGTGTAGAACAAAAGGAATTCTGATAAGTTCCTGGAGTTCCTTTAGTTATTTCACATTTTTTATGCAGTTTATTCTCTCTTGTGCATTAATTTACAAAATATTCTATCCACGTGTTTTAAGTACAAAAGCTACTAATTGAAGTGAGTAATTGCATATATGTTGAATAAACATTTGTTCTTGGATTTCCACTTCTCACACTAGGAGAGGACTTGTTTCTTTATTTCACTGTTTAAAATTTATCCAACATTGTTTTGCTTTGTATCTGAACACATTAACATTACTAAAACTTTAAGATGTGATACATCATCAAAACTGTCTAAGAATTATAGAATACAGTAATTTATTAAAATTGACAAGATTATGGCTTCAATTTTATTCTACATAACACTGACATTAATAACTACTATTGGCTTTGCAAGTACAGAAACGGCCTTGAGCCAGGCGGTGTTGGCTCAAGCCTTTAATCCCAGCACTTGGGAGGCAGAAGCAGGCGGAT
>NW_022196910.1:52008036-52046898 GCF_008632895.1 Mastomys coucha
TTGAAATACTCTGAAAATAGATATAAGCTGTTAAGTGACTTAAGAGACTAAGATATAACTGATAGCAGAAGTGTAAATTTGGAGACAAAGTGTGTTTATTCACTAAAACCATGAAGAAACTCAATAGTGCCCAGGTCCCTTCTACGAAGCGGAGAGAGCCTTTCTGAAACAGAATACCAATGTATGTAGCTATGACTGTTGATGGAGTCATCAACCCCAGTGGACTTGGGCAAGGCTGAACAGATTTGCTACAAATAACAAAAGCTATTGCAAAGACACCACAAATTTGGGACGACAGATATTTGAAAAATCACCTACTATAAGGCCACAGGTGAAATAAATGTGGCTGAACAGTTATAGTGCCATAGGTGCACCAAGACTCAGACCTGTGTCTTGTGTCAATAAGCCTGACCTAAGAGTTACACATATTTTTTACATCTTGATAAATGCCATATTGTACTCTACAAAAACGTGGTTAATCTGCCAATAAAAATTGAAACAATTGTAAAGCAAGAATGAAATAGGATGCGATGACAAAGAAAGGTAGTATAGGGGTTTTTCTTTTCTTTTTAAAAATTGTTTGGGAAATGTGTGGCATCTATCCTCATTCACAGAGCTTGTGAAAGGAACTTGTCATGGCCATCATAGAAGACTTATGAGCTGAAAGACTGGCATCATTTTCTAGGAAGGACAGAACTGTAAAGCATAATGATGAAAGCAATGTTGTTAGGATAGTCAAGTTTTCACTTACCATCCTATAACAATAACAAGGCTATTTTGTCTACATGAGTTCTGCTTTTACTTATGTAAAATGGCATAAATACCCATGAACCTGGTGTAAGGATCAAGTAATCTAATGCATTTACTGTCAGCTATAGAGAACACTTGAAATCTATTAAAATAAAATGACATCAATTCTAATCCCACAGCCCATCTATTGTGCTAACAGCTACTATTAAATCATACTGCTCTTCCAGTGTACGGAGGTTAAGGCTAGTGTCTCAGGAATGACAGTTTAATGTCACAATGCCCAACAGACTTTCTTTTAATAAAAACCATGACATCAAACTCTTAGCTACATTCTGTGATTTCCAAATAATATCCAAGTCCATGATTTTTCAAAGTAGCTTATTTTATTAAATATTATTCTTACCAAAAGATAAAGAAAAAAAAGAACAGAATTTCTGTTTGGCTTGTGGAAAGTATGGTGCGTAATATTTCTCTGGGTTAAGCCCTTTTGATTTAAAGTAGAAAAATGAGGATAACTTTTTTTAGGGACTAACTGCCTTTAGACCCATGAAAAACTAAAAGCACCCTGCACAGTTATATTTTCATCTACCAGGTCAATTTGGTAGTTTATTCTTTTTGGTATTTTGATAATAAGAGGTTGAGATCTGCAGATTTCTGTCTAATGATCAGGAATAACTTTTAATTCTAATAAAAAGTTCACTTGAAGCATAATGTTCACTGACCTTCCATTCCTGTCTTCTGCTGCCAGACACTCATTTCTAATGGTTCATCATGCTTTTACAACATACCATTTGCATGTATTTCAGAACAGTATAACATGTGATCCACTCATAAATTTAATTTTCTTTCTATTATCAGACTAAATGAACATTTGATTTTATATGATATTTGAACACTAATTTAATGAGTTATCTTGGAGTAAGGACCCAATACCCTAAATAAAATAAAAAAAATCTATAAATCTCTTTTTTCATACAACTTGTATGTGTGGCATAAAGTCTCTCTCTGTCTCTGTCTCTGTCTCTGTCTCTGTCTCTCTCTCTCTCTCTCTCTCTCTCTCTTTCTCTCTCCCTCTCTGTTTGTGTGTGTCTGTGTTTGTGTGTGTGTGTATAAGATCTTACCTTAAATGGTTTATACATGGCATATCCTCCATGATACATGATCAAAACCTACCTTTTGGGAATTATTTATCTTGTTCTAATAGTGTTCTGATTGATCTCTAATAATGATGCAGGGGACTATTAAGGTCTGTCTAAATTTCAGGCATATGGTGGAAGTGATCAGTTTGTAAATAATGTCCCCCAAATACAGCAAGTGATGCTGCTTGAGAACATTTGATCTATTAAAATTTGACCAAATGGGATCATTATTTGCATATACAGTCTTATTGAAATGAAGATGGGTTGTTTTGTAATTGGTTGGAATTTCTAAAGTCACTCAATAAATAATTCTCTGAAAATAATTGTTTTACGTATAAAAAAGGACTGACTATTTTTGTTTCCAAATCAAATATACAAATAATATCTAGAAGATCTTTTCAGGTAAGAGTGCTTTGATTTCTTATCTTGAATCCTAAGATGTTAGTTTTATTAGAAATATTAAAGTAAGTAAGTAAATAAATAAATAAATAAATAAACCTAAAAGTACAAAACATTTTACAACTAATTTAATGCAGGAATGTAATGGGTATTTTTAAAGGAATTTTAATCCAGCATGTATATGATCCAGCCAGAATGTTGGCACACCCTGGATTACAGTACAATTTGGCTGGAATATAGACACACTCTTAATCAACATCTTTAATCCCTAACATTTAAGATAACATTTTTCTGTAAAAGGAAGCAGCCATGTTTGAAAGCAATGTCAAAATGAGCAGTAGACAAAGTGATGAATCAGAGAAAGATTTGACAGAATGACTCAGAGATAAGATACATCCAACTCACATGCGAATATCGCAGTAAAAGGAGGTTATTTAAGAGCTACTTGTAGGAGAGAGAAAAAAATGATGGTGGTGGTATGTGAATATTGCAGCTTTGCCAGGACAGTTTTATAGATAGAGGTGTCAGAGAGAACAAGCTAGACCCAGATGAAGACAGAACCAGAATATAAGAAGGAGCTAGAAGATTAGACAATATTGCCAACATTATTAGGAAGCCAAACAGAGCAATTCAGGGAGAAGCCAAAAGAAGCCAGATTGAGTCAGTCATCTTGCAAGGTAATATTTTACAGTAGCTTTAAATTTCCAGGCCTCAGCTTAGGAAACTTTAGAACAGAGAAAGAAATAATGCTCTAGGTACAGCACCAAGTTGTGAATAGCCAGAGCTTGGGTTTGGCTCTCATCTTATGCCTTCATCTGAAGATCTAAAAGTGACAGTTACAGGTATTATGAACTGTGTTACTGTACAAAGTGTTGGATAAGTCTGTTTATTAAAATAAAATAACATAGTGATGTTAATACTTGAGAAATATTTAAAAGAAAAAATAATTCCTTTAATAAGAATGTATCCAATTGTTTAACCATAAATCAAAATTTCTAATTTGTCAAAAATATACAGCAATTAAATCTTTCAATTTAGAAAGTCTTGAAAACCAACAATGAGCCATAGTCCCTAAAAACTTCCTTACGAAGTAATTATATTGTTCACTGTGTTTTAAAGATCTGAAAATACAGGAAATTTTAATAAATAATATCTTATTTGATTGTTAATCCTGTAATTCGGTACTCACTGTGTAACTATGAACAACTTTGAAGATAACTTGGAAATAGATACTTGACGCTACTCTGTTCATGAGGTAGACATAACTAGATGGAATAAATAACACCTAATTAAGTTTATACTTGTAATGGATGAGTCTAATCAATGTGCTGAAAAATATATAGTCTTTTTATTTGGATATAAAAATTACTTACTGATTCTCTAAATACAGTGGGAGATGCATAGTCTTAATACAATTTAATTTGCCAAGGTAGTTAATATTCATTAACTCTTTTCTGAAGAAATGGGTCAGGCCAGGGAGAAGTGTGGGAAAGGGACTGGGAAGAGAAGAGAGAGGAGAAACTGCAGTCAGGATGTAAAACTGAAAAGAAAGAAAAAGAGAAGAGTAAGGGAGGGAGGGAGGAAGGAACAAAAGATGAATGGAAGAAGGAAGGAAGGAGAGGAAGAGGGAAAAAGGAAGCAGGCAGGCAAGCATGCAGAAATGGCTCAGGAGTTAAAAACACTAGCTGTTCTTCCAGAGGTCCTGAGTGCAATTCCCAGCAACCACATGGTGGCTCAGCACCATAAAGGGCTCTAATGCCCTCTTCTCAGATGCAGATATACATGCAAATAAAGCACTTGTACATTTTTTTAAAATCCATAGATAAATACTTGTTTAAAAAGAAATAAAATAAATGTATTTATACAAAAAAGAATGACTTGCCAAAAAAAGTGAGTAGAGTTTCATAACTCAAGGATAATAGGATCGTAAGGACAGAGAACAAAGTGTTACAAAATGAATGCAAGTTTTAGTAGTACAAATACAACATATTCAGTTCCTATAGTTGATTAATGATGTTGAGAAGCAAAAATGTCCCACTGTACTTTACAAATATAAATATGACACAGACAGGAGGACAACCAGCCTTTGGTCAGGCTGTTCCTCAGTTTTTGCATTTCATTGATTGGTTCAACTACAAATATTTTCCCTAATTTTAGTCAACTGGAGATCTTAGAGCACTTTCAGGCAGAAACAAAGTTGAAGAAGTATCTCAGGACCCTGGTGGTCCTGAGAACCATGGTGGACAAGTCCACTGCCTGCTGTGGTGCACAGTTTGTTTGCAGTGAGTCTGCATAGTAAGGCAGATGATGATCATGATTCCAACTCTGTAGGAAGAACAATACAGTGAAACAGATGCACCAATTCTAATCCATGAAATGAAGAGATCTTTTACATTTCTACTCCCATCTCCATGGTAGTCTTCTGGACAATTTGTATCATGCAGAGGCCACCAGAGATCCCCAGGTACAGCAAACCAACAAGGCCATAAGGAAGAGCATTTCATAAATCCCTACTAGGCTTCAGTGCTTTGACAATGTGTGAGGATGGCCAACAAGAGTAGGAAAATTACTAAACTAACTGCTCAACTAAGAAAAAAATAACATCGAAATGTTGCTGCTAAGATAACTAGGAGGGGGAGCTGTGACCTCCAAATAACTCCAGTTCTCTTGAAGTCATACCATTTTAATAAATCAAATTAGAGTCATCTATGTACTGTATGTCTGTGGCTGCTCTCACTTTACAATATTAGTGCTAAATGCTTGTAACAAAGGTTTGATGGCTTCCAAAACATGACATACTTACTCTTCCAACATTTCAGCTCATCCTCTCACTTACTAAAACAAATCATTGTTGTTTTATACAGTTAGGTTTAGGGCTGGCTTACTGGACAATAGTAAATTGATATGCAGGAGTAACAGGATCTCACTGAGCTTGTATGGTAGTATATAACATATATCAATAATTTTAAATAGATAGACTCATGAGGAGGGGATTAAGGCTCTACATCAATATAAAAATGAAAGAGAAACATAAAGATTAAGTTAAATATTAGCTTAATCCTCCAGCACTTGAGGTTAGGTTGTACCTGTCAGGAATATGACAAATCTTTATACTCCAATTAAAATTTTCTAAGACTCAAGTTATACTTAGATTTTTAACACTTCTAAATAAAATACATTTTTTTGATACACAATAAAAAGAAATTAGAAAATATAGATATAGAATACTTTAACTTAATTGTCTCATCCATTGAAACATTTGTTTTATATATATACATATATATATATAAAATACCAAGAATACACATATATACATATATATATATATATCAAGAAAAATTATTTTAATGATTCATATCTACCCTGAACTGTGCATATTAAAAAATAAAGTATTCTTGTACTTGATTTCTATAAGGTTAACATAGATAGAAGCACAAAGAAATGGCTAAATTTCATCATTTAATCCAGTTCTTGGCTACAGTGAGAGTTAGCCATGGTTCTCATAATTCAAGCATCTCACTTCTAGGAATGTCCAGTCTTAATGAAATGGTGGCCCATCTTAAATTATGTTCCAAGTGAAACCAGGTAGAGCACTCAGTTAGCCTTCATTTCAGTAGGTGAAAGAGCAAATTCTTCAACTTATACAACAATCAATAGGTATCATTGAAAAAAAGGAAATAGTTTCCACCACTTAAAATACACTAGTAGTTCAACAAAGTTTTAATAAAATAAGATTCTCACTAAAAGGTCTGTTATGCTTTGAGTGTTGGACAACTCTTGACCGTTCTTAGGTTATTTTTAGCTTTCTTTACACTAATTCTATGATATAACTTCATAAATAATACATTAAAAATAAATCAATAAGTAAAATATTTGTAGCTATTAATGCATCTAGACAAAAGAGAAAGTATTAACACAATCCAGTATCACCATGCTGATGTCCGATGGCAGTAGGCATGTATAGTGTCACCATGCTGATGTCCGATGGCAGTAGGTGTCCGATGGCGGTAGGTGTCAGGTGGCAGTAGGCATGTATAGGTGTTTATGTGCATGTTTATATGCAGCTGGACTTAGACTAATTTAGATATGATTATGACATAATCATTGCATTACATATTGATAAATCATAACACTAAAATAGTTATAATCCATTATTATTAAATATTAAAAATCCTATTCTCAAAGTGCCAAGTTTGGAAATAAATCACAGAAGTATTAGTGTTAATATGGCAACCAAAATTGTTCATGGAATATTTGCACTAACAAATTCATATTTCATTTTAACAGATATATACACAGAAGCATTTTAAATCTAATTGAAAAGTATTCTTCATCAATGAAGTTAACTAAATAAGTATAAAAGTCCATATAATTTAGTTGATATGCTAAAACATATTTACTTTTAAGCTTGGAACCTGTCATCAATAGTGTTTAGCCAAAACTAATTAGTATTCTTAAATATGTCTAAATGTTACCTTTCTTGTTAATATAGGCTTATATTAAACTCTGTGTATAATATTTAATGCAGGCAGCCTCTGAGCTCACAAACTAGGATCTTACTCTTCTTGGATTCCCTCTGCTCTACACCCCACTTCATCCCTGCCTTGAGTATGAATTGACTTAAAGTCTCATTTCTAATGAATGAATTCAGTAAAAGCAATGAAGTATGACTTTCAAGATTATACTGTGGAGTGTGGATTCCACGTTGGGTAATTTCTGTTTTTATTAACATAGTGCCTCTGAGTATTATTCAGTTATGTGAAATCCTCTCTAAGGTGACTACATGACAGATATTATAGATCCCAGGAAAAACTAGGGAAGCTTTAGTGTGTGTCTTTTACTTTTCTTAGCAGAAGCCAAAGAAATGAAATACTTATGTCAAGCTATCACTGACTTGGAATGTTGTAGGGTAACCAATTTGCTTTAAGGCCAACTCCACAGGATAACATTCATTCTTGCTGTAAACAGAGCAACTGATCTATGGGTCTGGAGATTGTAGGCACTAGGAATAATCTAGTACTAGTATTTTGCTAGATGAACATTGTCTAAAGCTTCCCTTTAAATTCACATCACATCACAGGTTACCACAGATTTTAACCCTCATCAGAGAGGTTTCTTTTTGCTGTGGTTAGTGGTTAATGCACAAATTCACAATGGTAAAAATGCAGAGAGTAAATGTGTAAGAACTCCACAGAATTCTAAACTGTAAAGGGAACTATAACAACCCTCCTTCCCTCAATGATCAGGGAACATTGCAAATTGAGAGCAGAAAGATTGTAAAAGCCACAGTCATGGAAGTTGGCTACAAGAGTATTTTTGGATATGATAGGATGATAACAGCCATGAGCTCTCAGTACCTATGTTACTGGCCTAATAGTAAGCCAGTCATAACTCTAGTGTTTATGGGGGAGGGGTGAACAAGCTGAGGAGTGATGGGTGGTTAATGGCTGCTAGGGGCAAAAGAGTCAGTTCTCTTTAAGTGTGTAACTCCTAATAGGTTTCCCATGCTCCAATGGATGGCTTCATATCCATGAGCAGATGGGCAGCACTAATAGAGATTTATTTTTTTTAAAAAAAAATCCATTTAAAAAGAGCATGAATTTGAGAGGGAAAGCATAAATATGTGTGGAGAGAATTTCAGGAGGATTTGGAAGGGGGTGGGTTGTACATATAACCAAATGCATGCATCAAATTGCCAAGAAAATTTAGTTAAATGTGCACTGTCATTGAAGTTGGAATTGAAGATGACAGAAAAAACACAGAAAGTGAATCATACTTGAAGGCTAGAATTCTCATCATCTGCCAGTGTTTGATAACTTTATTAGAAGAAAAAGGTCTCAGCCTGTAGAGCCAAGGGCCTAAAAATGTGGACAAAGAAGTAAAGAAAGCCTTAAGACAATGACTAACTTGCCATTCATATTTTTTCCATTTTTTGTCCAAGATACCTGACAGTTGATATACAATATCAAACTAAAAGAAAATATTAATTCTGTAGATCTTAAAATAAAAGGTATGAGTACATGAAAGATATACTTGAAATAATAAAAATACAAGATCTCCATCATTACCTGGACCTGATTTATTTTGTCACAATTTCCAAGCTAGTGTTATCAATGGATAATACTTAGTCTCTTAAAGAACGTATTCATGGAAGCAATGGAATTAGCTGAAGTATTGTAAATGTAACTTTTATTCATCTGATGTAACTGCATTCTCCAAGGCTTACTGCTGAATAAACATACCCTTTCTAGTTCTTTCTGAACTCTGGCTGATTGGTTCAACTCAGGTGTTCTGGTTCAACCTCCTCTCCAAGCTGACTGACACAGTCTGGCTTCTCTTAGCTCCTCACTGAATTGTTCTGCTTGGCCTCAAACTAACTCTGGAAATTGTTCTAATTTTCTGGCTTCTTATTCTCTGGTTTCAACTGCTTCTGATACAGGTCATCACATGCAGGACCGGCACAGAACTGCATGAACTCACCAATGAACTCAACCCCATTGTTCTGCATTCACTGCCCTGACTCTGAGCTAATATTTCTCTCCCCCTGTTGTGCTCTTAAATAACTTCTCTTTCCTGTGTTGTTCTCCTGAGAGCTGCACATATCCTAACTCTGACTCATTTTGTCAAATCTTTTTCTCATTCATCATTTTGCCTGTCTCTCTAATAGACATAACTTTCAAACATGGCTGCTTCCTTCCACAGATTAATTTCGCCTCATGTGTGTACTAAGGGCATGTCTGCATTTCAGTCAGATCACACAGATACAGAAGGTCTTTGGATGTGATCAGAGTAGCCGTGTGGTTGAATTAACATTCCTCTACAGAGTATCAATCAGGTTCTATGAGGAACACCAAGATAACTTCCTATTATACAAGTAATCGATCTATTGATAGATAATCAATAGAGTAAAAAAAAGTGATAGGAGGATACTTTCCATTAATTATGAAAAGATATCAATTCTTTCAGGAATATTATATTTATTGTTTTCTCATATATTAGTTATTTTTGGAGAAGCCAGGGGCCATGTCATGAAACCACCATATGGAAGTGTTGATGGGAAGGTTCTGAGGCCCACCAGGAAACATGAAAGTGAATGGAAAGTGAGGGTAAGCTCTCATTAGAGTGTGTAGCCTCAGCAAACAGCTGCCATGTATCCTCATGACACAGCAAGAGAAACACAGCTTCCTGAAAGCTGTCTCCCAGTCCAAGTTTATACACCTAGCAAAAACCCACAGGCCTGAAACATGTCTTTGCCAAGATTATAAAGACACCTTCATGGCTTTGGCTGAATACACTCTGTTTTATGAAAATTGCTGTACATTTTTTGGGGGGGCTTCATGTGTCCTCCTTTATCTACCGTAAGCAAAGTCATTTTCTTTAATCCATGTCCCCAGCTATTTGTACTAAATATTTTACAGGGAAGAGTCTGATCCTTTGCTGCAGCATAAGAAAAGTATGTGGTCTGCATTGGCTTTCTGCTTTGAGACAAAATTCTGACCATACAGGACACAGAATTCTTCATATTTCCTATTTCTTCTCTCTGTATCAGTCCAAATTTGATTCCAAATCAAGGCTCTTCAAAATGAGTATTATTCTGTAACTAGCCATCAGACATATGCTAAGACTTTTGCTCTATGGGGATGAAGAGAGTTACTTGGTCAACGTGCCAAGGGGCATTATTGCCATGAATCTTACACAGAAATATCCATATCATAATATAGAAAATATCGAGGGAATCAACGGCACTGCTGCCAGCCACTGCATCTTAGCATATTGTGGGGTGCTTTATTCCCACTAATTTTGAAATTAAGAATATTCAATAATAAAGAGACGCAGTAGTGACAGATAATAGCCATACCAGCTGTGAGTATATTGTGATGTTAAATACAGCCATTAATTTACTTCCTTAGTGCTAAACCTATCTTAAAAATCATTGTTAATACACTCTTTTGACAATTTTGGACTGAGTGTTTTGACTCAACTGAGTAGTCAGAGAGATTTGATAATTTATATTCTCCTTGCTGGCACTAAATAACAGTGCCAGGATCTCCCATATTTCCAGTTGTGAATGTAATAAAATATGTTTAATATAATTTATACTCTATGAACATTTAGATGGCATAAATATTGTTCTGCTCTTGTCATTTAGATAATAATTACAATTCATGTAAGTACATCATAATTTCTGTCTGAGAATTGAAAGTATGTATACTTGTACTAATAAAAAATTGTATGAAAAAAGAATTGCAACTTGGAATTGTATTCATATTAATATTTTGAAAATATTTAATCTTAAATGATGCACACAGTAATGCAATATCTTCCTGCCTTCTCAAGGGTGAATGTGTAATTTCACTAACAGTAAATCAAATGTAGTACTAGCTATTAGCGTTATTCAGCATATATAAATTGTTTGATACTCATTCAGATTGCCAGATATCTTACAGTAACCCTATATTTCTTATTGACCTTGAAGTCTGGACGTTGTGTGTAAGGAGGTCTCACTATGGTTGAAACTCACTTTACAAGCAATAAATTATTAGATATTTGACAAATGTATTCAATTAAAATTAAAAATTGTCATAAATGATATATAAAGTAAAACAATTCCTAAACAAGAGGAAAGATATGAATAAGGATCATTCTAAATTTTAATAATTTACAAAACACCACATTCTGGAAAAATAATATACATTATGTTATGTTATATCTATTTTTCTATGTACATTTAAATGTCTATCTTAATATATGAACGTTGTAGGGGTTTGAATGAGAATTGTCCCAATAAGCCATATTATTGAATAATTGATTCTCAGTTGGTGTAAGTGGGAAGGATTAGGAGGTGTGGTCTTCGTAGATGGAGCAGGTATGTCACTGGAGGTGACTTTGAGGTTTCAGATGACTCCTGAGATTCCCAGTGCTCTCTCTCTGCTCTCTACTTACGAACTGGTTTGTTCTTTTCAGCTTCTGCAGCCAACCGGCCTGCTGCTTGCTGCCACACAACCTCATCATTATGGACTCTTAAACCATTGAAACTGTAAGTCCAATTAACTGTTTTTATAATTTACCTTGTTCATGGTATTTTATCACCACTATGGGAGAGTACATAAGACAATATAAACACAGATACAAATCCTGGCTCACCTCAGTCTACACAATGGGATGATCTCTATCTTTTACAACATGACATACTTTCTCTTATACCTATAGAAAAAAATATGGTTGAATAAATGTAAAAGTACATATGCAAAAGCAACAGAGTGCCTTGGTTACTTTTGGCAGTCTTTACACTTCTCTGAGACTAAATTTCCTTTTGTATTTCAGATAGGCCTTAAACTCTTAATTTCCTCTGTATACATTCCAAATGCTTGGATCACAGTCTGAGCTGCCACCGAGCAATAATTTTTTTATAAGTTTAAAAAAAAGCAGTTAATGGAAGTAAAAACAAATTTTAAATATTGAATCTCATCCCTTAGAATGATTTTATCCCAATAGCTTAGCTATTGAAGACATTACTAGGATGTATAAAAGCTGGTTTTATTACTGGTCTTAATCATTGTGCAATATGAAGATCCATGTTATCTGCTTCATCTATGTCTAGATAAGTCATACACAACTTGACCTTCCATGGTTTTTGACTCTTTTACAATTTGATTTGCCTTTAAGTCTGTATTAACATCCCTTTCCATGATTCCCCAAAAGGTAACAGTTTGTAACTTTTCTCTTTGTACTTGTGGGGTATAACAGGTTAAACATGAAGTCAAGATTCACAAGTTAGTGACTCACTCATCCATTAGAATATAGAGTTCAATTTATTCTCCAGCTAGGGTTTCCTATACCACACAAGTTTGTCCTATGTAATCCCTTACTGTATTCATCCTTTAGTTGTGTGACTTCTCATGCCTGCCCACAGAAACATGAATAATACTTTATACAAACCCTATCTTTCTGTTAATCCACTGCTTGCCAAATCCACTGCTTGTTCAAATGATTGATAAAACTCAGTTTCAACTCAGGCACAAGAGGCAAGACGCATATGTCTAAAACCATTAGAATAATAGAGAACTCCGAATTCTAAGACTACAAACAATAGCAGTCCACTGTCCTTAACAAATCTCCAAGGTGTTGCTTCACAATAGCTCTTCAAACCCAAGCTGTTTCTATTCACAACCAACACAGCCTCGCATTGTATCTTGGTTCCTGAATGATAACTTAATTTTTTAAGAGTTGAGACACGCTTCCATTAAGCTCATGTTTCTTGCAATTATCTACATAGCAAGGCAAAGGCCCCAAAATCAATGCACAAAGAACTTCCTTTTAAGCCTATAATCAATAGTTGCCAATGACGAATAAACATCTATTATTAACAGTGGATGTGGTTTAGGTTGTTTTACTTATGTCTGCTTTTAAGGCACTTATAATGGATTGCCCTGTCAAGTGCATCCATTAAACAGAGTTTACTCTCACAGAAAGCACAGTGAAGGGCAGAGCTGTTGACAGGATATGTTTACTCATCCCTTGTTAGCTCTCCCAGCCTCAAAGATTACTCTGACACTTTAAAACATTAAGCTTACAGAGGATCTCTGTTGTAGTAGCTGTAAGGGGTGTGAGCACCATTGTTGTAGGATCTGTAAAAGAAGGGGTATCAGCACATTGCTTAGGTAGAGAATTTTATTATTTTGCTACCATCAGCACCTGAAAAATGTCTTTCAGGCAAATCTTCCTTTTTATTCTGCCAAGCACTGAACATGATGAGTTTCACCTACGTGGTTTGTGAAGACTTTCTGTTTAATCTTCTTGTGATGTGTGCAAGTTTGGGCACTTACTGTAGATTTATTACTCTCAGAGTATTATAATTAGAATATAGCCATACTTTCTAGGTTAAAATTGAATTGCATAAAGTCATTTATAGATACATTTTAAGATTCACATTGCTCTTTTTTTATTTAACTTTTTATTTACATTTCAAATGTTATCCCCCTTTCCCATTTTTCCCTCTGAAAACCCCCTATCACACTCTTTCTCACCCCTGCTTCTATGAGGGTGCTCCCCCACCCACCCACCACTGTATATGTGTCTCTGTATGAGTGTGTATATGTGTGTGTGTATGTGTGCATGTGTACATGTGTGCATATGAAGAGGCAAAAAGAGAACATCAGAGTGCGCACTAGAGTGTGCAGCCTGACAAAGGGGATGGAAACAAACCCGCTTGCTCTAGTACAGCATCAGTGCTCCCCAACTCCTTAGCCCTCCTCCAGACTCTATAACTCCTTAACGACATAGGTATCACTCAGAGTATTGACATAAAGGTAAAGATTTCAGGGTTCCATTGAAGCATTTAAAAGAACTAAATAGAGAATTGCTGCAGATTTGAGTTTCTTTAAAAAATAGTTAAAAATCTAGATCTTTTCTTTGTTTTTTACTTTCCATATATATATTGCTATGTGCAAGTGCTGGTTCACTTGAAAATATTTATGTAAAAACTTACCAGCCTAATACAATGCAATGTCAAGTTCTTTCTCACCTCAAAGATCTGTGTAATTAAGGCTTAACTTCTGGAAAAGAGACAGTTCAATATTTCTTTGGGGTTTTATCAAATCTAGTACAAACCAGATGTCTAGAAAAGTAACTTAATTTAAAAACCGAAAGAAAAAAAGGGAACGTGAGTTTATTATCTGTAGGATTTACTCTATTAAATATCTGGAAACCAAAGAATGAAGCCCAATTAAGATAAAACATCGGTTCATTTATCCAGGAGAAAACCTCTCAGATGGCTTTGCCTTCTTACTGGCCTTTTCATACAATGCCATCGATCTCCCAATGTTACTAAAAGGAAACCGAGTTTCCTGGTAAAATCACCTTGAAGGTATGCCTTCTGTCTGTAGGATAGTGTTTCGTCTGAAGGTGTGCCTTCTGTCTGGAGGATAGTGTTTCGTCTGAAGGCTGAGGTGTTGCTCGGCCTCTCCAAGATCAGAGATCTAAAATGTTTGTTTTCTGAAACAGGAGCTGAAGCTGTGACCATTTACCTTTGACTATGCTTTTAACACTAGTGGATTTCTCTAAGATGGCTCAGGGTGTTTGTTATTTGAGCCTCTGTTCTGTGCCCAGGTCCTTTTTGCCATAAGCTTCATGGTTCTACAAGGATCCACAACGTATCACTTAAATATAATCTAGCACAATCAGATTCCCTTCTAGGCCATTTCACAGTTTTAAAATAATTCCAAAACATCCTTTAAATGGATAAAGTGCTGGCGACTCTAAGTTAAATGAGACTGAAAATCGTAATTTTAAAGGACATATTTTTATGATGACGATTCTCACTTTGTATGAGGAACACGTGACACTCCATCATCCCCAGCCAAGTGTTAGACTCTAAAGAGACAGTTATAGTACATTCCGCTACATTATGCTTTCTCTGAATTAATTCACATCTTGAAATGCTGTGCTAAGAAATGCATAATGGGAAAAACATTAAATTTAATATGAAATATATCATTTGCTATAAAGATAGGAATTCTATTTTAAAATGTTGGTAATCTTCATGTAGCTATTCTCCATTAGGTCTTTAAGCTTTTGAAAAAGTACACATAATAGAAAACAAGCTTTACTAGTTGTTCTAATAACGTGGCTTAATGGCACCATTTCTTCCTTTACTAGGGAACCTGAAAACCAGTCATGTTTTCCATTTGTTATTCTATTTGTTCAATGTTTAAATTTTTCCTGGATGTGCTTTATTGCCAGGTTGTTCTCTCCATTTTAATTATATTTATTTTCAACCTAAAACAGGTTGGATATAATGGTGAAAACTTTCATCTTTCTAAATGAATGAAAACGTGAAAGTTTGAGGCATTATAAGTCTTGTAGGTGAAGCTGAGAGAGGTAAAATATGAGAGAAGGCTTGTGTATGAAAAAAAGTTTTTGAAAGTATAGCCCTAAGTTTTCTACACTTGTAGTAGCAGCAGTAAAAGGCTGAGGACAGGAGATTTGGGTTCAAAAGCAGTCTGTGTAAAATATATAGTTTTAAAGTTACAGAACTAACACACACAGCACACAACCCATCAAACACACAGTGCTATGGGGACTGGGAGAAGTGAACCAGTGCATGCCTGTGTGCGCGATCCCTCTAGTAAATAGTGAAGTTCATTAAAAAATAAGCAAGCAAAAAAAAAAAAAAAACAATAAAGGAAGCATTACACCTTCTGGGAAAAAAATCTTGAAATGTTTCTTCTCAGATTGTCTAAATTTCTCTTCTATGCTCAGTGATGTGTCTCTGTAAAATTCTAGGTGACGTGTAATTTTCCTTCAGAACTAGCAATCTAGTTTATCACCTCTTTGTCCTCTGGTGCTTTCTCATGAGGTATCACAGGCACTTTGGCATAGCTGGATGACACTGGTGATAGCCTATGGATTGTGTTCCTCCATAAGCTACATCTTGCTGCCAGTGCTGTCAAGACATTGCTTTAAGTTTCAGAATGTCTACTATGATGTATACTAGTCTCTTTTTGAACATCCTAATATTTTCTATTTATCCATTCCCTTGAGGTCATAGAATTATGTCTGTGGTCAAATTAAGTACATTATTATATCATTGTTCACTCAGGTTATGTTTACTCCTAACTTTCCCTAATCTAGTTTTCCAAAAGAATTAAGTGTCAAAAGTATCAAATACAGACTTGGAGTCATGACCCCAATACGCCACATCAATTTCTACTTACATTCTCATTCTTACTTATATCAATAATTTCTAATTTTCCTCCATTGCATTGGTCTTTCTTCAGTATTTTGCATATGGCTGTTAAGCAAGTAGAACTTTACTATTTCTAAAACTGAATGCAATATTTTACTTATTGTCTAATTTGGGCAGTTGAAAGGAGGGATTATCATGATTTTGAAGGGAACCTAGAACTAGGTGAATTCTAGGCCAGCCTTGGCAACAAAATAATGACATACCTCTAGATAATAGCTAACAATGACCAATTCAGCATACTCTATTTATTTCTATTTCTTTGCTGAGACATTCTGTTTTTGATTTGTTGCAAGTGTCATGATCAATGCTAGATAAGATTGAAAGAGCATGGGGACCCCAATGGAGGAGTTAGGGGCAAGGACTGTAGGAGCTGAAGGTGTTTGCAACCCCATAGGAAGAACAATAATATCAACAAACCAGACCCATCCCCAAAGCTTCCAGGAACCAAAGCACCATCCAAAGAGTACACATAGAGGGGCCCATGGCTCCAGCTGCATATGTAGCGGAGGATGGCCTTATCTGGCATCATTGGGAGGGGAGTTCCTTGGTCTTATGGTGGCTTGATGACCCAGTGTAGGGAAATTCTAGGTTAGTGAGCCAAGAGTGGGTGGGAAGGTAAGGGATCCCCCTCATAGAGGCAGGGGTACGAATGGGATAAGGAGCTTGTGGGGGGGGGAAACTGGAAAGGGGAATAACATTTGAAATGTAAATAAATAAAATAACCAATTTACAAAAAAAAAAAAGAAAGAAAGTTAATCTCAACATTTCTGTTTTCTCACAGTTATCCCTCAGCCTGACACTTCCTGGTACATTGTATCATGTGTAATTATATGGAAATCTGGACATTTTTGATATTATAACAATATTGACCTTTATTTTGACACTCTGCTCTGTCTTTGTTACTTTGAAAGTAATGAGAGAAGAAGAGTATAGGGCATCATATTACTATGAGATCATGGTAGCTGGGCCCATCATTAATTGTGCCAGCTGGTTTTGTGTGTCAACTTGACACAAGCTGGAGTTATCACAGAGAAAGAACCTTCAGTTGAGGAAATGCCTCCATGAGATCCAGCTATAAGGCACTTTCTCAATTAGTGATGAAGGTACAAGAGCCCATTGTGGGTGGTTTCATCCCTGGGCTGGTAGTCTTGGGTTCTATAAGAAAGCAAGCTGATCAAGCCAGGGGAAGCAAGCCAGTAAGGAACATCCCTCCATGTCCTTTGCATCAGCTCCCATTTCCTGTCCTGCTTGAATTCCAGTTCTGACTTCTGCTGGTGAATGTGAATGTGTAAGCTGAATAAACCCTTTCTTCCACAGCTTGCTTCTTGGTCATGATGTTTGTGCAGGAATAGAAACCCTGACTAAGATACTTCTCTCCAGTGTAGGGAGAGTTGCCATCCCAATGTTCCACTAGAATTGATTGGTCAATTAGAAACTGGACTTCCTTAAAACAAGAAAGCTTTCTTCAGTCAAACACCAGGAGTGGTGCTGAATACCAAAAATCTGGGATTTGAGAAGTTGAGTCAGGAGAATTACTGCCAGTTTAAGGCCAGCCTGGCACATTAGTTACAACCTGTCTCATAAACCATATAGGCAGACATAGCTGGCAAGGTAGCATAAGTAGTAGAATATTTATCCAAAAAGCCCAAATCCTGGGTTTTGTTAGCAGCATCCCGAAAACAGGAGGAAATGAAGATGAACTAGAGTCTGAAAAATGTCAGATGGCACTTGAAAATCATGCATCACACATAAAAGATCTTCACTTTGGAAAGATCCAGCTCTGTGGTTTCTGTATCAAGTATGTGCACATATGTCTTTAGAAATGAAACATTTTATTTATTACAGTCTCAAGCTGTCACAAGTTTGGGGACTGACTGCCCAAAATCATTATGTGGAAAGGGTTATTTATTTGTTAAGCCTATCAAGGAGTAGCATCTTCATGTATTTTCTAACTTTTGGTGACTGCTGAGAGCTTTCAGCATTTCTTGGGGTTTAGTTGCACATGATCTCCCTCTCATTCTTGAATGAGTTCTCCTGGTTTCTGTGTGGCAGTCCGGCCAGCGGACCCTCACTCTGTCGGGTGCTCTCGGACTGGAGATTATTGAGTACCTGTGAATACAAGCGGGTAAGAGAGAGAGAGAAAAACACGGACACCAGGTAGCTGTATGGAGGTGTGTTTTTACTTAGGGGACAACTGCGTTTATATAGCAGAGGCAGGATCGAGACCAAGGGGAAACCAAGAGTAACCCAACTTAACATAAACACAAGGTAACCAATGTAAACATAAACACAAGACCTGAGGGAAGAAACTTCAAAGGAAAGTCCGACAAACTTTGATCTGCAGCAGTCTGGCTTCTACACCACAGGAGGCATCTACACCACAGGAGGCATCCGCAGTCCTGGATCCCAGGGCAGTTTCATTTAGCTTTGGACTCTTGAGTCAAAGGGGAAGGGAGCCCACATTTCTGTTTCTTCAAGTGACCTTTGATTTAAATATGGAGAGCACACCATTAATCCAATATGGACTGATCTCACAGTCACATTAGCAATCACCTTATTCCCAAATAACGTAATACTCTGTTAGTGTTAACGGTCGAGAGTTCAATATATCTTTCCTCATGGCAATCAAAGTTCACCCATGTGTATACACACATACAAAGAACCTCTGTACATGGAAAATCAGCACAGAAAAATGATATCCAAAGTAAGAAACCATAAGAAAAATGTAAATTGAAAACAAAATACAATGATTTTTTTAACACCATATATGGTAGTTTAAATAAAAATCACCGCATAGGCCCATAGACAGTGGAACTATTAGGAGGCATAGCCTTATCACAGTAGGTGTGGCTTTGTTGGCCAAAGTATGCCACTAAGGGGATGGCTTCAAGGTCTCAGATTCTCAAGCCATATCCAGTGTGGTACTCACTTCTTGCCCCTTGTGGATCTGACTTTAGAGCTCTCAGCTCCCTCTCCACCACCATGTACGCCTGCATGCCACCATGTTTCCCACCATGAACTTTAAGCCAGCCCCAATCAAGTGCTTTCTTTATAGGACTTGCTGCGGTTATGGTATCTCTTCACAGCACTAGAGGCCCAAACTAATACACAATCGAGATATGTAACAGAAAAGCCCAAATTTAAAACAAAATGCATATATCCAGGTTTGGTATTAACCTTCACCCACAGAAATTCCCAATGTTCTACACTGGTAATAAGGTACAATGTTACTGATACTTTCCTGAAATTGGTTGGAAGTGGACATCTATCTTATGACACATTCTAAAGATTTTCTACCTGGAAAATAAAAGCATTTGTCTTCAGAGTGACTTATGAAGGGATGGGGATGCTAACAGCTATTCAATTGCAAATATTCAGTATATAAAGCAAAGTACATTAATTGATATATCAACAGTGGTGTATATCAAAACATAAAAGTGGACACTGACAAGATAAAAGAATACGTGATTTTAAAAAAAGATAAATCATCAACGCATAAAACATGCTTTGAAATCAGATAACAACACAAAATGAGACTGCCAGACAGAAAAGTACATTTGCATTGTGGCACCATTAACTAATATTCTAAAAGTTTAACTAATATGCAATGAGAAAAAAAAATAGGTAAACGACTGCCTGTAGAAGCTGGAAATGCCAAAAGAAGGAATTAACAATATCATGCAGCTAAGATGGCAGTTCATGATGCCCTCTACCTAAAAAGCACTACCTCCAGAAGAAAACATACAAAATAAACACAGAGCAAATGATAGAAACATTTTTTCCAGTTTAAATAAACTATATTGGAAATATCTGAAAGGATGCATGACACAAAATTAAATTACCATGACTTAAGGGATATCATGTGAACCTTGTCTTTGTATTGTAGACACCTGACTCCTCACTAACCATCTGGATGTTACACATCTGAACCTGCTTGGCTGGGACCCATCATCCTGCAAGAGCTGAGTGCATACAACACTGTCGGAACCTCTCTCTAAGGTTCAGTGAAGTGTTGTCCAATGGCCATTAATTTTCATTATTCCTGATTAAATAGGTCTATTGGGAAGTACATTAAAATTATCAGCTAAATTGAGTCCTTGGGAATCGCTCTCAATTCTTTCTTATGGCTTATATCCTTCTAGTTTGTATGGGCTAAGCAAAGCCTACTCCCTTTGGTTAGCTTCTGAGGAAGTAATGATTTTGTTCTTTTTTGTTTGCTTTTCTGTGACTCTTGCATGAGCCCAAATCAGAATGACAGTTGCAGGCACTGAATGTGAAAGAGCACGGGATGCTCTGTGGCAGATATTTAGTCAAAGTGAAAGGCTTTCCAAGCAACACAAGCCCCTGTCATCTTCAGTTGTAACACTGTGTCTCAGTTACCATTACATAGGCTACAGACAGCCCAGCCAAATATCAATCACTGACTTACAATTTTCAGCACACCTAGAAATTCTCTACACCTAACAAATGCATGAAATACTAAACAAGATCAGTTTTAACATACTCTTCCCTTGACCTCAATGGCCCAAAAAGTTGATCTAAGATTCTTAAATAAAGCAGTTCTATTGTGAAACATATAGATTGTAAGTGATTACATTTATAATCATTGCTTCTTTTGGCAAATGTTAGTAATCAAACTCAAAATAACATTTCTAAACAGAAATCACTAAATAGAGTGTGTCCATATATGTACACACAGAGAGGGAGGGGGCAATAATGAGGACCACATTCCCAGATAGTGACATAACTAAGCAGTTTATAAACATAGAGTGTTACCCTCCTGGTTTGAAGCCTGCCTCTCTTAACCATACCTCTCTGCCCACCTCCTGCTATTTGCCACACCTCATTACTGGCTCCAGTCACATTGGAATTCCTGCCTGCTATAGAGACTAAGAAAACCTTGATTGGGTCTTCATTACTGACATACTTGGGGGAGTGGTTTGCCTCACGTATTCTACCTGTTGGGGGAAAAAAGGAATTCATTAAAGGTTCAAGATGGCTGAGTGATAAAGGCTCCTGTCTAATGTTTTAAGGTACCTTCCTCGTGGGTAGGTATAATTATGGCCACCCTATCTCTTTTTATCTCCTCCTGTTTCTTTCTAACTCCATATTCCAGGTACCCTACCCCTTTTAACGTTGCTGATGGACAGCAACAATAGAGAGCCACTCTCTCTGTAGAAAACCTCTTAAAGGGATATTCTAGCAAAAGGAATTGGAGTTCTGGTGTGAATATTAATCAAATTATTTCCCAAAGCAAGTTAGGAAATATCTATAAGTTATGACCAAGGCATCATTTCTTTACCAATTCACTTGCAAATTACTATATTTAAGATAAAACTCTCAGTGCATTGTTCTCTGGGACCACTTGTTCATGAACAATGTCCTCACTCATATTTATAACCCCTTATAACCTCTAGGTAAGTTCTAAATATTTGTACATACACCTACAGATAAGCATAGTCTTCATTGCCTTAGGAAACGTCTATTTGCTGTAAATGGGGATTATTACAGAGAATTATAACCAAATAAAATACAAAATCCCAACAGCTATATCTCTAACACAATTCCTGTACCTAGGGCTCAGGTGTCGTTACACAAGATGTTAAGAGACAGAGAGTCTTAAGAGTCACTGTGAGATTGTGTCTCCTAGAAATTTCAGAAAAGCTACATTCATGAAGTCTCACCAACACCTCTAACTAAACATGACCTGAATAGGAAATACATCAATAGGCATGCTAATGTGGATGGTGGAAGTCTCAAGGGATCTCAGTCATAGACAAAGAATGTTAGGCAACTAAGAAATGATGAGAGAGGGAGAGTGTGCACACACATGTGCACACACATTCCTGCAAATGCGAGCTCTCACATCTGTGTGTATGTGTGTGTGTAAAAAAACACAGCAATAATTTGAAACAGAGAAGAGTGGGTAGAGGTACATAGGAGAAATAAATCTAATTATTATAACTTCAAAACATAGATATGTATACATATATATATATATTTTACTGGATAGCTATGTGCTGCTTTTTATATAGTGTATAGTATTTGCAACAATCTAAAATTAATAATCAATTTTAAGTGCTATCCTATGAACCACATCAACTCTAGCTTTCTTAAAGGCCCCATCTTAAATTCCTTTGCACCAGCTGTCTTGTAAAAAAAATTGCAGGAGCTTTTTCCAGTCATTCATAGACTACCATGTAAACACAATGTCAAATTTTTATAAGCATTTTAATCAACAAAACTAGAGTTGATCGAAATCCTATTGAATTTTAGTATCTCACATGACACTCACATTAATAATTAATGTTGCTGAAGCATAATAAATATGCAAAGATGCAACACATCAGTCTAAACATCTCCTGTAATTTGTAGAGTTAAGCTCATAGGAAACCACTAATGGAAAATAGCATATTCTCCTCCCTATGAATAGTCAAATGCCATGCATAATGTAACGGTGCAAATGCTAATGGCTGGCTCAGACAGAGTAATCTGAACCTGTTTTAATGCACAGGGCAAACTGATCTTTAACTTGGCCCGCAGTAAAGTTACTTTACACTGTCCTAATTGTTCAGTTATCCTTTCCCTGGAGCATGAACTTACAGGAAACACAGACGCTATTGTTTTGCTATCTGAGTATGCCCATTATGCTCTATAAAGTACAAGATAAAGCTGGTTAATGGATGGGTAGCAAGTGTGCCTGCTTTAATATTAGAGTACTTGAACAGAGATCCATCTCCACAGTGTCCCTTTGTGCAACATTGGTAACACGGCCCATACACAACGGGAGCAGAGTTAACTGCTTAATGAGCAGTACTTACAAATGGGATCAGGGTTGAAAGAAAGCCTGAAAAAAATGTAAGAGGCAGTTGAAGGACTAAAGGAGCCAGAGAAGTCAAGGATATCACAAGAAAGCATATACCCGGGCACACAGGGGACTGAACCACCAAGCAGAGTATGTGTGGAACTCACCTAGGCCCTCTTACACAGAATTCTAGTTCCATCCATTTGTCTGGGAAATTTTAAGATGTCCCTGTTTCTAATAGCTGAGAGGATCCCATTGTGTAAATGAACCACATTTTCTTTATCCATTCTTCAGTTGAGGAAAATCAAGGTTGTTTTCAGTTTCTGACAATTACAAATAAAGCTGCTATGAACATAGATGAACAAGTGTTCCTGTGGTATAGTGGGGCAATCTTTTGGGTATATGTCCAGGAGTACAAATGCTAAAAGACCAAGGAAAAGCAAGATTCACAGTTAAATGAGGCAAACTAGGAAAGATACTTTCTGGAAAGCTTTGGAGTATAGGTTTTAAGCTTCCCAAAAGCACTAGACGTTCTTTAAACCAAATCAGCCTTTAGAGGAGTCTTGGGAACCCACTTGTTTTAATGCCTTTCTTGAAGTTACACTTCTTAACACATTTGGTTCTTATAGAAAAAATTCTATATGGTGAGTGTTCAAGCATACCATTTTTTTTATACAGCAAGGCATTCATGGGATTCTAGCTCATCCGTGAATTGAAGAGTAAGTCTGAAAGCTCTGACATCTGAAAAATGTACTAGGAGACCAAGCAATGTCACACACTTGGCATTCCTAAGAGGAGAGTCTATACTCAAGCATAACCCAGGGATCCATGTATAGTTTCATACTGTCATTCATTCTCTCTCTCTCTCTCTCTCTCTCTCTCTCTCTCTCTCTCTCTCTGCTTTTCCTTAAGGACACAAAAGAGCTGAACCTAGAAAATACATGTCAGAGACTCTGATTTGATAGGCTAACATTAATTAAATGCTATTGACATATTTAATTAATTAAATGCTCTTGATATTATTGCCTCATTTTTGGATATATAGTTGCAGTAAAGTAACTTATTCAGTCACTAGTACATTTGATATTTTAGAGCAGCAAACACTCTGAGGAGGGTCACAGATTAGAAAATATTAAGTCAAAATTCCTGATATTTCTCTAAAATACCAGAATAGTGTTTCTTATGTGTGTGTATGTGTGCATATGTGTGTGTGTGCGCATGCGCATGTGTGTGTGTGTGCATATGTGTGCATGTGTGTGTGTGTGTGTGTTTGAAAAAGTATCACCCTGTGTCTAAGAGAACTTAGCCACCTGTCTGTCACAGTAGAGGTTTAAGAAAATTATATTGGGGAAAGAAGAAATAAAACAGTTTTATGAGAAGGACAGGAAGAACAAAAATCACTGAGAAGAAATTTAAATGTAAAATTGATTGAGCTATTACCCAGAAGCCACTGATCTGACCTACAGAATCTCTGTGGTTATTTGAATCTTGAAGTTCCTGCTATATTTACTGTGCAAGTTAAATGTTACAAAACCTTGCCGGGCCCATTTTGATCTCCAGTCTACACTCACAGCAGAATGGAATGGAGTTCTATGATTCCATGTTACCCTGGTGTCTATTTTAAAATGACATATGGAAGGGAGTTCCAAACACAGGTAGCAGGCCTTAGCTAAGCATGAATCTTGAGTCCACTCAGGCAGCTATGCCATGCTGTCTTCATTCTTATGGGAATATAATTAATTAGCCAATTACTCAGTATATAAAAATCAGCTGAGATGAGAAATGTTTTATTTTATTAAAATGAAGAGCTTTAAGATACAATATTGTTTATCTCTACAACAGCCGTTCACATGAGGTCAATATGCACAATTATCTACAAATATATTTATGCACAACCAGATTTAGTATATATTCTTCAAAAGCAGAATTAATTTTATTGATAAACAATTTAAGCAGTAGCTATATGCCATTGGGCATCAATTACAAGTCTACATGGATCTAACACAGATTTACAGTCACAATTAATGGCATGTCAAGTTGTTGGGAGAAATGTATTGATGTTCAATAATAAAGCAATCAGATGCTAAGAAAGCCAGAATGTTTGAACATCTCTCAGAAAATGTCATTTATTTAAGCTGACATGCAAAATGCTCACATATTTTAAAAACAAATAGAGATGGTATTAAAGTACATACATTTATCTTAGTGGTACTGTTTTGCAGTGTAAGAAAAATTCATGGGGAAGAAGTAAATTCTTAAGAGAATCATCCATAGCTTTATGTATTTCTAAATATTTAGATATGTTTGATTTTTATATTGAATTATAATTGTGATGATAATTTGTGTCTGGATGCCATGGCTTAATTTGGTGAAATGCCATTGCAACAAAAGGCTCTAATTTTGCACCCAATGCTCTGTTCCTCTGCTCCTCTGCTCCTCTGCTGTCCATATGCATGTTCAAGAATATTTCTCTGACAATGGCTTGAATTTAACGTCATGATTTTAGTTAAATGGCAAAGGTGATGTGCCATCATTTCTGTTATTCTATTATAATACTTTTTATCTTAACAGTATATTCTCTAGTTCTCTGTGGCTTTGATTCTACCAGGGGCTGGAGATATGACTCAGTGTTTTAGAGTACTGACTGCTCTTTTAGAGATCCTGACTTCAATTCCTAGCAACTACATGTGGGCTCACTACCATATGTAATGGGATATGATGCCCTTTTCTGGTATGCCTAAAGAGAACAAGAGTGTACTCATATACACAAAATAAATGAATAAATTGTTTAAAAAATCTACCATAGTAATATAGTTATTAGGTTAAAATGCCTAACAGATTTGTAAAGTAAATTGCTTGTTCTGTGAGAGGATTTCCTTATAAGGTTAACTAAGAGTTAAAGACTCAAACTAAAGTGGGCAGCAACAACGGGTAAGTTACTTCAAGCATTCTTCACTTCTGTTTCTTTGCCAGCATGCTTTGTGTTACTCTGACCCATGGCTCCCTGCCCTCTATGATAGATTATAACTAGGTCCAAATGGAAGATTTGCTACTAGGTCAGAGAGTAGTTCATCCATATATGGTAAAATGTCTGCTAAAATACAAAGGAATTAAAGTACAGATCTTGAACTGGAGGTTTGTTCTGAGTTTCTAGAGATAAATCCTTGTTTTCTATAGATGGGCTGTTTGATCTAGAGCCATGGCAGAGAGCTTTGAGTAATGCACAGAAAGAGGAAGTTAGGACTAGACATTCCTGGTATGAATCTTTCTATTCTATTATTTGGCTATAATCATCTGTCTACCTGGCAAGGAGAAAATGGTTATAGCACCACAAACTTTATGGCAAGACAACCATAGGGACTTTGAAAAGGAAAGGAACGGGAAAGAAATCAAGCAGACCCTGATAGAAAATCTTGCTGTCTCACAAAACGATACTTCTAAAAGAGAAAGTTACAGTAAAGCACCCAAAGTGTGGTCCTGTTGAAGGCCTCTTGGTGCCATCTTCTTTATGCCTTTCCTTGAAAGCAATGCTTGAACACTGTAGCTTAGAAAGCAAAAGATCTTGGCTTCCACCATACTTGGATGCCTTTTCATGGCTCTGTGCTTGTCTTGATGATTGCTGGCTGGACAAATAAGCAACCCATTGTCTCTGCTTTTCCCATGAGTGGAATTCCTACCCTGTGGAGACCTTTATCATGGTGTCCACATGACCTTCAAACATCCAGCAGTTGTGGACTGCTTGTGGAGATGTTAGTCTCCATATGGAATACAATTATTAGAATACATGAGTGTAAATTTAAACATGCCAGAAGATTCTGATAAACAGCTAGCCAGAGAAGGATCCTCTCAGGATATTTTGAATTAGAAGGCACATTATTATGATCACTGTGAACTTTAGGCAGAGAGGAAACTAAACTCAGGTGTATCATTGAATCTGGGTGTGATACGGGGGAAAGAAAATCCACAAACCTACTGAATAGCCTCCTATACCTCCTCAGTATTTTGACCAAGTTCTGTGTGTCTCAAGGTTGTGATCTCTTCAGGGACTGACAGTAAATTAGATCTTATGAAGTTAAAAAGCTACAAAAGTTAAAAAGTTAAAAAGTTAGCAAAAGATATCATCATCTGAGTGCCATGGACTGGGCTTGCTGCAGGGACCTCTTGATCTGTGGGATGAGAGTTCTGGTCAGGTGGGCAAAAAATTTGGTGAGTGACAGAGTCGACACAAGGAAGTGCTGAGTCTAAGTGTATTTCTTAAAAATGGCATCAGGCTTTTACAGTCAATACAAAAGAGAAATGAAAAATCTGGCAGCTCAGCAGTTGAGGTACATCTGAAGCCACCTGAAACACACTGGGTCTAAAGCAGCCAAATCTTCTGGATAGGCGCTGCAGTCCCCCCCTCGCCCAAGTGCTCTGGGCCCAGGGGGTTGGGGGAGCTGTGGACTGCATGAGGCTAGAAGCTCGAATGCTCTGAATGTGTAAGTCTGTGCACAAAGTGAAAACCAGGATTATATAGTATACAGAAAACAGGGTGAATGACAAAAGTCACGTAGGCAGGTGAGGGCCACATCAAAGTCAGTAAGATCAGACAGCGAGACAGAAGTCACATAGGCAAGTGACAGTCACATCAAGGTCAGTAAGATCAGACATCCAGGTACAAAGTGGAAGAGCAGTGGTGCCCTTCCTGCTGGGGCTATCTTGACAGTCCCAAGCTAATTCTCTGGGTCTCTTGGAGGCAAGCACCAGGAAGTCCCAATCTAGCAGTTCCTAAGAATGCCCTTATGCGAGGGAAGCCCTTCAATTATTCTCTGGTATGTAAAACAATTCTGTCTTCTGTGGGACTGCTCTAAGAATTCTAACTATGTTTACAGTAAGCAATAGTGTCTGACCTCTATTCTTAACTCTGAGGACACTCTGTTTGATAAGGCATCTTCGTTGTAAGAAATTCCAAGCTAACAACAGCTTGGTAACAAATTAAGATATATTGGAATGCTGTGCTGGCCAGGGAACAATGTTTAATCTTAGTTTTAACTATTTATGAATCAATTCTTGGGGCATCTTTATGCCTGAATAAGGCATGTTGAGTGTTGGAAAGACTAATCTGGAATATGTTTGAGTTAGGAGATGCCAGTGACTGACTAAATACCCAGGAGGCAAACTCCCTTTGATGTCCTACCGTACCTCTCTCTCTCTGCATGACATGCAGACTTTACTGGAGTAGACGAGTGGGCGTGACATCTGAGCAAAGGAAAAGCCTATATAAAATAATGTGTTTTTTTTCATAATTTCATTTTTATTCACAGTACATCCCAATCTCAGCACCTCCTCCTCTTATCTGAGTCCTAACCTTGCAAATCCATCTCCCCATTAACCCTTCCCTTCTCAGAGAATTGGAAGAATTCCTTGTTAACCAATCTCTTGTGTCTAAGCAACTCTTCTCCCCATGAGGCCTGACCAGGCAGTTGAGGTAGGGAAGGGGATCCACTGGCAGGCAACAGAGTAAGAGACAACCCCTAGTCCAATTGTTAGGGGACCCACATGAAGACCAAGCTGAACTTCTGCTACAAATGGGAGGGGCTAGGTCCTTCCCCTGCACGCTCTTTAGTTGGAGGTTCAGAAGCTGTGAGCCCTCATGGGCTCAGGATAGTTGACTCTGTAGAGTCTCTTTATGGCATTATTGACCCCCTTCTGCTGGTTCAATCATTCCCCCTCTCTTCCACAATACATGAGAGCTCCACCTGTTGTTGGCTATGGGTCTCTGCATCTGCTTCTATCCTCTGCTGGATGAACCCTCTCAGGAGACAATTAGGCTAGGCTCCTGTCTGCAAGCAGAGCAAAGTATCATTAATAGTGTCAGTGGTTAGCTCGGTCCCATGGGATGTGTCTCAAGTAGGGGCAGTCATTGCTCCTCTCAGTCTCTGCTCCATCTTTATCTCTACACATCTTACAAGATGTGTAGAGAAAAATTTTGGGTTAAAGGTTTTGTGGGTGGGTTGCTGTCCCCCTCCTTCCACTGGAAGTCCTCCCAGGTTATAGGAGGTGGACATTTCGGTCTCTATATACCCCAGCTGGTAGTAATCTCAGCTAGCGTCATACCTATAGACGCCTTGTAGCCTCCTCCATCCCAGGTTTCCAGCTAGCCCCAGATTCCCCACCCACCCACTGATTTCCAGTCTCACTCCCTGCCCTCATTCTCCCAATTCCTTATCTCCATCCTGTACCCACCTTTATCCACTCTCCCACCCAGTTTCCTCTCTCCATCCACTCTGAAGATTATTTTGTTTCAACTTCTATGTGAGATACATAATGCTATTTATTGGGCTATTAAAAAAAGGACATCATGAAATTTTCAGGCCAATGGATGAAACTTGTGAATGTCATTCTGAGTAGGTAACACAAACCCTGAAAAACACATATGGTCTATACAGATTCAAAATTTGTCATTAACAATAATATACAGGATAACCAGGCTACAATCCATAGACCCAAATAGTAATATTTGGGTAACAAGGAGGGCCCGGCAGAGGATGTGTGAAGATCATACAGAAAATAATGTTTAACAATTATACACCCAACAGAAGGTTAGATCTAGAATATACAACAAACTCAAAGAACAAAACTCAGAAAACAATAGTCCAAGTATAAAAATGTGATAAAGAACTAAACAAAGAGTTCTCAAACCATACAACACAAATAGCCAACAAACACTTTGAAAATGCTCAATATCCTTAGATGTCAGAGAAATGCATGTTAAAACTGTTTTGAGACGTCATGTTATCCCAATCTGAATAGCCAAGGTCATTAAACAAATGACAACAGATACTAGAGAGGTTGTAGGAAAGGCAGAAAGCTTAGTAATTGCTGGCAGAAGTGCATAAGAGCAGAATTCTGGGAATAAGTGTGGAGGTTCCTTAGAAAGACAAAAATAGATCTACCACAAGACCCAGCTATACCACTCTTGGGCACAAACCCAAAGGACTTGATACAGGCTCATTTGGAAACACCCTACATGTCAACTGATAAATGGGTAAGAAATATGTGGTACCTTTATTCAATAGAAGATAATTCAGGAAAGGAAATTATGAAGTTTGCATGAAAATTAATGGAACTAGAAATAATCATCTTGTGTGAAGGAACCCAGACCCAGAATGACAAACATGGTATGTTTTCTTTTACATGTGGATGTAGCTTTTAGGTCTAGATATATGTGTTTTATTCAGAATATCTACAAAGATTATGTAGATAGAAAGAGGGAAGGAAGAGATCATTCAAAGAAGGGGAAACGGTGTTGTCCAGGGATAAAAGGAAAGCTAGGATAGAAGGATTAATTGGGGAGGCAGATTAGAGGAGGTAACATAGAAAACAGTAGCTAATATTAAAAACCTTTTGAAAAGAGGTATAGAAACTTATAAGTCTAGCTGTTTATAAAATATATACTCATATAAAAGAAGTTAAATAGAGTAATCATAATATTGCAGGAGATAAGGCCCCAGATAGACATTTTATGCTACCAAATAAAATGCCAGTGCCAGTAATGAGTTACATAGTTTG
Source organism: Mastomys coucha (assembly GCF_008632895.1). NCBI lineage: Eukaryota > Metazoa > Chordata > Mammalia > Rodentia > Muridae > Mastomys > Mastomys coucha. Next base: position 52,038,428 of record NW_022196910.1, read on the forward strand.
ACTTGTTGAATTTAGCATTTCCATACACTACCTCCTTCAAACATTCCAGTCTAGTGTTGTGGCTATTGATTGCCCTGGACAATCTGTCCACAGATCATATTGCAGAACATTACAAGTTTATGTCATAGAACATGAAGGCATCTACCTGGTGCTTGTCTGAATTTCTTCTGTGTTGTTGTGATAAGACACGAAGACCAAGAGAAGCTTGGGGAGGAAAGCATTTACTTTGCTTGCAACTCCAAGTAACAATCTATCACTGAGGGAAGTCAAGGCAGGGACTGAGGCAGAGCAGGAATCTGGAGGCAGGAACCAAAGTCACAGAGAACTGCTGTGTACTGTCTTATTTCCTCTTGTTTACACATTCTGCTTTCTTATACTCCCTAAGACCAAAAAAAATAAAAAGGGGTGGTGGTGGAGCACAGTAAGCAAATATGTATGTGAAAATGTCTCATGGAACCTTTTTATGTGCATATGCATATGAGTTAAATAAATAAATGAAAAGCAAAACAACCTTAGAGTGAAAAAAAAACTTGAAATGTAGTACAGGCTTGCCTACAGGTAAATCTCACAAACGCAATTTCTCTATAGAAAATCCTTCCCAATGACTTCAGTTGTGTCATATTGACCTAAAATTGGCCAATGTTTTCTTACTCAAACATTAGTCAATTTATTTTTAAGAGAAATACATTAAAGGAGATGAGAATATTCATTAAAATTCCATAATATTTCACACAAGAAAATGGTTCAGTGGGTAAATGTACCTACTTTCACCTTAGTTTGATCCTTATGACCCTTATGGTAGAAAGGAAGGCTAACTCTTATAAGTTGTTCTATGACCTCCTCATGCTTACTATTGTGGTGTATATGTGTTATGTGTGTTTGCATGTGTGCACACACAATGACAATCATATTTTAATTGTAAGATACTACTTATGTATATTGAACATAGATATTTATACATTTTATGCAATTTATATGTAGGATGGAGAAAATGTATTAGATATTAAAATAAACAGAACAAATTAGTAAACCAAATATATCAGTGCTACTCCTCTTAGAAACGTAGGTTTAATGCATTTTCTTGAACTAATAGATGGCTTTTTAAAAATATTTTCTTGTTTCATTGACCAAAACTATGGTTGTCTCTTGCCTATTTCCAATAATATTTAGACACCAGAACTTCCAATCAAATATTAGACATACATTGATCTAAAAACCCAGAGAATTAAAAACAATGTCTGAGAGTCAAAGATTTATATTACTGCCATGTTATTCGGAAAATTCAGGGTTAATTTTTCTTTATAAAGACATTGTGGAAAGTGTTACTGAAAAACTAACAAACAAAAACAACACAAACAAAGAAACAAACCAGAAAAGCCTTGAACACTCTAGTTATTTTCTGAATATCAAATAAGATGGAAAGGATTCCTGATAGTGGTTAATAGCCTTGATTTCCATAAAAATTGTATAGATACAGATTTAGCAGCACATGGAAATACTTTAAAATCTGAAGCTAGAAATGTAATGGCCAGTGGACTAGAAAGGCAATTAGAGTATTTTGCCCCATAAGGATCTTTAGTGATAGCTAAATTACCACCTTGTGTCTTGAATAAATTATGGAGTCAGTCTAATAAAATATTATTTAAGCTTACACAGAAAAGTTCTGGGGGTGATGAACAGAAACAGCGATTGAGTCAATACTATGGGGAAATTAGACTCTCATTAAGTTCCCGAACCCGAGCCAACTTTCAGAATAATTATTCCATTATTGAAGATGTTAAATCCATTTGAAGAATACTCCAATGCCATTTGAAATATAGAAAGTATATCTTCAAACACATCCTCCATCAATTCTTTGTAAAACTAGATCTGGTGTAGAGCTCTCACTAGTAAAAAGGAAAAATTGGTAGATTGTACAAATTCATTTCTTTATTAATCTTTTGTTTAATTTTCTTTTTCTTTCTGTTTTGTTTGTGGGCTTTTTTTCTCCTTGGCTTGATTAATCTTTTAAAACCTCAATAAAACAACTATTTATTAGAATCAAATTCAGACTAGATGTTGTATAGAATGTAATTTTAAAGCTTCCACTTGATAAAATCATAAAATCTTTTCCATGTGTGCCTAAATACCCAATTGATTCTCTGATAGCTGAATAATAATAGGTCAAGTATTTAAGAAGAGTATCAAGCATACCTAAATATGTAGAGTATAAGAAACATTTACCAATGTTGAAATATTGTTTGTAAACTATCCATTTGCTTAAAATAAAACCCCATCATGGGTACGTGATGTAATGGCTTTCAGACAATCATTATTAGGCATTACAGTTCATGTTACATAGAAGAAAGAACAAAAATTATGAAGTTTAATGTTGATCCAGTTGATTTCCTCAACATGGTTTCCCCACATAAAAGGGGAACTATGACAGAGACCTGACATATTCCTTTTTTGGAGGATATAGAACTAAAACTTCAAAGACAAAAGAGCTTACTATGCAGAAATCAATAGAGGAAACAGATGTTTCAAAAATAAAATTCTCTTGTAGAAAACACAGAAAGTATTTAAGAGTACACACCTATAAAGTAAAAAAAGTATACAACACAATGTAACAAATCAAAAGATACAGGTAGACAGGGACAATGTAACAAATCAAAAGATTCAGGTACACAAAGTCACACCTGAATCTCAAAGAAGTCTCTAAACACTTGTTGATTCCAACAAAAGTATAATGCATATTTCATGTATAATAGATAATATAGAGAAAGGAGAAATGTGTTCCTTCACAGGGGACAATTATTTATCCTACATGAAATTCATATCTAGTTCAGCCAAATAAATTTGAAAATTAGAACAGAAGTAATATTACTGTCATCAAAAACAAAAACAAAAAACAAAAAACTGATGGTCAAGAGCAAAAGCTAGGAAAATGTAAACAAAAAATCTAGCACTTAATGGAAAAATTTCACATTACATGGAATAGAATCAAATCATCAAGGCAAGTAAATATATGTGATACTCTAATTCACATTGAGAGCTGAAAACTCACTTAATCAAGAAAGATCTAGAATAGATATTACAGCAGAATTAACTGATGAGGATATTAAATTATTAATGAAAATATTTCATATGTGCAAATTATCAAATATAAAGAGAAGACATCAAGATAATATTAATAGTACTTTTAGAAATTAAAAAATACAAAATGGCATGAGAAACTTTTTGGGTATGACTAATAGGACATTAGAGAAAATTTAGAAAAATTACCTGACAATGAACCAAAAACAAACCATAGAAATAGATACTTTGTAAAACAGAATACAGGGAAAACATCAAAATATTAAACACCTTTTGTGACCTATGGCAAAACCTAGGCAAGTTTTTCTATGACATCAGAGGTAAGAAAGGATACTGGCTAAGAATAATATAACAAAGAGCAATAACAATTAAAAATGTTTATGTGCTCAGATACTTTGAAAAAATATGTAAATCAAATGAATTTGTTCTGCAAAACTAAAATATGCACTCTGTCAGTAAATTATATTTGCACATCATATGTAATTGGTCATAACAAATAAGAAAAAATATTATAGCTTTAAGAGAATAAGACACATTGTGGAGAGGAATAAAGACAGAGACAGTACAAGCCACAGCATTGTGGTACTACAAAGTTAAAATAGTAGAAATGAATTAAATAAATTTTACTAAAATAGAACTAAGTGAAGTTAACATATGTGCATGGGCAAAAAGTGGTGGACTTTGACATAAATTCATGATTTATGATAGAAAATTTTTATAAAATATAAATATAAAATAATTTAATAGATATAAAGTAAAAAAGATAGAAGGGTTTGAACACGTTTAATTGCTTAGGTTTGGGAAAGGATCTTTGGAAACCTTGCCAAAAGCAGGGCCCTACAAAAAGATCAAAAAGATGTTACCATCTGGCCTTCATTATTATTTGTGGGTGTGGTATGTGCGCGTGTGTGTGTGTGTGTGTGTGTGTGTGTGTGTGTGTGTGTGTATGACTGTGAATGGCATTGCTAATGGACTAAGAGTCTTGGCTAGGAGTATATGTCTTCTTGTTATGTTTTTGACAGGGTTTACATCAAATATATCTATCTATATCTATATCATCTATATCTATCTCTACCTCTATATCTAAGATTTCATATTTCATATATGTATATTACAAAAAGAATTTTATAAAATTAAAAACAAATAACCATTTATATCACTAGAAAATGGTCCACTTTATGTTCCCACATAATTTTACAGAATTATAAATAGTCTATAAATCAAATTTTAATAATAGACAATCAGGTACTCTATGCCTACCACCATTAAACAGGAGTATTACCCACAAAGCTGTGTGGACAGGATAGGAATGTGAAAGAACTAATTATCATTCCTATTTACTCATGTAGCTGTATTAAAACTATGACTGTTCTGGATGGTGCACATACTCCTACAGCTGACCTTTGTCATGGTTACCATTCTAACTGTTGATGGACATGGAGGGCTAGAACACTCCTGTGTTACTAGCAGAAACAAGAGTGATGCAAAGTGTTTGGAAAAATAAAAGCATTATTACTAGATGATAAGTCAGATTATATTCCCGGTATAGACAAAAACATATATACATCTCAGAATAAGAACAGTGAATTACAGAATGTAGACAAGATGAACAGTGCTGCATTTTCTCCAAGGACAATAATCTATGATACCAATGTATTCAGTTCTAAATGAGCTACATGATTAGGCATGTACCATGTGAAAGCAAAATCGCTAATAGCAAGTAGCAAATAGACAAATAGAGAGACAATACCAGCAGATAGATTACTTATAGTATCCAACAGAAAAGTAAAGGTGCACATCATCTAATAGAGCCTCCTGGGAAAGCCTGTGAGGCAGGCAGTAAGTTCATGATTTAGAGCCTCTCAGTGTATGGGCTGGTCCTACCATCCCACCATACACGTTTTATGGTAGGAGACAAACAATAGTGACCTCTGCTGGAAGTGGCTTGTCTTCCAGCAACTCTCAGGGATGTAATTTATTCTTTCTAGTGTCAAGAAAATGCTATTTCTCAGGTTCCTGAGACAAGGAAGCCCCACTTTGCAGTGGAGGGTAGAGATTCTGCATCCAAAGCCTCATTCTCCTTGATTTTAGACGGTATGTGGCAATTTACAAACATATTGTTATTCTAATATCTTTGGTCAACCATTATGCTTCCTGACACATCACAAGCCTAGAGCAACTGGGCCCTAGAGAATGGAACATTAGAAACCATGAGCCAAAATAAACATGTCCTTTTCTGTAGTGATCATACCATGAACTTTTGTTTGTAAAAATGTGCCTAAAGCAGAAGTCTGTCTCCTTAATTATCATATTTCTGTTTCTGCCTGTCTCATTTTGACAATCAAATAATGGAAATAAGGAAATTCACTTCAAAACCCTCACTTCTCACCATAAATATAGTTCATATGCTTTGTTTGCTCTACTTCTTCTCTCTGTTGATACACCAACATTTTTTTTTATAAAATGAATACACAGGATAAAATTCTAAAGACAATATCTTAACAATTTCTGAATGACAATAAGATAAAATTCTTTGTCATCTTAATGATATATTTAAATCAATATTTCAATGACTCACATAACACAAGCCAAAAACCTGAATGATATAAATATTGGACAATAAATTAAAGCTATGTTGTTGAAGACAGTAACATGTTACTTGCTTAGCATTATACAAGATTCAGAAGTGAGACGGCAAAGTCCAAAAGAAAAAGAGTTTTCTATTAAGGTAAAGAATTCTCCATTGTAGTTTGCCATTTTGTTTGCCTAGTATTCATAGATGTTTTTATTTCTTTATAATTGCTTACAAATAGACTGCATACTACCCTAAACATACTGGTCTAACCTACAAATTATTGGAAATTGTCTCTGGTTATGACAAGCTCTTAATTCAGAATTCATCATATTACAATAAAACTATTACAGAACAGCTTCTTTAAAGAAAAAAAAAAAGGCCACTGAAGTCCCATTAGAAGGCTCAGTAAGCAGTGGATCTGGTTGTGAGGTCTCATGATTTGAGTTAGATCCCCCAGAATTTCCATGATACAAGGCAATAACACATTCTTGAAAATGCTCTCTAACATCTGTACACATGCCTTGACACACATATGCTAACCCACGTACACAGTAAGTAGCTGCACACAATACCTTAAATTAAAATAAAAAAAAAAACATGACGTCAGTCAGTGGCTATTCAGCAAGTAATGAAGAAAGGTTAAAGTATATAAAAATTTATAGAGTGTAAGATGAAGAAAATATGGGTAAAATGTCATATCTGAAAATGCTAAACATGTTTTCTATTGTAATTGAGTTTTTAAAGCAGAATACATTTACCCAAATTCCCAGCTGCTAAGACATATGACTAGTTTACACATGTGAATATCCAAGAAGTATTGCTTTTAGTCATAGAGAGAAATCCAAGCGCTTTTTAGTCTCTCTGGTGTTTTCTGAAACTTGTTTTTCTCATCTGTCTCAGTATCCTTAGGATGAAGCTCCTGAGTTCATATTTTCTGTGTATCATCCCAATGCTCCCTTAGGCTTTCTAATTCTTCCAATATATTTAGAGAAATTCTTATATGCAAACTTTGTCTTGCCAACCTATAGAGTATGTGATGATTCCCTCTGAGATTGGTGCTTCTCTTGTAGCTTTCTCAGTTCTCCACTGACTCTCCTTGGCTTCCTCCAAAGTGAGAGACCATACTGCTTCTTTATGGTCTAATTAACCAAATAGTCCATGTATCAGTCATCCTAACAACTTACAATCCGAGTCCTCCCTCTTGATCCACTTCTTCCGAGTGGGAGAAGTGTTCCTCTTAACTTGTTAACTGTGGTACAACCATTAAGCTCTAAGAAGAAACTGAAAGCGTCAGTTAGGAAGGCACTCATAATGGTGTAGTTCTCTGCAGAATACACATTTACCCCGGCTAATTTTCTCACTCTGTCATCAGCTAGCTCATCACAAAATGCTCTTATCTGGCCTGGAGATGTAGCTCAGTGGTATGAGCACTAGCTCATGTTCCAGAGGACTAGGGTTCCTTCGCAGGCACCACTGTCTCAATTCACAAGTCTGTCTCTAGTCTGGGAAATCTGAATCCATATCACAGCCTCTACATGCACTGCATGTATACGGTACACATGCAAACATATAGGCAACGTACCCAAACTCTTGAGAGCAATTATTTTATAGCTACACATGCCTAAAAGAGTGATGGAGATGGACTGCTTGAGTTTGCCTCAATAAACAGAAGGGCTCGTAGAGGGAGAGTGCTCATGACTAGAGCTTATGTTTGAAAAAGCTTAATTTTTTCATTCTCTATAATTTTTATTTATGAAATGTAATTTTTATTATTTTATTTACATTTCAAATGTTATGCCCTTTCCTGGTTTCCCCCCCCCCCCCCCCAAAAAAAAACTCTATCCTATCTGCCCCCTCCCCCTGCACACAAACCCACCCATTCCCACTTCCCTGTCTTGACATTCCCCTATACTGGGGCATCGACCCTTCAGAGGACCAAGGGCCTTTTCACATTGATGTCCTACAAGGCCATCCTCTGCTACATATGCAGCTGAAGCCATGGGTCCCTCCATGTGTACTCTCCGGTTGGTGGTTTAGTCTCTGGGAACTCTGGGGATACTGGTTGGTTCATATTGTTCTCCCTTCTATGGGACTGCAAACCACAGTGACAGGCAGGTAGATCAATGGAATAGAATTGAAGCCCCAAAAATGAACCCACACACCTATGGTCACTTGACTTTTGACAAAGGAGCTAAAACCATCTAGTGGGAAAAAAGACAGCATTTTCAACAAATGGTGCTGGTTCAATGGGTGGTCAAAATGTAGGAGAATGCAAATTGACTCATTCTTATCTCCTTGTACAAAGCTCAAGTGCAAGTGGATCAATAGCCTCCACATAAAACTAGATACACTAAAGCTAGTAGAAAAGAAAATGGGGAAGAGCCCCAAGCGCATGGGGACAGGGGAAAAGTTCCTGAACAGAACACCAGTGGCTTGTGCTCTAAGATCAAGAATTGACAAATGGAACCTCATAAAATTGCAATGCTTGTATAAGACAAAAGACACTGTCAACAGGACAGAATGGCAACCAACAAAATGGGGAAATATCTTAAGCAACCTTACATCTGATGAAGGGGTAATATCCAGTTTATACAAAGAACTCAGGAAGTTAGACTCCAGAGAGCCAAATAACCCTATAGAAAATGGGGTACAGAGCTAAACAAAGAATTCTCAACTGAGGAGTACTGAATGGCTGGGAAGCACCTAAATAAATGTTCAACATCCTTAGCCATCAGGGAAATGCAAGTCAAAATAACCCTGAGATTCTACCTCACACCAATCAGAATGGCTAGGATAAAAAACTCAGGTGACAGCAGATGCT
>NW_022196910.1:52047401-52069330 GCF_008632895.1 Mastomys coucha
ATACACACACACACACACACACACACACACACACACACGGTATGCACTCACTGATAAATAGATATTAGCCTAGAAGCTCAGAATACCCAAGATACAATTCACAGACCACATGAAGCTCAAGAAGAAGGAAGACCAAAGAGTGGATACTTCAGTCCTTCTTAGAAAAGGGAATAAAATATCCATGGGAGGAGATACAGAGATAAAGTATGGAGCTGAGACTGGAAGAAAGGCCACCCAGAGACTACCCTACCTGTGGATCCATCCCATAAAGAGTTGCCAAACCTAGGCACTATTGTGGATGCCAACAAGTGCTTACTGACAGGAGCCTGATACAGCTGTCTCCTAAGAGGCTCTGCCAGTGCCTGACAAATACAGAGGTGGATGCATCTTTTTAACTTCAATTGTTAGTTCGTTTCAGTCTCCAAAGATGATGGGAATGGTAACATTCACCGAGTTTGTTAAGGAAAAACATATACACAGGGCTGGAGAGATGGCTTAGCAGGTAAAGGAGTTGCCATTCTACCAAGAGAAATGGAATTTGGATTCCTTGAATCCTGAAAAGACTGAGTGCAGTGCTCTGTTCAATGTTACCAGCACAACTTTCCTCAAAAGACTGAGTGCAATGCTCTGTTCAGTGTTACCAGCACATGGGAAGTTGAGAATATAAAGCAAGCAGGCTGGTCAGACAAGCCAAAAGTGAGATCTCGAGGCTCAGAAAAGACCCTGTCTATTTTTTTCTTTTACTTAAGCCACAATAAGCCTAAAGTCTAAATGCTATTTCTATGTGTATACACATTGATGTTGTATCTATTCAGATACAATTTATATCATAATGTTTAAATTAATATATGTTAACATTTTCTTTTAACTTAATTACATTTTAACAAAGATATAATTTTAAAATTTTATATATATATGTGTATGAGCATATGTATGCATATATATTTGTCATATGTACATCATGTTGTCAAATATGTTTACGCAGTGTGATGAAGTATTATTTTCTATTTATCTTTCCAACTTCTTCAAACAATATTCAGTATTTTAAATAATTAATTATTTCTAATACATATTAGATATATAAATAGTTAGATAGATGATAGATAGATAGACAGACAGATAGATAAATAGAATATAGCTTTTCTGCTGAAAGATCACCAATATTTTATAAATGCATTATATGAACTGACAACTCACTGAAACTTTTTAATTATCAAAAATTAATTCTGTGGGTCTCACTAAATTTCTCTTCCTATTAAATGTGGAACATTAATATTTAGACCCCTCAGAATATCAAGAAATTGTGACACAAGTGTACAAGAAAAGCTGAGAAAACATAAAGGTAGTCTAGTGGTTAGCAGTGATATCCAGAGACGTGTGGATGTTCGTAAGCACAGAGGTTAGCAGTGATATCCAGAGACGTGTGGATGTTCGTAAGCACAGAGGTTAGCAGTGATATGCAGAGACATGTGGACGTTCGTAAGCACAGAGGGAGCCACACTCTTGTTCTGCATCCCACTTCCTTTGCCCCATGGCTTTCAAGCCTGTTTGTGTAAAAATACTCCTCTTTCATTTGCATCCCATAATTATTAACTGATGAATGAGGAAAATAGAAAAATTCAAACTGCCACATTAAGCAGCAAAATGCATGTGATAATATCATGCCTTTTAGAACTTTCCACATAGGCTCCCACCCTGCTTTATAATCTTCCATCTCTGTGTATCTTTCTTTCAGTCTCCTGATCTGTAAAATGGGATAGAATTGTAATTATTCAATGGACCACGGGTAGGAGCTATCTGCTTTTATCTTTGGGGAGGGAGGAGATGTTTTTCACTTATTTTATTAGCAGTTTTATTTTAATAAAATTTCATTTTCCTGCATAAAGTTAGTAATTTGAAAAAATGAAAAAAAAACCCACAAAAAACTGAAGCAAAAGATTACCTTCCTTTTTCAATATATTTCAACAAAAGATAGGCATTATGCAATTTCCTTCTAAATATGCATTGTTTGTGCTATACATAACTGAGGGAGCTACTAGTTCTACTGTTTCTTTTTTTCTCTATTTTCATTAAAGAGAATGACTATTACGTATAAGCCTTATTTTTTGTTCTGAATTTAATGTAAATATATAATAATAGCATCATCTTTGTGCTAAAAGTCTTGAAACCATGAATAATTTTTAAAATTTGATTATAAATATTGAGCACTTCCTAATTCTCGTGTGTTTTCATTCTAATGTCGATCATGTGTTATGGGATTTAAAGTCCCATGATAACTTGCCTGCTGTCTAGTTGATTCACAGCGTACAGTAGCCTCCTGGTCAAGATAGAGTATATAAGCCATGAAGCAGTCTTCCACCCCTTCAGCCATCTAAAACCCCCAGTCGGCAAAGAAGATCGTCTGCTGTTACTCCTGCACAAATAAAATTCAGAAGAGCATACTGCAGTGCTAGGACCAAAATACTCTTTACTCCTGTTGTCAAGGATCTATTTGAAGGTACTCTGCAAATAAGAAAGTCTCAACGGACCACCAGGCTATAACTCAGATACTATTCAACTGGAAGGAGGTTCCAGTGTGGAAATCCAAGTACAGGGCTCATTCTATGCATTATTAATTGTAAATCAATAAACATCTGCCCTTGGCCTCCAAATATAGGTTTCTGAGCCCCAGTGGGCAAAATGGACAAGAAAGCTTATATTCACTTTTTCCAAGTTTGACGAAAATCAAGATGACACTGTTTTGTGTCTAACCTTCTATTGAGAGTATATACATCATCTATGTGTAATAAACTATCATTTGTGTTTCTACAGATATCTTTTTATATACTTGAAAAATTACTAGTTACCTTTTAATGTGCAGATTAAAGAAGAATATAGCATAGATTCTTGAAAAAAAATCTGGAATCATTTGATTCAGAGAAGTGGAAGATGTACTCCGAATACACTTCTGAAAAATTGAGGAGGTAATGCTGTTCAAAGTAAAAGATATTTTAATATGATGAGTCCTAAGAAGGCTACCATAAGTTTCAAATATTTTTATTTACAAATTATTTTAGTAAAAATAACAGTTACATGAGATTAATAAACATTTGTGCAAATTTTAATGGGTAGGCTCAGATATCAAATTTGCTTTTGATGAGATCAAAGACATATACTAAACAAAATGATTAATTTAGATGTTTCTTCGTGCACATGTAAAGTGTGTTTATCTTGGCAAGTATTCACTGGAAGTACTCAGTTTAAAATAAGATTTTTTCTCATGTTGAATTCTTTTAAATCTAACTTATAGAATTACCCTAGAGGCTGGATAGATGGCTCAAGTGTTAAGAGCACCAATGGCCATGTTAGGTGGTTCACAGCTGCCTGTAATTCCAGTTCCATGGAGCTCTGATATGGTCTTATGACTTCCACAAACACCTATATGCAAGTTGTATAAGTTCACACACACACACACATGCATGCACACACACACACCTACATCACAGAGAAAAAGAGAGTCAGAAAGACAGACAGCTACAGAGACAGGGACAGAGAGAAAAGAAAAGAAGCACACTATGAAACCATGCATACACACACGCGTGTATGTGGACACACAAACACACACAAATAAATAAAAATACTTTTTAAAATCACCAACTTTTATACTCTATAATTGCTCATAATTTATAATTACATTCCAATGCTTTTGTCTCCATAGACTGCTTTTATAATGAGCTAAGTTACAGTAAAAGAGTTAATACATTAAATGCCTATCACTTGCTCTGCCCTGTGACAGGTGCATTGTGTTGTTCTCCACACACACATACAACAACAGGGATGTGGAGCAGTACCCAGGTGTATAAGTGTGATTTACACACAAGCAGTCCTGGATATGAATTAACTTAGCACTACAGATCTCTTTGCTGCACACTTGTGTTTGACATCATGTCAAATGAGATATTCCTTTGGCTCTAGGTCTCCATGGGACTTAAAAGATGGAGTGCTGTTTATCCAAAAAATTGTAAAGGAAGTCAAGAACAAAAAATAGAAGACTAGAGGTCCTCGTTCACCTCTCCTAAATGAATAATTACCTCAAATATTATATTTCTTAATACTCAGAATAAGGAATGCTTTGAGAACCTCTCTTGTGCCTCACTGTTCAACAAGAAATATTACTCCATTAGACAATCATGGCGCCTCTTTAGTAATCACAGTTGGTTTTATCATCATCATCATTGTTCTTATTTTAAAGGTTTATTTGTTTTACAAATGTAGGCATGTATACGTGTGGTTTGTAGTTTTGTAGTGAATGAATGTGCCTCACATTCAGAAGGAGGTATGGGATCCCCTGAAACTGTGGTTTTAGGCAGCCACCCAACTCCCTAGGGGAGCAGCTAGTAGCTTCAACTACCAAGCTGTCTTTCCAACCCCAGAAAATTGTCTCTTGTTGAATTACTCTTTTGCTAATGACACATTTTGCTGCCACAGAGAATGTTCTGATCAAAGAAAAGGTGACTTCAGAGAGTACATGCCCATGCTACTCTCTCCAGAAGGGAAACCTTCATGAGAAGCAGGATGCTTACACAGTCACTCTTCCCTTCTTTGTTAGTGCTTATAACTCTCCGGAGACAGGTCTATGCCCCTGACTGCTATAATGAATGATGACAACAAGAGCAAGCAAATTTGCATGAGAAGTGTAATGGCCTCATTCCAGCATTTTTATAATGGAGACATTGGAATTAATTGCTTAATATACTATTGAATTCAGGCAAGATCATAACATTACCATTATTAGTTAAATAGTTTTCACGTAAAAAAGCAGGTTCTATTTTGATTTTATAGTGAACAAGTCAATCCAAACTCACATAAGCAATTGTTACATGTTAAGTAACATTATATATAACATGTCTGATGCTCGTCTGCCTTTTTGTTTCTCTTCAATGACCATTCAGAATTTAAACTTAAACTTCATTCCCAATTTAAAGAGGAAAATGATTTATCCCAGCCTCTCTCTGTTGTAACAGAACCCTTTTAATAGAATGTTTTCTCCTGTTTTTTTTTTTTTTTCAGTTTTGCTTATAAAAACCAAATGCAAGACATTGGCATTCAACTGTACTATGTATTAACACACCATTATAGCAATATTAAACATTTACTTAATCTAGTTGAGATTAGTTTCAGCCCCACAGTGTTTTGACTGTTAGATTATGGATGAATTCAATCTGAATGGCAATTAGAAATCTTACATGTTTCAAAGCAGTAAGTTATTATTATAGCATTTTTTCCTACGCAGGAACCATTGCTTACAAACCCACATAAAGTTCTGTGATTACATTTCCCTAGGCATTAATTGGCTTTAGAAATGTAAGTGTTGGCCGGGCAGTGGTGGCGCACACCTTTAATCCCAGCACTTGGGAGGCAGAGACAGGTGGATTTCTGAGTCCGAGGCCAGCCTGGTCTACAGAGTGAGTTCCAGGACAGCCAGAGCTATACAGAGAAACCCTGTCTCAGGAAAAAAAAAAAAAAAAAGAAATGTATGTTGTAATACACCTAAGTTGCTTGATCTTTTGACATTTATATTTAAACATATTTAAACACTTCTTGCAATCGCAGGAAATGTTATTAAACAACTATAATATTATTTTTCTTTCGGCTTTATCACCCTATATATGACATTATACAATTCAGTTATACCTGCTATATGATACACATTTACATATTTACACATTTTCCTGATATTATAGCAATTAGTAATGAATTCTACAAACATATTTGTAAGAACTTAAGGAACTCTTCAAGGGGATCCCGTCTTCTAAAACTGTCTGTAGTTTTATGCCTATTGATATAACCACAAAGTAAAATGCATCTATGTATTTTACTAATCTATGGCTTCAACTCACCTATATATTCAAACCATCTATGTATGTGACACATCTGCATTTGGTTCAAGCCTTTCTGCCTGGCACAAAAATACTGTTCAATTAAATTTGTATGTCTAATGTGTTTGACATAATATGTTAGCAAGTTTTATACATGGCATTGGCAACTTTGGTTGATGTTTATTTTGAGTGTGTTAAACTCATGTGATTAAAATGGCCCAGAAGCTAATGAATATAAAATGTGCTAGCAATTAAAGAGAATAAATGAACCTCCCTGCGTTTGCCTCCTGACTTTGCTGTGAGCAGTTGTGTAGTATGTGTGCTATATATTAACATACCATTATAGCAATATTAAACCTTTACTTAATCTAGTTGAGATTAGTTTCAGCCCCACAGTGTTTTGACGGTTAGATTATGGATGAATTCAATCTGAATGGCAATTAGAAATCTTATATGTTTCAAAGCAGCAAGTTATTATTATAACATTTTTTCCTATTCAGGAACCATTGCTTACAAACCCCAAGTTACTTCCTATATAAAGTTCTGTGAACTTTAGAAAACTCACTTTGTCTCCCTATCCCTCTGGCTCTCAAAACATTCATATATAATAAAATATTGAATAAATTAAATACAGTTAAATCTAGTGAATAATATAAGATTCTACTCTCCCTTCCCCAGCCTTCAATGTTTTGTCTCATTAGCATCTTGGGACTATAAAATTATGTGTGCCAAAGTTTGAAAACTTTTATGCTATTGATGAGGAAAAAATACACTATATATGTATATATATATATATATATATATATATATACTTTCAATATATATACTTTCAATATATATATATACATATATATTATGTGAATATGCATCTAAGTTTCTGTGAATATTCACTACTTATTTATAAAAAGTACAGATATAACAACAGTGAGGCTTAGCATTTCTTGTTCTAAAGTGTCATATTCTGTTATTATAATTCTTTATATGTACGCATCTCTATTGCTGTGACATGAAGCTAAAGATTAATTAGCCATACTGCTAATTCCAATCAAACATGCATTACAAAGTTAGAACGATATTTATAAAAACATATACAACTTTGGCATGGTTGAAAAATGAAACTATGTTCTCCATGTGAATAAGGATTAATGCTTCTTAATGAAAGTTGTAGACCCTGGGCCTGGAGTCTAACATTAAACATTGAAGGACCAATGCATTGAAAGATCTTTGCTCACTGCCATGTGCTAACAGCTCTTGACCCACAAATCCCAGGGGGCCCCATAGCATCCTCTCAAACATATGTATGGAGAGACTATGGCTTTCCATATATATTTTATTCATAACGAACGAATTGGATTTTTTTCTGTGTAGTAAGGATTACAAAGCTGAAATTCAAGTCCAAGCTACAGTGTCTTTACACATTTCCAACGAAACTGTCATTTCAAATCACTTCCTTCATTCAGCTCTGCCTCTCACTTCCACACAATATTTAAAGCTTCTCTGCTGTATGCAGAACACTGCAACGTTTTCTCTCAGGCAGGCTAAGTGGCTAAGGAGATGAATCTTCACCATATGCCCTACAAAAACAGAATGTTTATGTATAATAATTACCTCAGAATTCAACTACTGCACCTTCAGAGACCAAAGACCAAATCTTTTTCATTATTTTATTAAAATATTTTTCATATAGTATATTTTGTAGAAGAATGTTGGCTACTGTGGCAAGGGATCAGATCCAAAGACCTAGGTCTGTGTGATCCCCCTGGAATACAGACATGCTCTTAGTGTACACCTTTAATCCCAAACAATGATGACTAATTGATAGGCAAACTGAGCAATCAGAGAAAGATTTGACAAAATGAGTCAGAGATAGAATAAGGTCAACTCTTTATGAGAACAAACAGGAAAGAGAGACTACTTAAGAGCAGTGAGGGAGAGAGGTGGGTTAATTTCAGTTCAAAGAAGTTCAGTTTGTGGAGTTCAGAGGCAGGTTTTCCAAGCAGAGCAATTCAGTGAGAAGCCAAGGGAAGCCAGTTTGAAATAGTTGGTTTGGAGAGGAGTTTAAGCCAGGACAGCTGAGCTGAACTAGTCAGCCAGACTTCAAAAAGAACTAGAAATGGTAACACTATTCAGCAATAAGCCTCCAAAATAGCAATTGCACTTGACAAATCAAAGTTGTTTTTACACTATTTGATCATGTTTTGCCCCCTTTTCAACTTTTTCCAGATCCTCCCACCTTAGTACCCACTCAACTTTATGTTTCTCCCATTTTAAAATATTAAAAGATAACTTCAGCACCACTCAAAAAATTTAAGAAAAAAAGGAGTGAAACTCAATATCATCAATTCAGCCTAAGACTGCTCTGAGCTTCTACTATAGCTTCACAATTGTAAAAGAAACTTACTGGTCTAACAAAAATGAGACATTATTGTTTATTCATTCTCCACATTTGCATTTTACTGTACTATTTGTCTGGAATGAATATTCTGTGGCTGAATAGGATAGAAAACTCTACCCAACAACCCAGCACAGTCTTTTCCAGTTGTCTAGGATAGCCTCAGTCCAAATATGGGCATTTTCAGGCTAGCTGGTCTCAGAGATCTGTTATATTAGCTGGGCTGGTTCATGTCTCTCCTTTCATCTTCTAGTAGTTTCTTCTGACTGTTCATAAATGATGTCTTGGGAACATGATTTCTGCCCTTTCTGTGAATTACTCGATAAGAAATACTTTAAACAGAATTTTGCTCTTTAGCACTTCAGCCAACTCAGATTCATTTCAACTTTAAAATCAGAACAACTTTCAATACCACCAAAAGAAGTTAATGAAAAATCAACAAAAGTGTCTATGCTTACATCAAAGATTTACTTCAGGCTGGCATTTTATACATATGATTAGAAAAGGCATACATATTTTATAGGAAATGATGTTGTTATTTATGAGCATTTCTATGAGGTTCTATGATAAATATGCACATTCATTCAAGTGTCCTTGGAGATGAGAGACCAGACCCCTCAGGAACTGGACTTATCTGATACGAGTAACTAGGAACTGAACATAAGTCATAGGCCAAAGCAGTAACCACTCTTAAATGACTTGCTCTTGGTCTCTTCATTCCTGTAACAATCTTATTAACCTGTTAAGAATATTATATAATCAATCAAGAGTAAATTCTCACAAGAAAGGGCTAGACACATTTTGGAGAATTAAACCCAAATCTGAACCATGAGGCTGAAAGTTACCTATGAACATTCTATTGCAAAAGAATATTTTAACTGATGTTGAATTACTTTTCCTGGGGAAGTATTTTTTTAAAAAATAGATAGCTGCTAACCCCAGATAGGGCAGCACAAGTTTAGTTTGGCAAGCCAATAAGCAACTGGTTTTATACACAGAACCATTGAGGACTCAAAGGCAGCTCTATCCTTTTCTACTTCCCACAAACATAGGTGACAACTGATGAATGCTGCATCTTTGCAACACCCATCCCCAGTCACACCCAAGCCTTATGAGCTCTGACATCATTTATACTGTGGTAGCTGGCGGGTAGGTGGTAGTGGTGAGTCCTGTCTGAAGTCTAAAGTTAAGAGCCAGGTAACTGTTGTCTGTTCCTTTTATGGAACACATTAACAGCTCTATTACCACAGCTCTAACTATTCCTGATGTTTTGTTTATTTCATTGGCATGCCTAAGGTGGTCACAGTTCTGTACCCCTCCAATAGCAAGTAGTCATACAATACATATCTCTGCTACAACAATTAGTTTCTATATTTATAAATTCAGCAATCCTCTTCATGATAGGGCAGAAAGTTTACTTTTGTTTCTATGAATCATGTAACTTCATTACAGGACTCCTGATATGAAAGCCATAAGTCCAAAATGGTCTAAAATCCATGACAATTTTAATATAATCAGTAGGATTTTAATGATATCAGTTGGATATCATCACTGTTAAATAACACATCTGATCAGGTGATTCAGTCATAGTCAAAATATACACACCTGAAAATATTGTATGAAATTACCTTCAGGTTGTGCATATGTGCGGTATATCAAGCATGAATACATTTTGTAGACTTGAAATTCATTTCCAAGATGGTCATCTGAATATGTAAATATCCAGAAAACATGAATAAAAAACATAGACTACATGATACTTTCGATCCTAAGCATGTTTGGGAAGGAACATTCAAACATTGACATCTCACATCACATTGAACATCCCCACAGATGCACACAACCCATGAACTGGGGGCCTTAAGGCAAAGTATATTTAGTTAAGTGTTACCAGCACTTTTGAAAATGCTGGTAAAGCATGGAAATCTCCAAAGCATTTAGTAAATTTAGTGGACCACAGTGAACCGATTAAAAAAAAAAAACAAAGTTTCCAGAGCCTCAGTTAGAGTTTATAGGCAACAAAATGGAAATATGAAGTTGCAGAAGTAGATGGGAGAGTTCTTTCTCAATGGTCTGCAGAGATTTCTTTTATTGCAATGGAGACCAGGGATCTAATGCTCCTGTACTCTCAGAAAAGGCAACATTCTAAGAAAAGACATGTATGTCTTTCCCACATGCTGTCATTTGCAAAATCTATGTACTTCCCAGGGAATCAATCAGGAGTTGTAAGATGCAGTAGATCTCTGAAGAAAAGGCTCCCACCTTTCAAAGGAACTGACTGCAGAAGAACTCTGCCAAGCCAGCCACTGAGGGCCCGATGCCTACCAAAACTCCAGATTCTTTTCCTTCACCAGTCAGAGATCTCCAAGTCTGATCTCCGACTTGGATTTAGATTAAAACTCTTTAGTTTAAATTGAGAGCGGAAAACAACAGAGGACCAAGATCCTCCATACCTTTCTGTCTGTAAACATCACCTCTTTCTCCTGGAGACCCAGTTTCATTGGGAAGTAGGTAGATACTGCACCTGGTAGATAGGCCTCACCACAATGTCATTTCCTGCTGTTAAAACCTTAGTTCTTCTGTCTCAGAATGTCACCTTAGCACAAAGTTGAACTTGAAAATAAGAACTGAAGGAGCTGAAGGGGTTCACAACCCCATAGGAAGAACAATATCAACCAACCAGATGTACCCCTCCCCCCAGAGCTCGCAGGACTAAACCACTAACCAAAGAGTACACATGGAAGGACCGATGGCTCCACCCATATATTGTCTGGCATCAATGAGAGGAGAAGCCCTTGGTCCTGTGAAGGTTCCATGCCTCAATGTAGGGAAATGCCATGGCGGGGAGGCAGGAGTGGGTGGGTGGGGGGCGCACCCTCATAGAAGCAGGGGGCGGGAGGGTGGGATGGGAGATTACAGAGGGTAAACCAGGAAAGGGGATAACACTTGAAATGTAAGTAAGTAAAATATTCAATAAAAAAAAGAGAAAAAAACAGAATTTAGAGTAACATCAGATATTTTAACAAACATTTTGCTTTATGAAAGAAGCAAAGGGGATGTGAGTTAGCGATGAGCTTAGAGTGCGGATGAAATCAAGGTAGTCTGGTACACTTTATATGTAGCCACCATATACACTTTATATGTACACTTTATCTGTAGGACTCAGAGTCTACCAGTGAGTTTCATCATGCTTTTTTTTCCTCTGAAATTCGCCATTATTTTTAATTTCATAAGATGTCATAAAGCCTAGACTTCTTTTATTTTAATTAGGAAGTGTTCTTCACAGAGTATCCCACTGGGGTTTATCCACCCCTAAAACGTGCAGTAATCACTGCAACTTCAGGGACAGCTTAGAAAATAATCCTCAGAGAGTAACTAAACACTTCTGTGATTTGATGATGGTTTTGCTTCATGCTCCATGTTCCATTCTCCATGCTCCATTTTGAAAGGAGACTTGATTCCCTGTGTGTTGGTACTAGGTATAGAACTTAGACGAACACAACACAAGAGCCTTAAGTCAGAGAATAACCTGGGGAGGGAAAATAAATTCCAGTCTCCCCTTCCCTTCCTTTCCCCTTTCTGCCTTTCCCCTTTGCTTGCTCTCTCACTCTCTCTCTTGCTCTCTCTCGCTCACCCTTTGTCTCCCTCTCTCTCCCTTTTGCTCCCCTCTCTCCCTTTCCCTCTCTCCCTCTTGCTTTCTCACTCTCGCTCACTTACTCTCCTTCTCTCCCTCTCTCCCCCTCTCTCTTGCTCCCTCTTCCTCTCTTGCTCTCTCCCACTCACTCTTGCTCTCTCCCTTTTTCCCTCTCTCTCCTTCTTTCTCCCTCTCTCTCCCTCTTGCTCCCTCTCTCCCTCGTGCTCCCTCCCCGTCTCTTATTCTCTTGCTTTCTCTCTCACTCTTGCTCTCTTACTCACTCGCTCTCTCACTCTCTTGCTCTTGCCCTCGCTCTTGCTCTCTCATTCTCTTGCTCTCTCTGTCTGTCTCCTCTTCTCTCACTCCCTGGACCTCTTTCATCATTTCCTTTTCTACTATGTGACAACATGCCACAAGACACACTTTACAGATTTACCATAGGGTCCTCACTAGTTGCAGATCAGCACAGGTACCATGTTCTATAAATTACAAAATTGTGAGCTAAATAAATCTTTCATAAGTGTTTTGTCTTGGGTATTTCATTAGAAGAAGGAAAATCACTAAAACAATTAGACAAAATATATTCTGTGCCGAAATCAATAATATTGAAATGTAGTTCATCACAATGTGAAGGATGTGATAGGCTATCTTAAGTGAACTGGTAAGGAAATGCATTTTAAAATCTGGAATAGTGTTACATCTATTCATTACCCAGTCTTACAGTGTTGCACTGTAGGACTATATCTGACTTACCTCAAGCAGCAAATTATTATTAGCAAACATCAAAGAAAGTGACTTCTAGTTTAGTGGCTGAGGAGTGGCATAGGGTTGTCTTATGCATCACTTAGGGGCTCTGAAAGCAGCAAGCAGCACTTACCAAGGTGGTGAACACCTTCTGAAACTAAAATTGGATATAAATGCATTAGAACATTGTATAAGTGATTTAGTAATATTTTCATTATTTCTGTTACAGTTTGCAAACATTCATAAAATGGCAAACACTGAATGATTGTCTGCCTTGTTAAATACTGAGGACAAGACATTTGCTTTACTTTCCATCTTCATTAACATACTGAGTTCAGTTCTAATTCTAGACCAGTGGTTTTCAGCCTTCCTAACACTCTGTCCCTTTAATACAGTCCCTCATGTTGTGGTGACCTCCAACCTTAACATTATTTTCCTTGCTACTTCATTACTGGAATTTTGCTTCTCTTATGAATCTTAATAAAAACATGTGTACATTCTGATGGTCTGAGGCTACCACTGAGACAGGGTCTTTCAACTCCAAAGGGGTTGTGACCCACAGGTTGTGAAACCCTGCTCTAGTTACAAGATAAAATGTAAGAAATTCTGTAGCTATGAGCTACAAATTATACATTCAAGAACTTTTTAAAATTGAACTTAAAATATGATTGGATAATTTCCCCTTTCCCCTCCTCCCATCAGCCTTTCCTGTATACTACAGGACAACTTGTTAACTCTCAAGTTCATGGCTTCTGTCCTCATTTATTTAAATGTGTGTATGTGTGTATGTGTGTGTGTTTGTGTGTGTGTGCATGTGTGTGTATTGCGTGTGTGTATTTGCATGTATTTGGGCTTACTTGGGTGTACAGTTTCAGTTGTACATATGGAGAGACATAAGGATGAGAGCAGAGTCTTCTATCACTACTCTTCAAATTATTCAGTGTTGTGGAACCTCTTAGTTGAGTCCAGAGCTTGCCTATACAATGAAGCTAGCTAGCTTACTCCACACACCTCTGTATGTACTCATAATTCCAATCCAGCTTCCATGCTCACCTTGTATGTATGTTGTTGCTGCGATCATATGGTCCAAGTGCTTGCAAGACAAGCAATTTGTTATGTCCAGTGATGCTTTCCCAGTGCCTTGCCTCTAACCTGTTAATACACCTTAATCCCCGACACCCCTGATGTCTTCACCGTCCTGATGTGTACTGTGTATTCTTTTCCTTAAACATGTCAACAAGTTCAATCCTCTAGTCTCTCACAAATTTCCCTAAGACAACACTTTAAAAGTGATCATTGTCCTAGGCATTTTTTACATCTTCTGGAAGTGTAGAAATGCCATTAAATTTTATTGCTATAATAATTTAACAAAAATTAAAATTTCACTTAAATAATTTGTTGAATGTACAACTAAATGGTTGCCTAATTATCCTGAAAAGGACCATCTTTTAAATGTTTCAGATTTTTAATATATCATCAGAGAGTCTTCAAAAATTTAGTGAAATTATAGCAATGATTTTTATTACAACATACACACTGCACATACATGTTTCATGTACTTGAAGAAAAATAAAAATAGAACAAAAAAAGATGTTACATGTTACAGTCAACCAAGCACTCAACAGTCTTTTGACAAAAACATGGTAATCATCAAAACGAAGATTGAGCTGGGTTTTATTAGCTAATAATGAGTCAGGCCTGGCAGTGCAGCTGGGTTTGTGCCGTGTTTGAACTGGAATAAGAGGGCCGTTTACTACAGAAAGGATGCTGGCTGACATCAGGATTGTGCTTTCTGTAAAGGTTAAAGCAGGGGATAATTCCTTATTATGTTTGAGACAAAGGGCTTATTGAGGACTTGCCTGTCATGTCCGTCCTGATTTCTAGGAGGCTTAGATAAATAAGTCAGCTGTGGTTCAGATATATGGAAATTTTGCCTGGGTGGTTATTTTCTGCAGGGAATCAATAGCCTCTCATAAATTGTATTCAATATTCTTTATTCGTAAAGTAGTAAAAATAATTAGATAAACATGAAGAAAATTAAATTAGGATAGCAAGTACTTTTTACTGACAGCCCCAGTGGAGACTTGGACAATGTTAACACATTAAGAGGCAATTGTGTATTTGGTGAAATGGCATTAGGTGTTCTTGTGCAACTGGTCTTCTGTAAGTCCCAGTGAGATGACTTGTGTTGTCTAGCCTGGATGACTTTGCTGGAGCTGCACTCTGTTCCTCAGATACTTCCTTCTTTCTGAGTATTCAGTCCACTTCAGTTCACCACTCAGGTGCATCTTTCCCACACATCGTGCCCATTCTACCTGCCTAAAGTGGTTACAATTCCTTTTGTTGCAGTCAGTTTCACTGTATACACATAGTATTTACTTTACTAATTTTCAATTGTTGGGATAAAACACCATGATCAAGGCAAGTTATAAACAAAAGTACCTAATTTGGGCTTATGATTTCAAGTGTTCAAGACCACAATGGTAGAGAGAGCATGTCAGCAGATAGGCAGAAGGATGCTAAGCAGTGGCTAAGATATCACATCTTGAGACTCAACCATAAAGCATATAAAGAGAGACCTACCTGGAATGCCATGGGGTTCTGAAACCTCAAAGAAAACACGCCCAAGAGCACACCTCATCCAACAAGGTCTTAAGTTCTAATTTCTTCATTCAAATCATCAAGTTATTATCAGATACAGCACTTTCAATCAGCAAAATATTGTCTACTATGTCAACATGTAAATAGGGGAACATCTCTCAGTGAACTAGAAGACTAATCTTTTCTAGTACATCTAAATGGTACTCCTATGACAGCATTGCAATCATTAGTCACGCTGTAGAAGGGAAGAAGATGATGTCATTCTCATTTTCAGTTTGATGATGTCATCTGAATCCTGTATTTCTTTCTCATTCTAGAGCATGTTCATTCTGGACATGAAGCTCACAGTTATAAAACACAAATGAGAAGAGACTCCAGGCTCACTAGTAAGCTTTACCTTCACCTCAGTTTGTTTATTTATCACTCACAGAATCTTTTGTTACATCATGGAAAGGAATATAGTCCGCAGGCAATACCTCTGCATAGATGCTTTTCCACATGATAAATTTACCAGGAAAATCACTAGAGGACATGTGGGTGGCACACTGATATCTTAATTACTCCTCTGTGTTCAAGCATATTCCTTCATTTTGCTTCTGGATGGAGCATTAATCAGATTCTATGTTTGAAGAATATCCTCAAATGTGCCACCATAGACTTGGGCTTACAAATGATTTTGTCTGCTCTCTGGCTTACATGTGTGGACTTTCTTGAAAAAATTTAATAGCTTTAATCTCAAAGACTTTTAATCTCCTTCTGGCGTTTAAATAAGATTAGTTTTTAGTAGGTCTCTTCAGCTAAAATTTACCGAAGGGGATTTTTCATGCTGTTAAGTATGACTGACAGAAAGGCTTCCAAAGACAGGACAGTGGACAATCAATCAATTTTCATCACAGCAAATAAACTTTTGGGGACCTCTTTTAAACAAAACTTTCAGATGAAATAACCTATTCATTTTCTGTCAAATTTAACATTTTGCAAGGACTTTTATGGAAACAGAGCAATATCATCTGTGATGATGATAGCTGACAGAATTGATCAGATTTGAATAAAAGTAGGAGGAAGTGGGGTTGAAGAAATAAGCTCAGTAGTTAGGAGTATTTATGGTTATTAGAGAGACAAGAACTCAGATCCCAGAAACTTCTCTTGAAAAAACAAAACAACAAAGTAAACAAACAAACAAAAAACAGTGTATTTCTACATTTTTCACTAAGGTCCACAGTTTGCCATCAACTTCGGTAGATGAAATTCCCAATTCCACCTGGTGTTTGCTGCTTTCTGTACAAAGGCTAGTATCATTGTTTTCTGAGTGGAATACATAGCTATGGATGCCCATTGATTTTCCATGTGCTGACATTCTGTCCTTTGACATTTTTAAATTTAGAATCTCAATAGAAAAGCATATTCTTTATTACTCTCCTACACTGAGAAGCCATTAAAGGTGGCCTTTATAACTTATAATAATTCACCTGAGACAACATCAAAAGAAAGTTAAATTGGCTCCCAATACAAACATTTGCCACATTTACCAGAAATACACTTTTCTTCAGATCTCAGGCAGAATGACAGTCAGCACTTCATGAACTGGGATCAGATTTTGTTTTTCTAGACATAACTTCATATTTCCTTGTTTTCTGGTGCTTTTAGGATCTTTCTTGCTGATAATATTTTTTTGTTGTTAACAATCCCAGTCCACAGAAGCAGCAGGGCAGCCGGCTTAGGATCCTTTCTACCTCCTTCTACACCTAGGAGGTACTGCAGATCCACAGCCCTCTCTGCTCCTTCCCCTCAAACAGAGAGCCTGCCTTCGTGGAGTGCTCCAACCCAGAGACTCAGGTGAGATCTCCATTTTCTCTCTGGTGACCTTCTAAGGTGGGACCAGCTAGGAGGCACAGGCCTCAGAAGCAGCAAGGCAGCCTGCACAGGACCCTTTCTACCTTCCTCTTCACCTAGGAGGAGGTACTGCAGATCCACAGCCCTCATTACCCTTCCCTGCAAGTGGAGACCTGTCTCCAGGGTTTGTTCTGACCCCAGGACTCAGGAGGGACAACAGATCCACAGTCCACTCCACACAGGTCTTACCTGAGAAGAGCTGATCTCCCAGAAGTGCTGACACAGGCTTACAGACCCACAGGAGGAACAAGCTCTAGTCAGAGACAGCAAGAACATCTAACACCAGAGATCAACAGATGGCGAAAGGCAAACACAAGAATCCTACCAACAGAAACCAAGACTACTTGGCTTCATCAGAACCTAGTACTCCCATCACAGCAAGTCCTGCATATTGCAAAACATTAGAAAAGCAAGATTTGGATCTAAAAACATATTTCACAATGGTGATAAAAGAAATTAAGAAGAGCATGAATAACTCCCTTAAAGAAATACAAGAGAACACAGTTAAACAGGTTCAAGCCCTAAAAGGGGAAACACAAAAATCCCTTAAAGAATTACAGGAAAGTACAACCAAACAGATGAAAGAACTGAACAAAACCATCCAGGACCTAAAAATTGAAGTAGATACAGTTAAGAAAACACAGAGAGACAACTCTGGAAATAGAAATCCTAGGAAAGAAGTCAGGAACCATAGATGCAAGCATCACCAACAGAATACAAGAGATAGAAGAGAGAAACTCAGATGCAGAAGATACCATAGAAAACATTGACACAACAGTCAAAGAAAACACAAAATGCAAAAAGCTCCTAACCCAAAACATCCAGGAAATCCAGGACACAATGAGAAGACCAAACCTAAGGATAATAGGTATAGAAGAGAGTGAAGACCTCCAACTTAAAGTAAATATCTTCAACAAAATTATAGAAGAAAACTCCCTAAGCTAAAAAAAGAGATTCCCATGAACATACAAGTAGCCTATGGAACTCTAAATAGACAGGACCAGAAAAGAAATTCTTCCCGCCACATAATACTCAAAACACCAAATGTACAAAACAAAGAAAGAATATTAAAAGCAGTGAGGGAAAAAGTTCAAGTAACATACAAAGGCAGGCCTATCAGAATTACACCAGACTTCTCGCCAGAGAATATGAAAGCCAGAAGATCATGGGTTGATGTCACACAGACCTTAAGAGAACAAAAATGCCAGCCCAGGCTACTGTACTCAGCAAAACTCTCAACATAAATGGAGAAACCAAAGTTTTCCATGACAAAACCAAAATAACACAATATATTTCCCCGAATCTTGCCCTTCAAAGGGTAATAAATGGAAAACTTCAACACAAGGAGGGAAACTACATCCTAGAAAAAGCAAAAAAGTAATTTACCAACAAAGTTAAAAGAGGATAGCCACATGAACAGATTTCCAACTCCAACAACAAAAATAACAGGAAGCAACAATTACTTTTCGGACTATACAAAGTCTCAACCAAACCAGGAGCTGGTTCTCTGAGAAAATCAACAAAATAGATAAACCCTTAGCCCGACTAACTAAAGGGCATAGAGACATTATTCTAATTAACAAGATCAGAAATGAAAAGGGAGACATAACAACAGACAGTGAAGAAATCCAAAAAATCCTGAGAGCCTACTACAAAAGCCTATACTCAGCAAAACTGGAAAACCCGGATGAAATGGACAATTTTCTAGACAGATAACAGGTACCAAAGTTAAATCAAGATCAGATCAATTATCTAAACAGTCCCATATCTGCTCATGAAATAGAAACAGTCATTGATAGTCTCCCAACCAAAAAAAGCCCAGGACCAGATGGGATTAGTGCAGAGTTCTATCGGACCTTCAAAGAAGATCTAATACCAATACTCCTCAAACTATTCCACAAAATAGAAACTGAAGCTACGAAGCCACAATTACTCTTATACCTAAACTACACAAAGACCTAACAAGGAAAGAAAACTTCAGACCAATTTCCCTTAAGAATATCTATGCAAAAATACTCAATAAAATTCCTGCAAATCAAATCTAAGAACACATCAAAATGATGATCCATTATGATAAAGTAGGCTTCATTCCAGGGATGCAGGGAAGGTTCAATATTCCGGAAATCCATCAATGTAATTCACTATATAAAACACTCAAAGAAAAAAAACCATATGATCATCTCATTAGATGCTAAGAAAGCATTTGACAAAATCCAACATCCCTTCATGATAAAAGTCTTGGAAAGAACAGGAATTTAAGGCCCATACTTAAACATAGTAAAGGCAATATACAGCAAACCAGTAGCCAACATCAAACTAAATGGAGTGAAACTTGAAGCAATGCCACTAAAATCAGGGACTAGACAAGGCTGCCCACTCTCTCCCTACCTATTCAATATTGTACTTGAAATCCTAGCCAGAGCAATTAGACAACAAAAGAAGATCAAAGGGATATGAATTGGAAAGGAAGAAGTTGTTATCACTATTTGCTGATGATATGATAGTATACTTAAGTGACCCCAAAAATTCCACCAGAGAGCTCCTAAACCTGATAAATAACTTCAGCAAAGTAGCTGGATATAAAATTAACTCAAACAAATCAGTGGCTTTCCTCTACACAAAGGATAAACAAGCTGAAAAAGAAATTAGGGAAACAACACCTTTTACAATAGTTACAAATAATATAAAATTCCTAGGTGTCACTCTTAATAAACAAGTAAAAGATCTGTTTGACAAAAACTTCAAGTCTCTGAAGAAGGAAATTGAAGAAGAACTCAGAAGATGGACAGATCTCCCATGCTCGTGGATTGGCAGAATTAATATAGTAAAAATGGCCATCCTGCCAAAAGCAATCTACAGATTCAATGCAATCCCCATCAAAATTCCAACTCAATTCTTCACAGACTTAGAAAGAACAATTTGCAAATTCATCTGGAATAACAAAAAACCCAGGATAGCCAAAACTATTCTCACCAATAAAGGAACCTCTGTGGAATCACCATCCCAGACCTTAAGCTGTATTACAAAGCAACTGTGATAAATACTGCATGGTATTGGTACAGTGACTGGCAGGTAGATCACTGGAATAGAATTGAAGACCCAGAAATGAACCCACAAACCTATGGCCACTTGGTCTTTGAAAAACGAGCGAAAACTTTCCAGTGGAAAAAAGACAGCATTTTCAACAATGATGCTGGCTCAACTGGCAGTTAGCATGTAGAAGGCAAATTGATCCATTCTTATCTCCTTGTACAAAGCTTAAATCCAAGTGAATCAAGGAACTCCACATAAAACCAGATACACTCAAACTAATAGAAAAGAAAGTGGGGAAGAGCCTCAAGCACATAGGCACAGGCCAAAATTTCCTGAACAAAACAACAGTAGCTTATGTTCTAAGATCAAGAATCGACAAATGAGACTTCATAAAATTGCAAAGTTTCTGTAAGGCAAAAGACACTGTCAATAGGACAAAACGGCAACCAACAAATTGGGAAAAGATCTTTACCAATCCTATATCTGACAGAGAGCTAATATCCAATATATACAAAGAACTCAAGAAGTTAGAATCTAGGAAACAAATAACTCTATTAAAAGATGGGGTACAGAGCTAAACAAAGAATTCTCAACTGAGGAATAATGAATGGCTGAGAAGCACCTAAAGAAATGTTCAACATCCTTAGTCA
The DNA here is from genome assembly GCF_008632895.1 of Mastomys coucha. Taxonomy (NCBI): domain Eukaryota; kingdom Metazoa; phylum Chordata; class Mammalia; order Rodentia; family Muridae; genus Mastomys; species Mastomys coucha. The sequence goes on from NW_022196910.1 coordinate 52,068,207, forward strand.
TCAGGGAAATGCAAATCAAATCAACCCTGAGATTCCACCTCACACCAGTCAGAATGGCTAGGATAAATACTCAGGTGATAGCAGATGCTGGAGAGGTTGTGGAGAAAGAGGAACACTCCTTCATTCCTGGTGGGATTGCAAGCTGGTACAACCACTCTGGAAATCGGTTTGTCGGTTCCTCCGGAAATTGGACATAGTTCTACCAGACGACCCAGCTATACCACTCCTGGGCATAGACCCAGAAGATGCGCCAACATGTAACAAAGACACATGCTCCACTTTGTTCATAGCAGCCTTATTTATAAGAGCCAGAAATTGGGAACAACCCATATGCCCCTCAGCAGAGGAATGGATACAGAAAATGTGGTACATCTATACAATGGAGTACTACTCAGCTATTAAAAACAAGGAAGTAATGAAATTCTTGAGGAATGGATGGTTCTGGAGAAAATCATCCTGAGTGAGGTAACCCAATCACAAAAGAACACACATGGTATGCTTTCTCTGATAAGTGGATTTTAGCCTAGAAGATCAGAATACACAAAGTACAAACCACAAACCATAAGAAACTCAAGAAGGAAGACCAAAGTGAGGGTACTTTGTTCTTTCTTAAAAGGGGGAACAAAATACCCATGGAAGGAGTTGTAAAGGCTAACTATGGAGCAGAGACTAAAGGAAGGACAATTCAGAGACTGTTCCACTTGGGAATCCTTCCCATATTCAATCATCAAATCCAGACACTATTGTGGATGCCAACAAGTGCTGGATGACAGGAGCCTGATATAGCTGTCTCCTGAGAGGCTCTGACAGTACCCAAATAATACAGAAGTAGAGGCTCACAGCTATCCATTGGACTGAGTACAGGGTCCCCAATGAAGGAGCTAAAGAAAGGACCCAAGGAGCTGAAGGTTTTGCAGCCCCTTAAGACGAACAACAAGATGAACTAACCAGTATCCCCAGAGCTCCCAGGGACTAAAACTCCAACCAAAGAGTACACACTGGGGGATTCATGGCTCCATCAGCATGCGTATAGCAGAGGATGGCCAAGTTGGTCACCAATGGGAGGAGAGGACCTTGGCCCTGTGAAGGTTCTATGCCCCAATGTAGGGGAATGCCAGGGCCAG
>NW_022196910.1:52069347-52072294 GCF_008632895.1 Mastomys coucha
GAAAAGGAGATATTGTAAATAAGAAAACATCTAATTTAAAAAAAAAACAAAAACAAAAACAAAAACAAAAAACAAGCCCAGTCCAGTTTTGAGCAAATCCTTTGAATGTTTTTTATAATAAAGTCATATAAAGATGGTCATAGATAAATGAACACCACAAAAAATTGTTGAATCAAGCAGATAGTACATATAGTCACACATCTAGAAACAAATACATCTTTAGAGCATTACACACACATACATTATACATATACACATGTCATGCATACATGTCCATACACATACACACATACACATAGACATATAAGCATATTCATATACAAACATAGGCACACACAGTACATATGCTTTTGACATACTCTCCACACTAGAAATGTAAAACCTTGTCGTGGTAATTTTTAAACCCAATTTACCAAATCAATCAATTCACAACTCAATTAATTGGTATAAACGCTACTCACCTAGATTGGGCAGATCTACCACTGTACTACTCTATTCCCATCTATTAGATCCCATATGACTTGCAATTTCTCCAAGCCACTTGCTTCAGCTTCATCTTCCTTCCACATAATCCTCTTCCATCTTTGTCCTCCCCAGTCTCCTTCCCCATCTCCTCTCTATCCTTCTCCCCCAACTTTTCAGCTCCACCTTTCCTCTTGCTGCCCAATCATGGTCCTTAGCCTTTATTTGAAAAGTTAAGGTGGGGGAGAAGGTTCACCAGGCACCTGTATAGCTCCACATCTGCAGTGCTTTCCAGGAGAGGAGAATTAGCATCGTAATACAAGACCTGGGCTATCCACAACAAAAGCCACTCAGGGTCTTCTTCAGAGATCCCCAGCCATATAATAATGAACTGGGTAGCTGCACAGAGTAGGTGATTTAGAATTACTAGGATAAGATTAACTTACATGTTAGATATGCAGACAGATCTATTATTGCTATTGTTTTTTCCAGTATCTCAAATATGTTTCTAATACAACAAAAATATTAGAAAAAAGTTTATATTATGGAGCTCTCAAAATTGAAATTCAATGTAATTTATTTAACTTATTTATTTGTAATGCAGGAGACAGAACTTAAAGTCTTATACTTTGCAGGTATGCATCCCACAACTAAACGTCCTCCTCAAACCCTGCTTACATCTTTTTGTTTGAGACAGTCTTACTGAGAGGACCTGGCTGGCCTTGAACTCATTCTGTAGCCTATGTAGACACTGGACTTGTGACATTCTAGCCTCAGCATCTCCTGTAGCTATTAGTTCATTTCTTCATTCTGTGCGTTTAGGAAATTTTGCATTATACTCTGAGGCAGTGATTGAGGAATGGTATAGCTCACCACCAGAAAAGAACAAATATAGAAGCATACTGGAAGTTCAATCAAATCATAGTTACTTTTATTTGGAAAAAAATATTCCATATTTATTTTTCTGTGTATAGGTGTTCTAACTACATGTATGCCTATACAATACCTGCATACCTAGTCCCTCCTGTGGCCAGACAAGGACTCCAGTTATATACCATGTGGATGCTCAGCATTGAACCCAGGTCCTTTGAAAGAACAGTCAGTGCCCTTAACCACTAAGCCATGTCCCTAGCCAAAATCACATTTTCAGTAATGTGAAAAGATAGACATGTTTAGCACAGTTCTTCTTGGCTTCTTTTGAGAGTATGTACTAAACATACCAGATTTACAGCACTTTAAAATCTGGTTTCTAAACTGTTTTACCTCATGGATTTATTTACTTTCTAAAAATAAACCATATTCAGAATACAAAAGTAGAAATGTTGACTTGTCAGGACAAGGAGATTATAAGGTTTAAGCCAACCTGGTTACAATCAACATCCTTTCCAAATAAATAGATAGATGGATGGATGGGAGAGAGAGAGAGAGAGAGAGAGAGAGAGAGAGAGAGAGAGAGAGAGAGAGAGAGAGAGAGTATATACCCATGAGAGAAAACACTTTGAATTATATAGAAAAAATATAAATTAAGACCTATTACTCTGTATAATTGGCATCATCAAATTTCTCTCAGAGTTAATTTAATAGCTTGTTAGTTCAGAAAATAACAAACAAATATTGCAAATAATAAAACTACAAGCCAGGTGACTTACATTTGAATTCTGCCTTTAATATATTTGCATGAGCTTTCTTCTCTTCCAGCTTAAAAATTTTCTCTTCTATTAGAGCATGTTACCTCCCTTTGAGGATTTTTCTGTGATATTTGAATGCTTAGCATATCTTGTCAATCATAAGAAAGTAATTGGGAACCATCCATCGTCTGTCACCGTGTTACTAACAGGTAAAGCATACATGTTGGATCTGAGTTGTGCTCTCTATTGATGAACACATTTCCTGCCACCTAGAGGTCCAGGCTCTCTTGCTCTTTGGCAGCCCCATTCCAATCAGCCTCTGCCACCTCTGCCTCCTCCCTCCTCAGCCTTGATTTCCAGATGTCTGTGATTCAGAGAGAAAGATTTGATTCTCTTTGATTATTTTCCATCTTAGCATCATTGTAATCATAGAAGCCAAGAAGTGCTTTGCCTTCTTAGATAACATTCCCAGGTCTAGCATCTAGGACCTGATAGCTGGATGACCTACTGCAACAGTCTTCCACAACAGTGACCAAGGAGTAACAGAGGCTCAGTAATAAGAACTGGCTGGGCTATCTTCTTCCAAGTCTGAAATCAAAGAGATGTGAACACTTATGAGAACAAACAAAACAAAACAAAGCAAAACATTTGCCCTCAGTTAAAAATCACTTGGAAATGTAATCTTTAAATTAAAGGATGACACTTGGTCAGCATGTTATTAACTATTGTCATCTCATTGTGTTATGATTAAATTAATATTCTGAAATATCCTCATCAATACATAAATTCACAAAATGAAAAGTTTGTGAGGGTCAACAATTTTTAAGAGTCACTCTACAGTCAAAAGTATTTTTTTT
>NW_022196910.1:52072304-52083487 GCF_008632895.1 Mastomys coucha
CCTAGAAGGTGAACTTTCTGTGTCTGCTCACTTGTAGCTCTTGGACGGTACCTGCAGCCACAAATAATATACTGCACCCTCTTACTCTATAGGTTGGCTCCATAGGCAATGTTATAAGTAGCACTAAGTCTGACATTCTGAATATCCTTGAAAGCAAGTTTATTGAGCGGCTTTTCCAGCACCTTCAAAGGTGATGTAGAATTCCTATTAGGTGAAAGCTTCCCATGTTAGCTACTCAGCTGCCATTAATCTCAAGCTTGTCTAACACTGTGCCTCTTAATTGCTACCTGCCTTGTAAATCAGAACATCTTCACTTCCCAGCCAAAGGAGCAGACAGTGCCCCCCTGAGGCTACCAATCCCATTACTGAACTTTTTCTTCTTTCTTACGGAGTCAAGGGAATTTGTAAATATGAGAGCTCAAAAATTCATCTATGAGTTACTATAACATTGTAACAACCTTCTGGGTATCAGTCAAAACTTTTGTGGAGCTAAATATGTCAATATGCTGTCATGTAACAGGGTATGGCATAATTCATCATCAAATAATGCATATTAGCCTGGAAACAGGCTAGAGTTAGAGAGATTTGGGGTACATGCTCTTGCCAATGCTTAGTTGTGAACTCTGTGGGAATCATTCAAATCTGAAGCTCAATTTCTTCTATTGTATAGTAGAGATGAACAGAATTTTCCAAAGATGCTTGAGTAAAATTAATAAATAGACCATGAGTACATAAGTTACAATCAATTAGGAAATCTATCATCTTAAATAAGGCCATTTATTTCCCCATTCTTCCCGCTCAAGACATAATGGCTCGGTGGGTGCTTGTGCGTGGGAGCTGGGCACGTGATAACGGGGTACTCTCTGGGGCTGGTTGACCTATTTAGCTCACTTAGCCTATTTTGTGAGCTCAAAAAGAGTGAGATTGTCTCAAAATACAAGGTGGATAGCTCCTTGGGAGTGACACTTAAGGTTTTCTTGAGTTGTCTCTGTGGTAGAATCTGGATTTGCTGGGTTATAAGGATGTTGCATAGAATATATAAGGACATTGGATATGAGGACGGACGTTGCAATGCCTTCACTGGAAAGTTCTGAAGAACACTTCAGAAAAAAATTAGCACTTCCTTACCTACCGGACTCCAGCCACTAGGCTTTTGCCCTCAGTCTGTAAGAAACCCTACAGTACTAAGAGCCAGGACAGCTTGAAGTTCATCCTTTACGTGTTGAAGCTTTAGGTGAAAGATGCACCTTATTGACAACTTATCTACATAGAGTTCTCAGGCATCACAGTCACGTCTGCTGTCATTGTATCTAAACTGGACTGTTCATTTGATGGTGTAGTGAACTGTCATATAGGAAAAGAAAAAGCTCTTTGAACATATACAAGTATGTTTCCAAAGGAAACACTCTAGTGATCATCCAACTTGAAACCATTTGTCCACCCCTCAAAACTCCCTCTCTTTTAAGTCAGACTGAAATACGATCCAATGAATTATGTGTAAGGTTCACCAAACCAAGCCTGAAACCTTTTAGAGGTTAACCACACACTCAACATCTTGCTGGAAAAGAATTTTATGGGAAATGGGGCATTTCTAGAAGCATGTTCCTTTGAAATATATGGTTTCTTAAAAACAATCCCAATACATTCACCTCTTTGGTTTTATTGGTTAGGGATGGGTGGGCTTTAATGATCCCATGAAACTGTCGCCATGTAGCAGTTATCATTACAGTGGCATATGAATTCCTAATTCTGGTCTAAGATTCATGACAAAATAGGCTCTCCTTCCACTTGTTTGCTAGATGGTGAGAACAAAATCATGAAATCTTAGACAATCTAGTGGGAACAACGCGCTTGTATTGGCTTGTATTCAATATGGCAGGTATTAAATTCTTGTGGTCAGGAGTTAAAGGTCAAGTACATCTTCCTGGGGAAGGACACCAGTAATAACACAGATGTTTAGAATGTTAAAAATTCCATATTTACTGAGAATTTTGTCAATGTATGGTTCTTACTGGGAGCAGCAGCAGCACAAGTGGTATAACTTTGGTTAATATTAAAATATAATAAATTAATATTAAATATGTATACTTTATGTATATTTACATGTAGTTTTTAGGTAATATTATGACTTCTAGAGCTTCCTCAAACAACCTGGCCATTATACTTCCTCTCCAGTGATGGGTTAGAGTAATAATCTAAATGACTGCTAGAATAATACAGGCTGTTGCTGTTGATCTTGGTCATCTCTTAGAGGTTAAAGATAAGTCCTTATTTCTGAACAAACCACATTCTTAGAGCATAAGGCTCAGATTACTTATCTTGACCTAACCTGAAAACCTTCTACATGTAGTCTAGATTCCATTGTAATGGAAAATATAGGAAAGACAATAAGCAGTGTCCTATCCAGCTATGATACCTATGAACCACAACAATGGCCCATGGGGCAAGATATTCCTAAGGCTGCAATAGTAATATTCACAATTTTGTGGAAAGCAAGAGTTGTGTAAGTGACCTTAAGGCTCATTCAATGAGGGTGGAGAATCAATCATGCCTCACACTAGAAACTTGGCCAACTAACAGAACCAGTGAGATCAGGGATATTAGAAGAGAATCTACTGCCACTATTTTGCTGGCCCAGCATAGCTCCTTTACTTCATTTAAAATGTTGTCCTTATACACAAAAATACTGTAGCTTTCACCCTCCATCAAAGAAGCTTCTCTTTACAGCAAAGCAGATAGTTATAAGAAACCACAATTGGGAATGATGCAAAGATCAATGGATGGTAGAAAGCCAAGTTCCAATACACACATCTGTAATAGAACTCCTATATCCATGGCTCAGGTGAGATCAGAGAAGAGTGGGAGCAGATAGATTTTAAAAGACAGAAGACCAGATAGTATCCTCTAACATTGCTTCTTTTAGAAGTGAATACAAAGCAAGACCACCTAAAAAATAGCAATATCAACAGACATGCTAGCAAGGAAGAGGAGAAAATCTCAATGTTTCTAATCCTAGACAAGAACTAAAAGTTAATTAATAACTGATACAGGGAAAATTAACTTCTCCCAGAGATGGCCCTCTGGTTAGTTGTCAAGTACAATGTCATCAGCCCTGAAAACATCCACTTAATAATAACAAAAACCGTGACTGAATGAGTTGAATTTTTATATTTGTAAATATATTTAAAATACATGAAGATATATGGTGGTATGTATATAAAACAAGACTAACTGAATAAAAATAGGATAGCAATATAAAAGGAGAGGGGCATATGGAAGATGTTAAGTAGTAGGAAATGGAAAAGCCTAGAGGAAGTATAAGGGGAAAGTGTTGTAATAATAGTTCAGTTAATTTCTTATATCCATATTTATGTATATGTTATAAAGGTAGTAGTGTCTTATTCAGAAGGACATTCCTTCTCCAGGCGACCTAATGCATTCCTTCCAAAATTTTTGTTACATTAAATTTCAAGTTTATGCTAATATCCTTTTTTATGAACACAACCCTAGAAACAGAGACGTTGTCCACATGTATCTCTGAATGAAGCTATTTTATTTTCACGACTGTCAAAGAAAACCGAGCTCACACTTCACTTGGGAGATGGAGCCTCAGAGCCCAGCAAGTGGTCTGCTTCATCTTTATCTTCACATAATTCTGCTTCCATTTCCAGAAATGTAGAAATCCTTTCGATGGAAATAATATTTAACATGCAATAAATGTTTTATAAGTCTTAAATAATGTACCTTTACATCATTTATCCTCAAAGTTAAATGCAATGTAATAGTCCTAGATATTATAATGAAAACATTTCTGTAATATCAAGCCTTATATTTCTAGATATGCTTGAGAGCTTAAATTTTTCTTTTAATAAAACAAGTGCATAGTTTATGAAAAGGTCAGTTCCTAAACTTGAGCTACGGGATACATTTTTCTTCCCCCTAAAATACCAGGTCATTCGACACCTCAACCCAGCCTTCTCACTTTCCTGCCTTCTCAGAATCCACTCCTAGGGAAGGATCCAGGTTGCTTTCCTAACAGCTTCTTCTTTTCCAGAAAGAAGTCACCTCAGTGTTTCTTTCTTTTTCAAGAAATTAAAATTTTATTTACATTACCCTATTGGGACCCTAATGGAAGAACTAGAGGAAGCATTAAAGGAGCTGAAGGGGATTGAAACCCCACAGGAAGAACAACATCAACTAACTGGACCACCCAGAGCTCCCAGGGACTAAACCACCAACCAAAGAGTATGCAAGGAAGAAGCCATGGCTCCAGATATATATGTAGCAGAGGATGGCCTTGTCTGTTATCAATGAGAGAGGAGGACCTTGTTTCTGTGGAGGCTCGATGCCCCAGTGAAGGGTGATGCTAGAGTGGTGGTAGGGTGAAGGGTGATGCTAGGGTGATGGTAGAGTAAGTGGATGGGTAGAGGAGTACCCTCATAGAGGTAAAGGGAGGGGGCAAAGGGAGATGGGATGGGGGTTTGTGGAGGGGTTCCTGGGAATGGTAAAAAAATAAAATGATTAATAAAAAAGAACAAATATTAATTACTTGTTGGGAAACTCTGCTAATTAAAGTTGCAGTCTACCATGTCAGAAATAAGTCCTCTGAGCTCATCTCAAAATGGAGGACTTACTTTTCCAGCAGGGCTTCTTCTTCTTGGCCTGACCTCCATATCTTCTCCCTCAGGAAGGCCATGTAGTCTTTGGCAAAACTACAGGTTCACATTCCTCTTTTCTGACCAGCATGTACATGGGATTTCTGGAATGCCTCTCCATGCAACTGAGGTATTCCCAGTACCTTAAACTCCAGCCACTGTCTTATATTCATCCTAAAAATTCCTTCCCTCTATATACAGCCATTGTTCACTCCGAATAAGGTATAAGTGCACTAGCTGTTTCACTGAATGTTGTCTAATAGAAGCTGTTTCACTGAATATTGCCTAAAAGTGCTGTGAAACTGAAATCCTCAGGGGAGGCCTTCACACTCTCGCATGCAGGGCTGGTCCCACATCCTGCAGACCCCACCTATTCTAGGCTCTGCTTCATCCTTCCAATCTGTTGTGCAATGGCTGCTGGACACCTCAGAGAGGAAGTGGAACTCCACACCACAATTACTCAAATGAACATCTCTTCTTTAACTGTATTTATCTGTGAAAAAGCTTAGGGCTCTTTTGTCACTCTACTTTCTTAATTTTGAGTTAAAGCATTGTGTGCCTGTGTGTGTACATATCTGTGTGCCTCTGTGTCCTGTTTGTGTGTCTCTTGCCATGTGTGCAAACTCACCTATGAAATATCATTAGCTCAGGTTTTAGTAAGTTTGAGAAATCCCCACCCTGCTTATTAACATCCTCACCCTTCATTGCTCATTTGTGTGTGTGAGCACACACAAATGCATGTTCTTTTCCATGTACATGAAAAATTAGTCTTATAGGTTGCATTTCTATATTAAAATATGTAGGCTCTGTGCATAATATTTAAAATAAAAGGGTAAAAAATAATTTCCCCTAGGAGACAGAAATATAAGCTTAAGGCAACCTCTAGAAATAGTAATAAAACATAAATGAAAAAGAAATCTTTGTTTTTCTAACCAGACAAAGCTATTATAGTCTGACTCTGTCACCAGGTTCCCTTTCTTGAGAGAAAATTAAACTAAGTGTGAATACGCGATAGTTGGAAAGTTCCACTTTTGAACTCCAATTTTCTTGGCAGAGATGTACCAGACTTGGAAATTTACTTGCAATAGCTTAATAAATTGAAATAGCAATTGCTTTTTCCTGATGTTTTGCCGGAAGCTCAGCCCGTTGATGTACATAATTCGTCCCTAGCAGGAACTAAAATTTGGAACTGTAAGGACAAGATGGACAAAGCTGGAGCTGACACTCATGAACAGGAAGAAAATAGAGTAGGGAGAGATGAAATCCAAGCAAACACATCACAAAACACACACGTGCTTGCTAAATATTGATGAACTGCTTTTTTTCCCTCCATAGAGGTCTTAACCTTTATCCTTCAGAATAAAAGCTCAAATTTTAAATTTGAAATATCTCTGTTTTCTTTGAAATTATATTTTATCTTCTCTACAACCAAGGATCCTGGAAATAGCCTCACTTTTATGTGTTCTTGCTAACCAGAATATCTCATATATGTTTCTTCTTCATGAGATTTCTCTCTCTGGTCTTCTCACACAGGCATACGAATATACACACATAGAAATTCTTGCACCTACAAAACAGTGTTGATAACACAATAATCTTTGTTTTAAACATTTCTACTCCTCCCTTTTCTTCCACACTTCCCTGCCCCTTTCGGCTCTTCTATCATGTGTGTCCTTTGCTCCTCCCTTCCCACAGCATCTTTTATACCCCTGCTCTGACTCTTTAAGCTCTCCTGTCACATAAACCCTTTGACCCGCCCTTGACATAGCTTCATTTTACTCAGCTATTGTCTCATTTATAATTTTCCTTAAATTATATTTCTACATTTTATTCACATTTCTACAAATTATAAGCATGTATACACAAGATAAGATCTTGTCACAAGACAAGATAAGATCTGCATCTGAAAGAGATCATATTTTTTTTTCTTACTTGTGGTCATCTCAATTAGTAGTATAATTCTCAGACACATACACTGTCCTACAATCTTCATAATTTCACTTTTCTTCACAGCTGAATAAAATTACATTGTATTCAACTACTCCAATCGCATTGTATTCTACTACTCCAATTGCATTGTATTCTACTACTCCAATCGCATTGTATTCTACTACTCCAATCGCATTGTATTCTACTACTTGTTTACCTGTTCTGATTCCAGTTATCCTCTATCGTGAAGAGAATAGCACCAAGCCTGGATACATGAGTATCTCAGTGGTTGTGAAATTTGCTAATAAATACTTGTAAAATGTTGACATCCATAAACATTGTGGAAATACTAAGAAAACTGCTCAGCTCTGAAGGAGTACCTCATCCCAGTCAATATGGCTTTCACAAAAATAAAAAATAAAAAAATAAAAATTAGTGCTGGGGAGAATATGGAACACAGTGGGCATACACTAATCCAGCCCATTTGGAAGTTACCATGGAGGTTACACCAACCCTTAGAAGTATAAAGTCTGGAAAGTCTGACCTATGACCTCTGCATTGGGTTTGAAGACAGGGTTTGTAGATCAGTGGTAGAGTGCTTGGCTAATGCAGGAGACCCTAGGCTCCATGCCCTATGTTAACCCATACAGATGTTCTAAGCACTCATGAGACCTTGGTCCTATGGGCACTGCTATCCAAAAACAAAGTTCTAAGCACTCATCTGCAGTATGGCTACTTAGAATGCAGAGGCAAGCAATCTTTGTGAGTTCAAGAACAGTCCTGTCTACAGAGTGAATTCCAAGACAGCAAGTGCTGAGTAGAGAAATCCTGTCTCAAACAATCAAAACAAAACAAAACAAAAACAAACAATAAAATACCCTAGGCTGGAGGTATAGCTCAGTAAAGTACTTGCATGGAAGCCTGAGGCTTTGGCTTGGATCCCTAATAATTAGGAGAAATCAGGCCCGCACCAGCCTACCCACAGAAACTCAGCACCACAAGCACATCATCACCCTCCACTGGCAAATGAGACACATTTCCACCATCTCTATGAAATGCATATTTTCCATATGATACATTCACACCCTTTAAAAGATACCCTGCTACCTCCATCACAGCATTCTCCATCTGTCTATCTGCCTGCCTGTCTGTCTCTCTGTCCCTTTCTCTATTTGTCTCTGTCTCTATCTCTCTCATGTCTCAACTCTGATATAGCCTCATCACCCAATCCCCTGCCCCACTAAACTGCTCCTTGTGAGATCTGCTGAGTGATGTGATCTTTGTAGCCATCTTGGCCCCAACCTGGCAAGGTAATCTGCCACTAAATCTTAAAACCCACAACTGTCACCTTGTGGGTACCATCCTCTACAGTTGTCTGGGCCCTCTCATATCAACCATTGTTTGAGGAAACAGTCTATGTGCTTGCCAACAATACAATCTTATGGCCTCTTTTCTTAATTGAGGCTCCCTTCTCTCAGATGACTTTAGTTTGTGTGAAGTTGACACACAACATCTCACTGTTAAGCCATAAACTTTCCTTACTTATTCATCCCCAAGATCAAACATGAATATCATCATTACAGTATAAACACTTCCAATTTTAATAGTGTTGCAGTCTTTAAAACTTCAAACCTGTAAAAAGTGAGTCTCTTTAAAATATTCCATCTCTTTTCAAATCAAGGTCTTTCTAAAATTCCAAAAGGTCATTTAAAAGTTCAAAGTTCCTCAACTGTGCTGCCTGTAAAATCAGAAATAAAATACTTTTGTTTACTTCAAGAGGGAAAAACCAGGACAGAGTCACAATCAGAACACAGCAAAATCAAACCCCATAAGTGTAAATCTTTCAATGTCCATGGTTGAGGATCCATTTATAATCTTCTGGGTTCCTACAGAAGAGTTGGGTCAATTCTCAGGCCCTTCTCTTTGTAACACACCGGGCTTGTCTTGCTTACTGTCTCCACTACATAGCTGCTCTTATTCTTAGTTGTCATCCTATGATATTGGCATACCCAAATTCTAGGGTCTGTTGCTGAAACTAGGATGCGCTTTCATCAATAGCGTCTCCTGGGCTCTCCTTAAGGACTTTGTCGATGCTACACAGTGCAACTCCAGAGGTTCAACATGATTCCTTTATGGCTTTAAAACCAATGCCACTTGGGTGACTTTTCTACCAAGTTCAGCTGCCAGCATGAGGTATACCCTCAGCTACCTCCAGAACACAGCATTTGTGTGATGATGCTGATGAAAGACTTCACGTCAATGATACTGTTGCCTTCATGGTCAGGAACAATTTTCAGCTCCAGCTGAGCTGCATTCACTGTCCCAGCAAAGCAATGGCTTCACTTGGATGGTTGTGGTCGCTTCTTAATCACAGTAGACTTTTTGACCCCAGGTGACTAGCATTGATTTTCTCTGAAAAGCAAATCAATTAGTGACTGTGGCAGCTTCTTAATCACAGCAGATTCTTCAGCTTCAGCTGGCCAAAACACAGATTCTTCAGAGAAAAGTCCCAGTAGAGATTTTACTTCCTTGTGAAAAGTCACACACCAGGTCTCCTGGGTCTTCACTGTCCTCAATATTCTTATCTTCCAAGCGTCCACAGAACAGCCCTCTAAGCTTTGAACATTTACTAACTTTGGCATCCCAATGTTCAATGTCTTTACACAATTTCCCCTGAAACACAGCAATGCCCCACAGTCCTGGTACCAATATATGTCCTATATGCAGTTACTATTGCTATGATGAAACACAATGACCAAATCAACTTGGAGGAAGGGTGGGTTTATTCGGCTCACACTGCACACACTGTCCATGAATGAATAGGACAAGTACCTGTGGGTAGAGACTGATGCAGAGGCCATGGAGCGCTGCTGCTTAGTTTTCCACTCAGGTCTTATTCAGCCTGCTTTTTGTATAGAACCCACGACCACGAACCAAGAATGGTACCACCTAGAATGTGCTGGGCTCTCCCCTATCAATCACTCATTAATGAAATGTCCAACAGGACTGCCTACAGCCTGATTAAAAAGGTGACATTTTCTCTCATTTTTGGCTCCCTCCTCTCTGATGACCCTTGCTTGTGTTGAGTTGATATAAAATTAGAGAGGACAGCATATGTAAGTTAACACAGTTCCCAAGAACATGCAGAAAAATGTACTGATGTGTCTTTAAACTCAGCTTGCTATTGATTTCCCTCTTTCCACAAACTCTGCTGTTCATATAATTTTCCTAAATGGAAGCCACATCCTTTATCTTCCTGTCCAACTATGTAAGTTGCTGGTAAGTAGTGTCATGTGTCAGGTCCTTTTGTTTTCTGCAGTGACAGCGGGCTCTCCCCTGTTCCATATACCAGGGTCTGTTCTTCTGGTTGCTTCTTTCAATGTCAGTCACATCGTCCTCTTCTGTAGATGTTCTTTCAACTTATTTTTCCTAATGACAAAAACTGATGAGTGTCAACATTAGACTTCTTTCCATCCCTTCATCTTCTTTGCTGAAATGTTCACTCGGGCTTTTTATTCTTGTCAACATTAGGTGGTTTACTTTATAATTTTCATACACTGGGTCAGCACTTTCAATTGTGTAAGACATTCACAAGCAGAGATGACATTTCTTAAGTTTTCTCACATCTAGTTCTTTAATTACCTTTTTTTCAGACTCTGCAATTATATGTAAAAGTCATCACCTTAACCTGATAAAGTATATATCTTACAATTTACTCTTTTGCAGTATGTTAATAATAGACCTTGTTATAATTTTTATATAGAGAGATGCCCTGTATCCATGGCCTGCCTTCTGTTTTATTTTCTTGTGAATAGAGGTGTAATTTTCCCATCTTCACCTTTTAAACTTGCTAAGATGTGCCATTAGTGACCAAAAATGTTAATCTTTATTATTTATATATTTCTTCTCCTTTTTTCCTCCTACTTTGGCTCTGCAGTCATCCTATCTGATGAGTATAAAGACAGTTAATAACTGTCAGACTCATCTTGGTCTATGATAATGGCAGGAGTAATGACATGCATGATCTTTCCACATTGGAGAAAACTCTGAAAAACTCCTTCGATAACTGTTTTTAGAAATCACTAATACACACACACCCAGGATCAGAGGTGAGCAGGAACCAACCTCTGTCCCAACACTGGGAGTAACTGGGACCAGCGGGACCAAGCACACAGGAACTCTGCCAGCCCAGTTACTTGGGTTCCTTCTGGTCTGTCTGGGCTAGGGTTCATAGTAGACCTTGGGTGCAAGCTCCACAGCCAGTCCCACAACACCCAGAGGAAGCTCCACTCCCAGGCGCTCTGAAACACCCAGGATCAGAGGTGAGGAGGAACCAACATCTGTCCCAACACTAGGAGTAACTGGGACCAGGGGGACCAGGCACACAGGAATTCTGCCAGCCCAGAGACTTGGGTTCCTTCCGGTCTGTCTGGGCTGGGGTCCAGAGCAGACCTTGGGCTCAAGCTCTGCAGACAGTCCCACAACATACAGAGAAAGCCACACTCCCAGGTGATCTAACAAGCACAGGATCGGATCACAGGATCCCAGAATCACAGGATCACAGAGACAGCTTGACTCTGAGGAGTTCTGACACAACCA
>NW_022196910.1:52084628-52084855 GCF_008632895.1 Mastomys coucha
ATCAACATAAGGAGCAAAACTACACCCTAGAAGAAGCAAGAAGGTTATCTTTCAACAAATCCACACAACAAAAATAACAGGAAGTGACAATTACTTTCTCTTAATATATTAATTTGAAAAATTAATATTACCAACATATCCTAACCGATTGAAATCCAGTAACATGAGGAATTGGAAATTTGTTGATTGTCATCCAATGCTCTCTCTAATTTGGTAATTGGAGAAAT
>NW_022196910.1:52085808-52100627 GCF_008632895.1 Mastomys coucha
AAACAACTTTTATAATACTTGTTTTTATTGTTATAATATTTTATAAATTTTAAGGAATATGACAAAAATGTTATTGTAGGTATTGAAGGGGGGGCTCTGGGAGGAGCGGTGGTACAAAAGAGAAACAAGAATGTGATTCAATTCTATTTAATTAAAATATGTTTTTAAATGTTAACAAATTCAGATAAATTGAAATCATGTAACTTTTCTCATCATAATGCAATAAAAGTTTTTTTAAAAAAGAAGTAGCTGACTAAGAATGTATATCCTAGCATCATACTCCACAAATCTAAATATATTATTTTGTTGTAACTGACTATGAATCAAAGTCATCAATATTTTATTGATGAGAATTGTTTCATATTGTGTCTGTGTTTGCCAAAACCTTCAATTATATTCACAAAGCTTATGTTTTTAGTATAAAACTAAACTCTAAAATGAGTATAAAATGAGTTTTCATATATATCAATTATTTTAAAATTACTCTTTAGGTGGTAGAAATAAAAGCATTTGCATCTATGAAAAAAAAGATATCACTAATACAAAAGTTCTCTTCAACTTCCCTATTTTCTTGCATGACAC
The DNA here is from genome assembly GCF_008632895.1 of Mastomys coucha. NCBI lineage: Eukaryota > Metazoa > Chordata > Mammalia > Rodentia > Muridae > Mastomys > Mastomys coucha. The sequence continues at coordinate 52,086,391 of NW_022196910.1, forward strand.
AAGTGCTGCAGTTCAAGGTCAGACAGCAACTTGATATAAGTGTCATTCTGTCAGTGGAAATTCTGTCAGTGTGGCCCTGTAATAGGAAGCAGTTAAGGACAATGGCAATGGGGAATCAGGAGGGATAACAACAAGAGACTTGAATTGAATGGAAATATTAAGGTCACAAACTATAGTAGTTATAAAGGAAAGAGCATGACCAGTCTTAAAAGCAGTTTGTATTTCCAAGAAAGCAAAAAATAGCTAAGGACCCACACATAGCACTTAAAACACAAGCACACACATTCCGCACAAAATCAAGCAGAACAATGAAAATGAACACAGTAGGAATATTGATCAAGACATTTCAAAGATGCATAGCTTGGAAAAAATGAGTAAGTTTGGTAGACTTGCATAATAATACAACAAAAAGAAGGTCATGAACTATATTTTGCAATTTTTGAAACTTGCATATGTCACAAAGAAATCACTCAGCATTTGTGATGTGATGATGGCTTATGTGGTATCTTTTCTATAATACCAAGTGCACTTGAAAGAAAATTTGAGATATCAGAATGGTGTCTAGTATTATTACATGCTGGTTTCTACTACTAAGAACTAGAAGCAATCATTAGACGCTAATCCTCAGTGGCCTTCACAGGGAATGATAAACTGGACAACATCTGATTTTAACATAGTAAATGAACACAGATGTTCCAACCAACTAGGGTGGAATCATGACTAGTTAGAATCACGACTAGTGCCAGACTTTCTATATACTGTACTTTGTCTTAGACACACACCCTTCATTTTGGTTCAGTTTATATATTAAGAACACAGTTATTAGTAGCTCCAATAATACAACAGAAGAATTATTGTCATGTACTCTAATGGTGTTCTTAGAGTCATCACACTGGTGCTTTGTAGTCATTATTAAATAAAGTAATTGAAATATAACACTGTAACATGACAACCATTCATGTGCTGATCAAGACAAGTCCATGACTAATGAGTAAGTAGGAGAAACAAGCAGGCTGCTGTGTTTGACTTTCTTGCTTAAGGCAACTTGACTTATACTGTCCAGACACAGTCTGTTACTTGGGGTAGGCAGGGCAGGAACTCAGGCAGACTCAGAGGCAGAGACCATTGAAGAAATCTCCTTACTGGCCCTCTGACTTGCTCATGGGGCTTTCTTATGCAGCCTAGGTCCAAAAGCCTAGGGATGGTGCTATCAAAAGTGATGAGCCATTCTTTACCAGCTAGGAATTAAGATAATAAGTCTCAGACATAGAAATAGGTCCCTATGGTGGAGGCCATTCTTCAAGTGAGGTTCACTCTTCCCAGGTGTCAAGTTGACAAACAATGTTATCAATCACATAGCACATGATAACCAAAATGTTGATATAAGTCTCTGTTATTACAGAGAAGTATACAGGGATGAATTTTCATGACAGGTAGAGTACTGGATAATTTAATATTTATGAATTTTCTTTGTAATTCTCCAACTAATAGTTTTGAACTACATTGGACTTAGTAATCGGATAAAAATGAAACTATAGCTAGGTAGAATATTATAACTGCCTATAGTTATACTGCATAACCCTAGGACTTTGACTCTAAAGGATACAGTACTAAGATATAGTACATTTCCAAGTTATTGGTGTCAATTAGTTGTTTTACTAAACATCATATACATGGGACAACAATATAATTGTAATCATGACTTCTAGGTATGTAACAAGAGAGAGCAGGACATAAGACATTATCATTTTCTTACTTTCCAAATTCAATTTCTATAAGAGTAAAAAAAGGGTCACTTATTCACAGACATTCAGCTTGGATTAAAAAAAGGTACTCCTTGAAAATCCTCTGTAATTGTCCAGTAAAAAATTATATACTTTTAGGAATAAAACATACTATCTACCAACAACCTTAATTTTAAAAATCTTCCTTTTTGTTAGCACCATACCAAGCATGATCCTTTTTTCCCAAGCCTTTATCGTGGCTTCTAACTTACTATATATTGTCTAAGGACATCTCTGGTATATCTGATAAATCTTTGTTGATTATTATATATTCTGACTTATAACAGACCACCAGAATGCATCCATTGGAATCCTGTAGCTATCCTAATATCCTAATCCTGTAGAAATCATAAGGTTTCTAGCTTTAAATTTGTTTACAGCTCCTTCAGGTACTCCTATAGAGAATTCATATAATGTCCTCTTAGCCATGGAGTCAGATTTTCTGAGTGGAAAGATTTGAAGGTCAAAGCAAATAGTAAGACAATTAATTGAATCAGTACACTATTCTCATACCAGTTAGGTGGTAGGCTTGAGTAAAAGTTCCCTTGTTCACAGAACCACCATAAGTCACTTTCTTAGTTAGAGTTTCTATTGTTATGATGGCACACCATGACCCAAAGAAACTTGGGGAGAAAATATTGTATTTCATTAACTGTTTCTTATAACAGTTTATCATCAAAATCATTTATGGCAGGAACTCAGACAGGCAGGACATTGGAGGCAGGAGCTGATGGAGAGGACAAAGAGGACTGTTTTTACTGGCTTTCCCTTCATGGCTTTCTTATAGAACCTGGACCACCTGCCCAGGTATGACCTTGGACCACCTGCCCAGGTATGACACCATCCTCCATTGGTTGGGCCCTCATCCATTGATCACTACTGAAGAAAATTGCTTATACCTGGATCTTATGGAGACCTTTCCTCAATTGAGGATCTCTCCTCTCTGATGACTCTAGCTTGTGTCAAGATGTGATAAAACCATTCAGTACAGTCACCTTCAGAAACAGCACATACAAAGTAATCAGTATTTGGATCTCTGTTGCTTGAGATATTTAGGACAGACATCCAACATCCCTCACAAGGCAAAAGAATACATCTCCATGTCACAGAGGATTCAAGGAATAATCCAATTTCCCCACTGGTAAGGAAAATCTTCTCATAGGACAGTCTTTGCAGCAGGAACAGAAAATACAAAGTATGGCAAGTCTTAATGTGTCTTTGGATCTTGTAGCAAACCCACCATGCAATTTGGTTGGTGGGGTTTGTGTCCCATTTAAAGGGGAACAAATGTTACTTCAGCCTGGGGGTATCCTTCCAGACAAGCATAGCAATCGTCTTATGCACATGCAGTGTACTTTTAATCTATTCCACCCAAGTATTTAATTCTCCATATCCATATCTAGTTTTTATTTCTAACATCTGTATCAAGTTTCCACAGTGTGAAACTTGGCATGCATCAAATTTTATATTAAGAATGTGATGAGTTAGCCGGGCCGTGGTGGCGCACGCCTTTAATCCCAGCACTTGGGAGGCAGAGGCAGGCGGATTTCTGAGTTCGAGGCCAGCCTGGTCTACAGACTGAGTTCCAGGACAGCCAGAGCTACTCAGAGAAACCCTGTCTCAAAAAAAAAAAAAAAAAAACCGAAAAGAATGTGATGAGTTTGATTTATATAAATCACTAAGCTAATAGGAAAAGAATATGGAGGAACTTCCTGGACAGTATTTCCATCTTACTTTAAACGTCTCTATTTCTCATACAATACAATCAATCCAACATATATTAGACTTCAGAGATGTGGCTAACCAAGGATCTGCATCAAGAAATGCAGAATTTTACAGCTGGACTGGTTTAATAGTTTGTCTTTATGGGATTAGATTGGATGTATTCTTTAAAAGGAAGGTAGGTTTTGTTGTTTCAAAATCAAACAAGGCAATTGTAAGCAGTGCACTTAGCAACATACAAAGAGAACTTCACCATCACTATGTCTTTTAAATAACCAAGCATTATCAGATTATTTCCTGATTTCATCTTAAAGTCTCACTAAATGACCAAATTCAGAAGACACGTGTTTGCCCATCCAAGAAAGTTCTTTCTCTGCTTTTGCTTTTTATTTATTTACTTATTTTCTCAAGTTTTATAGGGAAAGGCTAACTCAACATGCAGTAAACTAACAGAAAACATGTTGTTTTTATTACATCAATCTCCATGTTTTCTACTTTCTTTTCCAATAATAGGTAGATTGGAAAAAACAGTTATGTCTTGATCTTATTTTCAAAAGAACTCCTTGTGGTAAGATTGTCCATTTTCCTAGAAATCATTTCCAGCAGCCTTCTTTGTTCAGGGGTAAATTACCCAACATCTTTTAGCATTCTAACCCATCTTTCTATGGTCCACAAGACCAGAAAAGCACCTTCTTTAGGTCTTATTTCTTCTCTTTCCTGCTTTTATCAGCATTTGGTCCCCAGGCTAGGAAGGATGGGTTTGGAATTTGAGTGATGCTGTCTGGGTAATAAGTTCTTGTAACCTAAACCAAGGAGGAAAACGAGGATCCTAGTATATTATCTCTGGGAAAAAAATGTGGCTTAGCTTTCATGGTGGGAAGGTCTGTAGAGACTGCAACATTTCATGTGCTCACATCTCTTCTTAGAGCTATTTGAACTCTAAGCAAAACTATAGGGAAATATCTAATTCAGAGTCACTTTGTTCAATATATAAAATTTAGCTATCTTTTTCTTAAGATTTTTGACTCATAATTTCTAGTTTCCCAGTTTGAGGGGTGTCATGGGGGGTGTGATCGTCCATATACATCTCTGGCACTTTCAGGGACTCTTTTAGACTAGTGGCAGTAAAATGGCTTCCATTATTTACTCTATATTAAATCATGACATCACTTAATCAAGGACAATTTAAATTACTTAAAGGGTATTATTTGGAAGAGCAAGGCCTTTAATGTCCTAGAGACTTGGTCCATCTGGATACTGGGGCAGGGTCTCTCTTGGAGAATTCTGCTCCCCGAGGAAAGGGCAACACACGTCTCCATTCAGCAGACTTCCTCCTGTGGAAACTGTTTTCTCATTATCTCCCGTTTTTACTTTAGCAAGTTACTCATTCCTCATACTTGTTTGGCTATGATATAGACGTCCATGAGACTATAACCTTTACATTGTATTATTCACAGCCTGAGGCACTTCTCTGCCCCCTTTCTTATGTGTTCTGATTACAGTCCAATCTCTGAAGATTTCCATGTCTCTCTCATCAATATGGAAGGTTATTTATCAGAGATGTCTCACTGTCCCCTAGGCCCTGTCTGTTCTTGAATTTGCATTGCTGGTTTTCTTTGATTTGGGTTTTCTGTTTGTCTCCAGAGCTGAGAAGTATCTTCACATCTGGGACTACTGCACCATGGAAGCATTGATCACCTCCCAGGGCAGTCAGTCTCCAGGATCACACATCCTCTAGCAAGGGCCCCATGTTGGATACTATGCTATAAGAAGTAGTTTTAGGGTTCAAAACAAAATGACCACACTGTCCAAAAGTATTTCTCCAGGCAGAAAGATGTATTTCTGCTGAAAATTGCATTGCCATGCCAAATCAAGCAATGACACTCAGCATGGAGCATACTGATTCTTTATTCACAATGTAGAATTGACCTGTGCTTCACCCAGAGTAGTTAGAGCTTAACTCCTAGCTGCCTAGAAGACAGTAGTCTTCTGTTTGCTTTCAGAACAAGATGTAGAAATCTCGGCTTGTTCAGCATTGTGCTTGCTGGATGCTGCCAGGCTTCTGCCATGCTGATAATAGACTGAACTTCTGAACATGTAAGCCAGCCCCAACTCATACTCAGGGACTCTCTTTACAGCAATGAAATCCTAACTAAGACAGAGGTGAGAGGCTTTACAACACTTAATCCTAAATGGAATACCTTCAGCAAGCCCTTTCCCTTAGGGCTCAGGGAAGCTGTGCTGAAGAACAGAAAGATTGCAAGAGCAAGAGAGAATAGATAACACTAAAGAAACAGTTTTCCAGATGAAATAGAATAGATATACATATAAATTCACAGAGATTGTAATAGCATTACAGGACTGCAAGGGGAAAATGGACATGAACTCCCATCTAACCAAGAAGCTATATTCAATCAATAATTGCTTGTAAGAAAAAAAAACTCATAGATTTCTCTAATAGGTAATTTACCCAAACTTATAGATAGGTCCCAGGCAGTTTATGGACAATGTAAAACTAACTCAATGGTGTTCTTGTAGAATTTTTGTCTCAAATTTCTTTGATCATTGGTCTTTTCCTTTCCATGGTTTCCAATTTTGTGGTTTTATATAGAGGTGTGTGTGTGTGTGTGTGTGTGTGTGTGTGTGTGTGTGTGTGTGTTGTTATTATGTTTTTGTTTGTTTATATCAATCATAAAAACTGAACACTAGGGATATTTATTTTAAATTGTATTATAAGTCTTTCAAACACTTTTGAACTGTTTATGATTACTAATATATATATATATATATATATATTTCTTATGAGTTATATTTACATAAAAATAAATGTGGCTCAAAATGAAAACAAACAATTAAAATCGAAGACTTTTGTTGAAGACTTTACAATAGAGAATCCTGTTATTCAAATGTCTTTCAAGTATGACTTCTAAATATAAAACTATAAACACGTACAACTGCTGTGGTTATTTATGTTAAACATTAACTTACATTTAAATAATAATATTACAAATGTAGATTTACATAGGAATACTGTTTCTAACTTGTTACAAGGTTGAAATGAAGGTCTTTTCCACTAAACTGGAAGAAAATAATCTAGTGAACATAGGACCATCTTTGGAATAACAAATGCTCCTTATCTGAGCACATTGAAGAGAATTACTAGTGAACATCAGACACTTATCTACAATCAGGATACAGCTTCTCTATGTGATCTTGTTACCATAAAGGAAACATCAAAGCTGTGCAGAATATTGCTTATTGACAGGATAGGTTATAGATTATTTACAAATTAGAATTTATTAAAATTATATATAAAATATATTTAAATTATATACATGCTATATATACATAATTTGTGGATTGATTCAAGCACATGTACCTAATGAACAAAAATTCTATTATTTTAAAATGAAAGATGATAACATTTGACCATGCAGACACTATGAGCAAAAAAAACTTACTCTTGGTGTTGTTTAAGAAATGTAATATCCAAGTGAATTAGCTCCCTTTCTCAATATTATACAGATATATTACACATAAATATTGCTCTTTGTAATATTTAGATAATGTTAAAATTTAGTGCATATAGAAATTGCCAAACCATTCAATTTACAACATACCCAAGTCATAAAAAAAGAAGAAAAAAGATGAAACATCAAGCAATTTTGAGGAACAGAGATTGAGACTACAGCCTCACCAGGGCTTACGAGTTGTTCTCCACCTTCCTAATGCAGCAACCTTTTAATATTGTCCCTCAGGTTGTGGTAACCCCCAACCATGAAATAAATTTTGCTGCTATTTCATGAATCTAATTTTGCTATAGTTATGACTCATAAGTAGATGATATTCAGGATATTTGATATGAGACCCCAAGTTGGTCATGGCCCACAGTTTGAGAACCACTCTCTGGGTAGGGAGGGGTTTCCTCAGACTCTCAGGAAGACAATGAAATGTTCATGAACACTTCATAAGACTGCATTACCTTTAAAATGAAATGAACTGAAGGAATGTAAATGAAACATAAAGTAGCATACCCAATGATCTAAAAACAGGATTTGGTTGTTAAAGTATCTCAATTGTAGGGATTAGAAGGCATGATTGGTACTTCTATTCCTGAGGAACCTGAGGGTCCATACAGAGGGTACAGCAGAGAGTTCTGACACCATTTTACACAGTTTGCAGCTCATTATTCGTTATTAAGGACTTGTATTTGCCCTTGGCTCCTTTCAGAGACTTTCTTTGAATACTTGCTAAGCAATTATCTGCTTTAGCAGTGGGAAGGGAAATAATGCGGATGAGGAGTGTGATTGAAATTAACCACCTTTTTTTTCAGCATGAACTTTTTAACTTACAAAATTTCCAACTGTCAATTGTTCTGGACTTTCTTTTAATGCTGACATCAGTACAGTCTAACAAGTGCTAATAGCAACATCAGCTATGTAGACATCAATATTGTGTGATCATGTGTTTCTCTGAGCCCATAATTGTATATCTAATTCATTTTTTAAAGAACATGAACATGAGTGTCAATTGGCTGTCTATTTCTGAGCACAGTCATTAGCTAGAAGCTCATCAATATCATGACACTTGGCCAGGTTGATAGCCTATCCAGCCATGTGATATAAATGGGTACCTTCCATTCCCATTTGAGCTAACCTGAGGTTGTGCCCAATTGTATGCTATTCCAACCTGTCTTTGAAATATCATGACTTCCAACATAGAAGAGCTTATGAATCAACAACATAAAAGCCATGAGAGAAGAAAAACAAAATGAACCACATTTAGCCTATGCACACCAGAAAGAAATCAATAGTAAGAACTTTACTTTGAGAAAAATGACTCCAAGGAAACTGCAGAAAATGTCTACAACTTTGTGGTCACAGGAAATATAAGCTTCAGCCATTTGGTAGGAATTTACCCCCTCCTGATGAGGTCATGGGACAGTAGAGCAGAGTGTGAAGCCAGGAGGAAAGAAGGGTGAAGTCATTTCAAAAAGAAGAGATGTCACTAAATTGTGAGGCCAGACAATGGTTAAGAGGTAAAGAAAGTTCCACAACCCAGGTAAGCTTGAGCTAGGTTAATAAGCAGTATGCTTCTGGCACTAAACTTATTTTTTCTTTATTAGTCTCACTTTTTACCCTATGAAACCCTGTGAGTAACAATACAGGCATTCTTAGATTGTCTGTTCAGCCAAGGGAGCCAACAAAATATTGACAACAAAACACAGAGCCCCTATCATGGGCTGCAACACACAGTCCTTGTTTCAGAGAGGATTGTGTAATATAGAACACTCAGAATATCCAAAAGAACTAACTTTAATATGATGCTCTATTTTTCTGTGTTTTGCTTTTCATTTTTAAGATTCCAAAAAAAAAAAACCCTGTTATCTAATTTAGTTTTTTGTGTGTTAACATTTTCATCTTGAGTTCAAGTAATTTTATAATAGGCATCATCTCACTGCATATGTTATTCTCTAGCACTTTTCAAAGTGCTAATGGTAAAGCCAGGATAATTAATTACCAAATGAAATTACCTATTGATCTTTGTAAAAATTATATAGTGAAAAGGTGTGTGTGTATGTGGATGTATGAGTATGTGTCTGAGTGTGAGTATGAGTATGTGTGTATGGTTGTATAGTATATATGTATGTGTGTGCACATGTGTGAATATGTGTATGCACATGTATGTTTGTTTATGTTTAGTATGTGTGTATGAGTGAGTGTGTGCATGTGTGAGTATGTGATATGTGTGATTATAAGTGTGAGTGTGTGGTATGTGTGAATGTGTATGTAGGGAGTGTGTAATATATGTGTGTATATGTGTGCACATATGTGAAGGTGTGTATGTATACCTATGTGTGTGCACATGTATATATTTGAGTGTGTGTGTGTGTGTGTGTGTCACCCAGGCTTCCCACACAGAGTGCTTCATATCTTCACACATCCCAGTGAAAGGGATATTTTTTTACAAGCATAACCTACTGTCCTTAGCAAATATCAAAGTGGATACTTTTGTTTTCTACACTGCGGGGGGAAAGCATATACACTGAGCACTGTAATTTATTTGTGTTTTGTGTTATGTTTGCCACAAAGCAGCAATCATAAATAACAGTTGGTAGGAGACAGAGACACAGCCTTTAATAATATTGTTCTGGGAATACATCATCCAGCACTGAAAATGTCATATAAAATTCATATCCATAGCTGTTTACAGACAGAGAAAAAGAACAGTTGCACTCTGCAATCCTGGGGCAGTTCTCCAAAACACGAGAATGCTATGGCCGCTCTGTCTTCTTTCCCACTTATTTTTGGTATCCAGAGCTACATCCCAGGGCTGTATTGATTTTCATTCTGGCTGTGGTTGATTAATGCTCCAGGAAGCAGTCATGTGCATTAGGACAGAGCCAAATAGAAATACCAGTACATTTTCTCAAGTCAAAGTGAGGTGGAGGCAGCAGGCAAACCAGCCCACTTAGTGGTTTTATCTGGCAACACGTGCACACAGTAAAAAACACTGGTGAAGCTGACAGCCACACAGCCTGGTTAACAGGAAACTGCACACTGCATTCCACACTTGCTATTATTATTGACCTGTCAGTAACTTCTGAAAAACATGATACTGTTTTTCTGTGGAAATACTTATGATGCTATTATTTATTTATTTATTTGTTGGTTTGTTTGCTTATTTATTCATTTAAGGTTTAATATATAGGTTAAGTATGTCCACTAAGTAAATTTACTTCTTAGAAAATACCTTTGTTAGTAATTGCTTTGCCTTGATAAGGATCTCTCACTCATCACAGCAGTAGTGAGCACTGAGGGCTGATTGGATTATATAGCATTTGTCCTCCTGACCTGTCCCCAAGCATAAGCAATTGCTCTGTAGTTTAATATTTTCTCTCTGCTCTTTTTGACAGCTGTTTTATCTTCTGTTTTAGAAGCTCATTGCCGTTCATCCATAATATTATTTTTTCATTACATGACTGTAATATGATGTTCTAAGATTTCTCTGAATGTATTAAAATATCCAACATGCAGTCATTTAGGTAAACACCACACACAGTGAGAAGTATGAGTACCTATCACAACAGAAAAGAAAAAAATGTTAATGAGAGAGTAGATAAAACATTTTTAATAAAACAGAATTTTAGGTCTGGAGAGATCGTAGTCAGTAAAGAGAGTGTCATGCAATCATGGGGTCATGAATTAAACATCAATATCGGCACAAAATAGCAAGGTAAGGTGGTATGTCTATAAATCTCAGTCCTAGAGATACAGAGTCAGGATGATCCTGTGGGTTTGCTGGCCCATTGGCCTATACAAATAAGGCAGCCCCACATCAAAATCAAAGTCTCTTTCTCCAAAATATAACTGATTGGGCTGGATATAATAGCTCCATGGTAGAGAGTGCCTGCTGTGAATATACAAGATACTGGTTTCTATTCTCAGTAGCACAAGTTCTTGAGATGTGCTCCCCTGACACTGAGGTTGACTTCTGGCCTTTACACACACAGAAGTTTACGTCTTAAAACATAATAATCAGGTTTTTGGTTATAATGGATAGAACAGCAATTAGCCTGGCTTAGCAGGTGTCATTGTGATATGATGAGGTATCTTTTTTGGTATATGCCCAAGAGTATATATAGATTGCATCCCAACATTCTGAGGAGCTGCCATATTGATTTTTGTAGTAGCTGTACAAGGTGCATTCCCACCAAGAAGAGAGGATTGGTCCTCCCATCCCACATCCTCACTAGCATGAGCTGAAAGTTGTTTTATTGATCTTAGCTATTCTGGCAGGTGTCAGGTAGAATCTAAAGGTAGTTTTGCTTTGGATTCCTCTGGTGGCTTAGGATGTTGAATATTTCCTTAAGTGTTTCATGGCCATTTGAGTTTCCTATATTGAGAATTCTCTGCTCAGATCTGTAGCCCATTTTTCATGTTTTGAACTCTAGTTTCTTGAGTTCTTTATATGTTTTGTATATTAGTCCTCTATCAGATGTGGAGTTGGTAAAAATCCATCTTCGTTCTGTAGGCTTTCTCGTTGTCTAAATGACAGCATATATATGAAATGGAATAACACTGAGCTCTTAAAAGTGGCATCATGAAATTTAGAGGCAAATGGATAGAACTAGAAAAAAAATCATCCTGAGTGAGGTCAGATATGATACACGTTCACTTATATGTGGATATCAGCCAATAAATAATTAATCTACAATCCCCATACCCAGACAGATTAGTAAAAGAGGAAGTAACTATAACAGAGCAGGGGAATAGGATAGATTTTTGGGGGACAGACTTTGGGTGGCAGAGCTCGAATGGGAGGATTGGGCAAAATGGTCAGGGGAGGGAGGGTGGAGACAGCTAGTGAAGAGATAGCTGGAATTCAGGTTTATTTGAAGGAATGGAATGGAAACCTAGTGGAATGTAAACTTTCTAAAATATATGTAGGCTTGATGGAGTTTCCTAATAAGGGAGCCTACACTCTCAACTAGACAACTCTTGTCACCAAATGAATCTTCTAGAAATGGGACTGGGCTACATTCAGTTGAGCTGTTGGCCAAAAGGGTCCCATGGAAATCCTCAAGCAACACAAGCTGTTGCCAAGACAACGAATTGCTCTCTGCAAACCATTGTCAAGAACAACATCCACACAGTTCCTTGAATGTGGAAAACTAGAGCTGGTGCCTCCACCTTACATTATAGATTCTTTGGTGCAGGAAGTTACTCTATAAGCTACTGAAAGAAAAACATGGATGCCAACCAAGTTACAAATCCATTGCCCTATAATTTGTTCTGCCTGCAAGATATGTTAGGACAATATTGGCCCAGAACATGTGGAAGTAGCTGAGCAATGTCTGAAATTGATTTAAGGCCCATTCCGGATGACAGAACCCATACCTGACACTGCTTGTATAACCAAACACTTCCCCTCAGAGCTCAAGTTTAGAAGGATCTATTTTCAATAAATATAAAATAAAATAAAATAAAATAAAATAAAATAAAATAAAATAGAATAAAATAAAACATAATGATGCAATACAACTTAAATCAAAGCACTTGGGGATTATCTTAATTTGAATGTGCAGAAAGATGGGTATTTGTGTTATTTCTGATAATTCTCCTTACACTAAATCTTATAGATTATGTGTAAAATGATCCAAATACATCCTATAGAGTCCTCCATGAGTACCAAGGAGTAAATATTCAATACTCATATAGATGAGCTATAAGGAACAAAATATTCTAATATTGTAAGTGAAAAATATTAGCAACACCAAGGTCCAATGTATTTCTTCATTCTGTGATTCTCCAGGTCATTGGTGCAATACCACGTTAGCTTGTGACAAATACCCATGTTTGAGATAGTGCTTTTGGTTTTCCCAAAAACTATCCATTAAAAAAACAAAACAAAACAATATGGCTTCTTATGTATAATTTATGCAGACAAAAATATTAAGTGCCCTATGTAAATGATGTGTTAATTTCCTCCAGAAATACATGCTAATTAGTTCTTCAATTTTAATCTGCACTACTGATTCATTTTTGGTTTGTTGGTGGTGGTAGTTTTTAATTTTTGTTTTGTTTTTCCACTTTGAAAGCCTTTCATCTCACTAGAATTACAGCAATCTTTACTTGATGCTGTCTCATTATGGGATGCTGTCAAGGGTTCCTTCTGAAAGAGATACTTGAAAGAATTCTATTTGAAACCCATTGGAGGCAGTGGATTGCTCCTGTGCTGTTGGGGGAACATGCAAGCATGCCTCCATGAATCACAGAGGAGCATTCTGTAAAAGATGGTGCATGACTCAACATTTGCTGTCTATAATCAAAGATGCCAGATACTATTTAATTACTTTTTTATATCTTGAGATTATAGTATAATTATGTCATTCATCCCAATGAAAAATTTAAAAGCTTCACATATACAAAGAAACAAATGTATCTAGACATATGTATTTATATTTCATGTTTATTGGAAAGGCACAGAGAGAATTAAATAAATAAAAATATTGAAAATAATCTTATGTGAGATATCTTAGTTCAGCCTTTTCTGCTCTGTCAAATTTCATGTTTCTGAATTTTTGACAAATATTACTAATTAAAAAAAATGTTTTATGTGCATGGGTGAATAGCATGCATTTACGCCTGTGCAACATGTGGTTACAGTGCCTGTTGAAGCCAGATCCTCTGAAACTATAGTTACACACACTTGTGAGACACTATGTGGGGCTGGAAGCTGAACTCAGGTCATCTGCAAAAGAGGTAACCTTCCCTAGTGATAAATCTCCCCACATTTCTTTAATTGAGATAATTAAAGACCTAAATGAGGTTTCAACAACAAACCAGAGAATTTTGGACTCGTCAGTAGCCTCCTGTGGCTAAGCTGTTGCATACCAGCATACCAGCATATGAGCATGACAGCAAGGAATCCATTGATCTAGTTCACATCTATCCAGCATGAGGTCCTCTTTTTAACAAAAGAAAAGAAAGCCCTCCGACCATAGGTACTCCACCACTACACTGCTCACACAGGCACTCCCTAGTACACTGCTCACACAGGCGCTCCCTACTACACTGCTCACACAGGTACTCCCTACTACACTGCTCACACAGGCACTCCCTAGTACACTGTACACACAGGCACTCCCTAGTACACTGCTCACACAGGCACTCCCTACTACATTACACACACAGGCACTCCCTACTACACTGTACACACAGGCACTCC
>NW_022196910.1:52105398-52121113 GCF_008632895.1 Mastomys coucha
CCTATCACACTGCATACACAGGCACTCCCCACTACACTGCACACACAGGCCCTCCCTATCACACTGCATACACAGGCACTCCCTACTACATGGCACAATGCAAATACTCCCCTACATCTCTGCACAAAAGTACTCTCTTGCTACACTGCATTCCCACAAGTTCTCCCTATTACTTCCAACCACCACACTCTCACCATGGCTAAACTTGACCGTTTCAACCTTTGCTTTATTCAGCACCAATATGGTGGAGTCTAGCATTATTCAGGAGAGGACATTTTCCTCCATCTGCAGTGAGTTCATGATTTCTACCCTGTCTCACAGGAATGAAAAGACACAATTACCTGTGCCCTTGGGTCTGATTGGCTCTTCTGAGAAGCCTTCTGTTATCCACCATCTTGGTGCTACATGCTGGAGTCTATCTATGACAATTTCTACTTCTAAAAAGACCCAAATGGCAAATGTGCCTGTGGAATTTAAATCCATACCTATTTATTTTGATATTTTATTTATTTACATTTCAAATGCAAATGTAATTTACATTTCCCAGTTTCCCCTCTGGGAACCCCCACTTCCATGCCTCCTCCCCCTGCTTATATAAGGGTGTTCCCACTCCCACCTCAGTGCCCTGGCATTCCCCTGCTGCGGGCATAGAGCCTTCAAAGTACCAAGGGCCTTTCCTCCCATTGATGGCAAACAAAGCTATCCTCTGCTATATATGGGGCTGGAGCCATAGGTCCCTCCATGTGTAATGCGACAATATCAACCAATCAGACCCCCTACACCACCCAGAGCTCCCAGGGATTAAAAAAAAATCCCCCTATTTTTAGTATCCTTCCTCATGCTGGTTTCTAACACACTACCAAGGGGGGCCTAGACCTCCCGTGGACCTGGCTTCACCATCTGCATGTGAGATGTTTTCTAGATGATAATAATCTCTAAGCTTTTCTCAGTAATTTCAAGATAAGAAGCAGAATTACTCTGTAACAGTTGTCTTTCCACTATAATCACTTATAGCAATGGTTTCCCCAAAAGATTAAAAAGACTAAATTGCCAACTGATACTCTTAAATTCTGGTACAAATGATAATTTTGGAAATATCTTTTGTTCTGCCCTGTGCCCGCAAAATAAACGTTTGATAATTTGTGAGCTTTGCTGAACTTATTGTGGTCTCCCAGAAATGTGTTTCCTGATGTGATTATGCTGCATAAATAATTGGATTTTTTTTTGTTTTGTTTAAGATTAAAACACGAAGCTTGGGCAATGGCTAAACTGATTGAAAAAAAAATGCTTTCTTTTGTTGATGGCCCAGGTCAATTTGATTACTAACATTTGTAAACCCAACTCACAGAATCTGATGCTCTCTTCTGGCCTCTATCTGCAACTGCATTTATATGCACATATTCCTGACACAGAGATAAAAATAAAATGTAACAAAAATCAAAACATGTAGGAGAGGGACAAATTAAAAAAATTATTACTATGTTAAAGTTTTTTAGCTTATATTTTAGTCCACATATGCAACACATACTTGGAATATAAGAAATGAAATTGAAGACATTTTAATTTCAGTTTTCTGTATTATTTAAACCATTAGCATTTTTGGCATTCCATCATTTTGATAAAATTACTCAGCTATTAAATTAATTTAAATTAATATAATTATATACTTAGTTTAGTCTAACCATTAATTTTATTGATGAATTATAGATAGAGATGATTGGAATGTATATATCAAATATGCATTAGGGAACAGATGCATAAAGCATGTATACTGCTAAAACCTATTATTATATATAAACATAGATACATTAATGTATACAT
The DNA here is from genome assembly GCF_008632895.1 of Mastomys coucha. NCBI lineage: Eukaryota > Metazoa > Chordata > Mammalia > Rodentia > Muridae > Mastomys > Mastomys coucha. The sequence goes on from NW_022196910.1 coordinate 52,107,220, forward strand.
ACATAAAATCAATCCATTTGGGGGCAAATCTATGAGTAATAGATGCTTGAAGATACCCTTTGCTTGTTCAAACTATGATTATTATTTTTTTATTTCTAATTGAATTCGACTATTTTAAGGGCACTAATTTTCCAAGTAGAAGTTGTTCAGTCTTCAGAATTCCACATCAGAACATCACCTATTCCCCATAATCCAGTGGCACTTCTAAAGCTCCACATAAACTAAATGATAAAACAAAATTTTAAAAAGTACCCAATATGGCTAGTGTGTGCATTACATTGCTCCTTGTTTCCCCCTGCTTCAGCTTCCCCCTGCCTCTGCCTGGATCATTTTACTTGATGTCTCTAGATAGAGTAACCATTTTTCTCACATTCTGTAACAAGTAAGAGACTCATGGTGCTGGGAAAGGTAGATAAAGCCACTTTCTGAAATTGATTATATCATAAAAGTACCTTTACCAGGCCTCACGTCTCCATGTCTGAGGCATCCTGCTACAGAAAAGAAATAAATCTCTGCATGGATAAGTCTCCGATGGTACATCTCCATTATATGATGCTGTGCAATTAAACTTCACAGTTTCTTATTTGTGATTAAATAATTATATGCTGATTTAATAACACAAGTAGCATAGTAATAAAACGATAGGTTCTTTGTGAGGGGAAATCTTGGACAAATATGCAAATTCTAATAGTGCACTATTTCAAATCTTGTCAAAAGGTGGCATGTGTTTACCAGGAGATGATAGAATTAATAGAATTCACAAACAACTTTAAAAACTAGGAGAGCTCTATATCTAATCACCATGCACTCAATGTGATAAAGAACAGTTTGTTAAGTGATCTACATATGAAAATATTTAAAACAGAGGCTTCAGTTAACATGTCCAGAGAAATAAACTTTCATAGAATGCTTAAATAATGTCAAATAATTGACTAACTCTTTCCTGGGAATATGTAAAATCGGAGAGCAGAGGAGTTCTTATACATACCTTTCATTTGAAATATTGATCTCTGTGTCTAGTACTCGACAGTCAAAACTTTTATTAAGTAACTAGTCACCATTCACAAATTTTATTAAAGGAATAGATACAAGCATTTATGAAAATTTTCATAGGATTTGAGGGCATCAAAAAAGACAAAAAGAAGCCAGGCAGTAGTGGCACATGCCTTTAATCTCAGCACTTGGGAGGCAGAGACAGGCAGATTTCTGAGTTTGAGGCCAGCCTGGTCTACAGAGTGAGTTCCAGGACAGCCAGGGCTATACAGAGAAACCCTGTCTTAAAAAAAGCCAATAAAAAAATACAAAAGAAGACATTTTCATAAGTGTTTTATGATCCTTTTTTAAATTATATTTGTCATGATTAGATTCTCAGTATTTAGTAGGATGATTATTTTTGCAAGAATTTTCTGTAAAACATAAAACAATATATTCAATACATCAACACTACTACATATGCATAATATGTAACTGCTTGTATTTTTATATTATTTTTTATGTTATATATAATAACATATATTTGTATAAGTTACACTATATAAGTGCTTATATTATTATTGTCCATATACATCAACACTGTTTGCTGTATAGCCATAATCTACATATATATTATATATTATTATATACTAGGTGTTAATATTTAGCACCTATAATATTCTGCATTTTGGAACTTGAAAAACAAAAATCAAATAACTGACATCAATTCAGACTTTAGCACTGTATAAGATTTTTATAATTTGGGCTATTCATAATAAGAAGTATGGATTTGAAATATATTACAAGAAGTGCTTACATGGTGGGACATATATCCATGAAATGTGTGTAACCAGTACCAGTCAGATGAATTATTTAAATGAAAGAATTTAAGGATTTGGTTTTCTTCATTTATATAAATGTTTTCTGCAAGAAACCATACGTTTTTAGAAATTAAATCTGTCTGTCTAGCCAATCTCCACCACATCCTGAAATATAGCTTACTTCTACATAAAGTCAGAAAAATTACGTTCTTTCAATCTCCATCGGTAATCAACTGTGACAGTAAATGGCATAAATCTTTGTTCAGTTCCTTTCCTATTTTTTCAATGAAAGTGAAAATAAAGTATATCTTAAACTCTTAGTAGTAGCAAGGTTCTAACTTTCTGGCGAAGTTCTTAGAACTTTTGTGTTGGATTTCAAACCTCTTACCATTTGTCTAGGCATTAAAAGAACTTGTTTTATTCTCCAATTAATTGGGGCTGTTTATTCCTTAAACTTTCTTGCTATTACACACTGGTTTGAGAACAATGCTCAGTACAGCCTGAACTGAAACCCTTGAACATGTCAACTGAAGAGGAGGGGAAATGATCCTCTGCAGAACCCTGAGCAGGCAATTGCTTTACACTGTCTTGTTCATCCAAAAAGGCATATATCTACGTCACTCTCCAACACTGTATTCACCATGAAAGATGAACAATTAACATCCACTCACCTGGGAGAGATCAGTTGTGGCTTCATGGCTTATTTTGAAGCAAGTTTTGAATCTTATAACTTTGAAATTTATAAATACTAGAGTGAATTTCTATGAACAAAATTTTCAAAAGGTTAAAATAGGTATATAATTCTCGAAGAATAAAACATATTTTTAAAGAATACAATATTCTTCTTCTATCAATTCTAAATAAAATATATTTTCTATAACAAAACACTCAAAACAATTTCCTTCCTATATACTCAATCAACTATTTTAATTTAGTATTTCACCAACTCTCAGCATTTCATAGCATAGACTGACTGTTTATACAATACCAAACAGTCATCCCTTAATACATACATAAAATAACATTATATAGACTAAACAAGTTGTGTTTCGCAATTGTGGGTGGTACTATCCCTGAGATGGTGATTCTGGGTTTTATAATAAAGCAGGTTGAGCAAGCCAGTGAGCAGCATCCCTCTATAGTGTCTGCATCAGCTCCTTTCTCCAGGCTCCTGCCTGGTTGAGTTCCTGCCTTGGCTTCTCTCAGTGGTTAGTGACTTGGGATATATAAGTCAAATAATTCCTTTCACCATGATTTGGATTTGGTCATGATGTTTCATCATGGCCGAAGTAATCCAGATCCGGGTATGGATTCTACTCTTTCTTCTCCTTTATATGCCACAAAACTTTTTATAAGTAGTTAAAAATGGGGTTTTTAATATAGACACTCCGATGACAGCATTTTTATGTTAAAATATAGTGACATATTTTAAACACGCCAGGTCTAAAAATCCTTGTAGCTGTTGATTTTAATGTCATTGCTCCTTTTCTACACCTTTTAACTTATGAATGCTGATATTAGATCCTTTGCAACTGGGGATCCTGGACCCTTCATGTCTCAGTCTTTTTCTCTTCTTTTCTTTTTCTTTTTCTTCTTCTTTTTAGATAAATATTCAGATAGAAAGATGTAGTAGCATAGAAATAAATCAAGCTTTTTAGACATAACAATACTTGCTGTTTATTTCTGATGTGTTAGCAAGTGACTGTCACTGTACTGGTGTCTCAGCATGCAACGGGGAGGCTGTGGTTGTCCTGAGGGAGCTCTGTACCATGATGGACAGAGCTATTTCACTTATCTGTAAAACCTTCCCTTGGGATTCCCTGCTGTCGACACCATTCCACATGAATTTCCTTTGCCTAAATAATGGAAGGAAAAAGATTCATTTTCCTCATGTCAAAGTGACGTCAGACCTGTGGAATCACTGGCTGCACCCTGTGCAACCAAAAAGTCCCATGAACTCCAGCAGAAGATAAAACATGGTCAGTGCTACATAGCAAGAGCTGAACAGAAGAAGACAACTTACGTGACTGAAACTGGCACTTTAAAACAATGGAGAGAAATGTAGCAATCATGTTTACAATAAAGAGAGGAATTCATTTAACCTTTATGCTCAGATTAAATCCATGTATCAAAAATTCATATATAAGAATAATATGCTATGTTTTACATTTACTAAAATATGTTGAAACCTTGACTACACACCAATTAAGTCCTACAGGGAAAACCTATATATGGTGGATTATGAAGTGTTTATAGACATGTCAACTTTCACATATGACTACATGTCAGCTAGAGAAACGTAAGTAGAAGCCAATGATCGGATTTTTTCAGGAAACAGTTACAATGAAATGTTAAAAATCAAGCATTGTTCATTGTGAGTTACAACAAAACAATTATATTGAGACAATCATTCCACAATCAATTATTAAAATCTTAAAAACTTTGAAAACTTGTGTGGGCAAACATGAGTAAAGCAAACCTTCATTTGTTATTAGAGAATAAGAATTACCAAAATACAGAAAATTTTAAGTATGTATCCATAATATATCAGTAGCAAAACTGTAATCTAAAGCATTATATATCAGTGCAATAAATCTCTGTGTAGCTGACTTGAAAGTTGTTAAAAATATAATTAAACCTTTCAGGTAATGATTTCTAAAACATAGTGTGCAAGAAAATTGTGAAGTGATATATCAGAATATATAGAATGCTATTAGTTTTGTGAACGGGGACAAGATGTTTGTGTGCATATTAGTTTCTTTAAAATAAAATATACATGGGAAGTAATCATAGAAGATTATAATGTAGATCCCACTCAGTTGAGGAAAGCTAAGGTATGTCAGCTTGAATTTTCACTGTTTACTTTCTTCAATACCCTTTCAGCTTGAACTATACTAATTGACTCATTATATTCAGAAGAAACGTATAATTAGAATTTTAAAAGTTTCTGTGGATATCACATGTGGAAATGTAATACACTCAATCATATTTGCTTTTACAACACTATAAATATATTATCTCCTGTAGCCATGGAAACGTACATACATATACCACAAACACACATTATACACACATACACACAAACACACATTATGCATACATTGCATACACATTACCTACTGGTATATACACATTGCACATACACATGCAGCACATTACATAACACACACACACACAAACACACACATATTACACACATACACTGACTTCTGTCTTCTTCCCTTTTCACTCAAATGATGCCTGGTGGTATCTGCTGACTGTGACTTTAACTCAGTTTATACCTTAATCAACCACTGTCATTTAGCAGGGTCTTTTCATAGGTTCAAGGGTTAGATTGAAGGCATTTTGTGAGGCAACTGAACACATACAGACCCCGACGTGCCTTAGCTCTCTTCATGAGATTCTACAACATCAAAAGGTATCCCAGAAGTATTTCTCCTCTTTGGACATCTGAATTTATCTTCTATTAAATAACAAATATTTGGGAGGAGAGAGGGACAACTTCCAACCCTGCTGGTCAGTCATCCCCAAGAGATAAGCTTGGGACCCTTTCTTCAGGTGCTGGTTCTTCAAACTCTAACATGGGAGCTGACTTAGCCGCTATTGCTTTGCTGTAAAGAGACATCCCGACCAAGGTAACCCTTATAAAGGAAAGCATTTGGTTAGGGAGCTTGTCTATGGTTTCAGAGGGTTAGTTCATTTCATCATGGCAGAAATCCTGGAAGCGTGCAGCCAGGCTCTGGAGCAGGAGGTGAGATCTTTATCATGATGCACAGGATAAAGAGAGAAAAGAGGCTGGGCCTGCTGTGGGCTTGGAAAGCTTCAAAGCCCACACCAAGTAACACATTTTTTTCCAACAAGGCCACGCCTAATCTTTTCAGTCCTTCTCAAATTGTGCCACTCTTTGATAAGCAAGCTTCAAGTATGTATGTGTATTTATGTGTGTGTGTGTGTGTGTGTGTGTATGTGTGTGTGTATATCTTATTCAAACCACAACAGGGCCAAATATTTCTGTCCTGATCTGATATGAGAATCATCTGAATAGAGATCTGAATAGAGTGTACAGCCTCAAGAGGCAGACAACTGAGACTATTTCTACAGATGAATGAATGTTAAAATGTAGTGTAAGTAAAACATTGAAGTTGCATTGTCACCTTGAACTAAAAATGAAAATAAAAAATATAAAAATATGATGTTCAGACAGTCATATGCTCATGATAAAAATCACATTAAAATCACATAAAACTAATAAATATAAATATAAGATAAAAATCCATGATTATTTTACAATTATATAAGGGGAATTTCATGAAACATAAAGGCATTGCTGTGTTAGTGAAATTATCTGCATTTTTGGGTCAAGATTAAGTTAAAAGTGTGAGTTCATAATATATAAAGATACATATACATAATTAGATGATAAATTTAAACTGAGCCTTTGTTTCTGTTAAATATCTAATAAAAATTTAGTAAGGACTCTTAACATTTGATAATTGGAAGAACTGACTAAATTGGTTTATAGATATAAAGTACATAGTTATGAAAAATAAGGGTTGTATGATTTCACCCAAAGTAAATGAACTTATGAGTTATTTATATAGCATGCACTCCTGATATACAATAGCAGGATGAAGATGAATAAAGATAATATTCTTAGGAAAATGTTAATTCCCATCATTTAAATCTTCCTGACTAACACAGTTTTTATTAAATTGTAAATCATTTCCTAGATCATGGCCTCTTCTTTTGAATCGAGTCCTACAGTCCAGTTCACTATTGGAAATTCACTGCTGGCAAATTTTATAATGTTTACTCACATTGTATCTTAGAAGTGCAGTCAACATGTACTTCAAATAAAGAAAAGAAAAACAATGCTAAAGAAAATTGACGTGCATCCTTCAGTTGACTTTGAAACAACCATAGAACATTTTAACAATCAAATTTAGGGCTATGGAAACTGGATAATTTTTTTTTTGTACTAAGAAGAAGAAAGAAAAGTCAGGTCCAAGGAAACACGCAGATTAAAAGCTGCTTATCAATAAAAAAGATCTAATTACTGTAGTCAGGGTCATGTTTTATACAGCACCTCTACTTAGGAGAGAGGAGCATCTGGGCAGATTTTAGGAAGACTGGGAAGGTAACCTCACAGAAATGTCAGCAGTGAAACATGCTCTCCCTGGGCTTTCTGATTAAACATTCTAGCATATATTCAATCACAGCCATTACACACGGCACTGAAGTACCGTTGTTCCTCCTGGAAGTTAGTTCTGGAATGCCCCTATTATTTTTGCTCCTTTCTGGAATCAGATTCATGCTGTATATCTTTAATTAAACTGTATTTTGTATTTTTATTTCACAACATAATTAAATAAGAGTGTTTGAACTCTGTGGTGGTTGAAGGAGTATGTGAGTTTTCAGTTCCCTTTTTATTTTTACTATATATTTTTATTAATTCTGTACCTTATATGTTTACCCTAAATACTCTCACACCTTCCTGATCCCCACCTCACCCCCTGTTCCTACTTCCACTCAATTTCTCATCTACTTTTTTTTTTCCTTTTAACACATCCAGTCTAATTTATACTGGCTACAAACTACTAAATCATGTTCCATCTACCTAGGGCCACACCCTAAAAGAAAATTAACTATCCTTCCCTAGCAGTTCACAATTGACAACATCTCCTCAGCTAGGACTGTGCCTTTGTGTCCACCTTCCCATTCTACACTGGAATTTGTCTGGCTAGAGCTAGTGTCAATCTGGTGGCACAGTTAATGTGAGTTGATATAGTTCATATATGCAACTGTCCCGTTGTGTCTAGGAAATACTGTTTTGTTGCATCTGTATTCCTCCTTGCTTCTTACAATAATTCTGTCCCCACTTTGGTGATGCTTCTGGAGACATGTAAAACTAGGGAGTATAATGTACATGTCCTATTAAGCCCCTAGTCTTCCACATTCTTTTATTCTCTGTACCCTAATCAGTTGTGGATATCTGTGTATTTCTATCTACTGAAAAAAAAATAACATCTCTGATAAATTGTGACATACACCAATCTATAGCTATAATGGAAAGTCCATAGTAGTCAGTTTAATATTGTTTAGCACAGCAGCAGCAGCAGCAGCAGCAGCAGCAGCAGCAGTAGTAATAGTAGTAGGTTCTCTGATGCCTATAACCTGTCTAGCCACAGTAGCTTGCCCTGATAATGGTACCTCGTATGGATTCAGTCTTATGGAGCAGGCCTTAAAAAAGAAAGCAATTGGTTCTGGTTCATCCTAAACTATTCATTCCACTATTGTTCCAGCGGGTTTGCAGCTGGGTAAGATTACTTTTCTCCTCGGCTCATATGGACAGAGACTTCTAGCATTATGAAAGCTCCTAATAGAAATGAGTAGGTCATGTCTGTATCACCGTGATTCTCAATGTTCTATGTCTTGGATATATTATTTTCAACAATGGGGTATCATCCTAAAATTCTGGAGCAACACGCAATGCCAATGTCCTGTAATATTTGAGGGTATATGGAAACACTTGCCAATACAAGAAAACTGTACTAGTCACTGGGAGTTTTATTTCTTAGCCTGTGGTGCCTAGTAGAGGCATTGCCAACTATTATATAGTATAAATCCAGTTAACCGTTTTATTTATGCAAGTGTTTCTATTTTCAGGGCATCTGGAAGTAGTAATTCAAAAGACTTTCTCAGAAGGTCTTTAATGTTAGCTATCCTTTCTCTACCCCAGCCTCCCATGCCCTACCCCTTTCAACCCTTCCTCTACACCAGACTTCCTTGCCCTACTACGTTCAACCCTTAACCTCTACACCAGCCTCCCATGCTTACCTCACTCAACCCTTCAGCTTCCATTATTCCCCTTGCCCCATTTCTAACACTGAGTTCTTCCTTTCTTCTCTCAGAGTCTCCACATTCTTTACTCGTTGCCTGACCTCTGCACATGTAACAAAAGAAACACACATGTCTACAGACTCAAAGCCAGCATCTACAAATGTGAGTAAGCATATTGTATTTATCTTTCTGAGTCTGGACTAACTTGCTCAGAGCAATCATTCCTATTCCATTACTTGCAGATTTCAGAATCCTTTCTAAGATCCAAACAAGATTCTACTGTGCTAATATGCCACAGGTTTACTACCCATTCACCAGTTAATGAACATTTAAACATTTTTTGTTCCCTGGCTGTTATGAATTAAGTGATGATTAACATAAATGGACAAATATCTCTGAAGTAAAATAGAGATTTTGAGGTAAATGCCCAATATCCCCAGTGTTTGTATATAGGTCTTGTGATGGATCAGGTTTTTCTGTTTGTTTGGTTTTCTTTTTTAAAATTATTATTATTATTATTATTATTATTATTATTATTATTATTATTATTATTTAATCTTTTTTACAGTCCAGCCATTATCCCCATCCTTGGTCCTTCCTCTGACTATTCCTCATCCCATTTCTCCTCCCTGTGTCTCCAAGAGGATGTCTCTCCCAACCGTACTCTATCAGACCTCCCCACTCCCTGGGGTCTCAAGTCTCTTGAGGGTTAGCTGGAACTTCTCTCACTGTTGTTCTTGTAAATTGTTCCTTTAGAGCAAAGAAATTAAGTAGATCTGTATTATACAATGAAATGCGTTGTAGATTAAGATGGGTGTCCTTGTGAACTCTTCTTCCTGTCTAAATGTAGTCTGAGATTTTTCTCTCCTAAGGGCAGTACTAACGGAATGCTTGCATCTCTTCTTCTGCTAGAATCATTTAGAGCTTGACTTGACAGTTTGTCAATGATGTAAAATAAGGTTGGGATCAAAACAGGCTTTGCAAACTTGCAGAAATGCCTACAAGATATCTTTATATACAATTCTAATATAAATCATGTGGGTGGTACAGAGGAAACACTGTATCTTCTTTAAACATATTTGACAAAGACCTACTTCTCTGCTCAGGCTTTGGCATTCTTATTTGCTTACTAGGAACTCACAGAGCCCTCTCCTCCTCTTATTAACATGCAGTTGTTCAAAACAATAGGTGTTTATCAATTGAAGTATTTTTCCTTTGAGCACATAGTCATTGAACTAGAGAATGCTCAAGTTTTATTTTACAAGAATAAGCCATAAATATTCTAAATCTGATGCCTTTATGGAACCCTTTGTTACCCTCAGAAAATGTCCATCAGAAACTATATTGCTTCCCTTAAAATTGTCCAAATACATGCCTTCATGTTGAATTTCTTTGTGCTAAACTGTATATCAGTGGATAAACTTAATTAATTTACAAGTATTTCCCTTCACTATTTTCTTACTCCTATGGCCACTGACACACTTCTTAATTTCATTATTACACATTTATATTCCATTTTCCACGAAAGATGAAAAGTTTTCAGTTTTTGTCTGTGTCCAGTTTTGACCTAATGTTTCTTTGGAATACCCAATGTAGATGACACTAGAGCTTTCACCTAACATTTATTTAGAAATATTTGATTGTTGTTAGGCACTATAGTCTGGAATTATAAAAAGAATATAGCACCAACTACAAAAAAACTACATAATTCAGCTAAATTAATATGGCTAGAATATGTATGAAACTTATTTTTAAGATCACCCTACATTCTAGTCTCTTTGGTATAGGTTATTCTGCATGTATCAAAAGAGAAACATAAACACAAACACAGTCATAAATCTTTTGATGTACAATAGTGTCCTGCTTGCAAGGTATGTTAGGGCAAGGGTGGCACAAAGCTACTGGGAATAATCAATTGATGTATAATTGGAGGCTAAGAACCACTCCACAAGATGGAACCCATACCCAACACTCCTTAGCTAACCAAGAACCAAAAACTACATAGCCTAGGGACATACAGTCAAGCCCTACAGTTTTAAACAAAATAACAAATAAGTAAACAAAAATCTCATAGGAATAAACCAGTCAGTAAAGACATTATGTTATAATGTGAGTGCTCATGATTCTCTACTTCCTGTGCATTGAAAACAGGAACTCAGTAGATTCTTGAGATGAGAGGCAGCTCAGACAACACAGAGATAATGTTTTACTAAGGAGACTAGCAAGGAAAGGTCTCCACAGAGAAACCACTAGAAATCAGCATGAGTTTGAGTAGTTAAAAGAATAATGACATCACTGAAAATTTTTGTGTATACATTACTACTGATAACCTTGGAAAAGGCCTTCTAAAAGGATTCAGATGAAGAATATCCAGATCTTATTTGGGACTGTAAGAAATGTTACTTCTTCCGACAGTGTAGAATGGGAACCTCCTTGTTTATGGGGAATTTGTCAGAGAATACAGAAAAGCCTTGCTTCAGGAGTGGGGCAACATGGACATTATACATGAAGTGCTATTTTATTACTTTGAAGCCAGAATTGTGATAAGTTATGCATGCAAACCATAAACCCTATAATAGTCATCAGAGTAACAGGGTTATAGCTAAATGGTGAACAAATGAAAAATAATGAGATTATAAAAATAATTAATACAAAAGTCTGAGAAGGAAAACAAATGTCGAAATAGGCAGAAAGCATCCAAACTCCAATACATGCCATAAGGCTGAGAAATTCAGCCAATGACAAACAGCACTTATATGAGGTGAGAACTCAAAGCTACTTGCTAAAACCACCAGAGTTCATTTTCACTGTCATGGCAAATTAAGAGAACAATCAAACATTTGTTGACATCAACAATACCTTTAACACTGACAGAGGAGAAATAACTTTAGGTCTCAAATTAAAAGCTAATTGACAATTACATATTTTCCCTTAAAAGAAAACCTCATTAAAATTATTGTTAAATTAAAGTATTTTTATGGTCTTTCCTGACGTGTGTGTGTGTATATGTGAGGATATATTCACGTGAGTGCAGGTGCCTATGGAAGGACATTAGCTGCACCTGGAGGTGGAGGCAGCTGTAAGCCACCTGAGTTAAGTCCTGGGAACCAAACTCATATCTTTTGCAAAAGCAACCTTCTGTTCCTATCTGCCAAAACCATCTTTCTAGCCCCAAATACTACAAATTCTAGTAAATGACTTAAGGTATAAGGATCCAGACAGGATATTTTCCCTGTGGATTTACTAAATATTATTTCATTGGGACACCTTGGCCTGAAAGTGTTATGATTCAAAGATAGAGAAATGTTTTATACAAGCATCATAGCTGTGCATAGGTGTTACTTGATACCATATGAAACAGCTTTTCTTCATGAGGCTTACCTGTGAATAAACTCAGATGCATATGAAACATTACAAAAGTTCATTCACATCTGTGATAAAAGTGGACACCTTGTTACATTCTGCTAGTTAATTTGTAAAGTGATATTTATGCAGAGATCCAATGAGAGTGGAGAAAACCAGCTAAGATTGGCCCTTTGTAGAAAATGCAGAAAGTTAAATATAGTATAGTCTTAACCAAATGTCCAATTCAGTGTTTCTGGAAATTTTGATAAATAGCAATGATAGCCCGGCTATGCCTTTATGAGACTTTATATTGGAGGAAGGGATCTTTTAAGCTCTCAAGAAAAATTTAATTTACAGCCAGACTTGAAAACCAATGATGTCATATATCACATTCCTGCTGAGATCACTGAAGCATGAAGATGTGAAGAACACACTGCTGGGTAACGGCAGAATCATTCTTCTGCATGAAACTGTGTTTAGCATACCTTTGGGTAGCATGCTGCTTCCTACGGCCTCTACATTCTTTTGTACTTTGTTAGCTATAATCATTTTCCTTTCCTGACTCTGTTGATATCATCAGGTATATTTGAGATTCATGCAATAAGCTAAGAGAAATATGTACTAGAAAACATGAGGGTCCTTGGACACGTTTTGCCAGCAGCTCAGCCTGTTAGGTTAGATGTTGGCAGCAGTGTCCTGCTTCGCAGTGTCACCAGCATCTGTTCACCAGTTGTTTGCTGCATTTCATGCTGTAAGTGCATCACTATGATTAGAGACCTCATACTTCCCAGCCATCATTACCTATCCTGGAAATATATTCCTTTGAGTTGAATTACTTCAACTACAAATAATCAAAAGACATGACAACTTGGAAGATAGTATATCATTCTCTGCAAGGATTCTCATATCTTGTGTGAGGAAAAAATAGTCGAAGTCTGTTCATTTCTTAGGAGAGTCCCCTCTCTATTTCTAAAGTTGTTCTTAGCTCACTGGAATCTATGCATAATGGAATGTTTAAAAAAACACAAAGACTATGTTATCTTCTTTCTAACTTGAATATATGATATATACATATATGTAATAAAATATCAAAATACTTTCATTGTTAAGAAATCAATTAACCTCAACAAATAATTACACTGAATGTTTTCAAGTATTATCTGGAGATATTCCAATACAGTATAAGCTAATGATTACAATTTTTATTTACTCATATCATTAAGTGAAAAGATAGAAAGGCTCTTTTTGTTAAATAAGAAATGGGCTTCTCTTTACCCATCAATTAAAACAATCAACAAAAATCTACTTTACATCCAATTGTTTTAAGAAGGATTGTGTCCTTCCACAATATTAAGAAAGATTATGATTGAAGATCATCTACAGTACTCAAGCTACCTACTAAAAGCAAGCCTGCTTGGTTACAGGCCTGCAGATAGAGTATCTCTGTCTTGCTAGGTATCACAGTGTTCTGGAGTAAGAGAACTGAGAGGTGTCAGAATTAACGGAGAACACCTATGTCTTTTTAATCAGGTAGCACTTACTTGAAAGCTTATTCTCATCCCAGGTGTCAGAGTCACTACAGAAATGTCTTCTCTTCAGGAAGTGTCTTCAGAAGACCATGTCTCCTTTAGAAGTTACTATGGTGGTGACAGAAAGGTATAGATCAAAGGTTTGGCACTGTGGAAACAGAAGGCTTGGAGTTTGACTTTCCTAGTTGTCTCTTACTAGCATCTTCTAAAGCTACCAATACTTATTTGTAGCTTGCAACACTTTCTTAACTTTTAGAAATTGTATTTAAAAATTACATCAGTTACCTCCTTTCATTTACTCCTCCAGCCCTTTTCACCACCCGCCTACTCTGTATCAAGTTTGTGGACACACACACACACACAGAGAGAGAGAGAGAGAGAGAGAGA
>NW_022196910.1:52121167-52174019 GCF_008632895.1 Mastomys coucha
GAGAGAGAGAGAGAGAGAGAGAGAGAGAGCAGGAAGACTTATTTAAACTATAAAATCGATTATCTCATTGGTAACTGAGAAACATATTGAAACTAAAGCTTTAGCACAGCTTTCATAGAGGACAACCCATAGTAACCTCCTTTCTTGCACCCTTAGGGTAAGATTGTTCTCTATCTTACAATTATCTATAAATTTGCTAAGTGAAAACAAGGGATGTACATCAATATTTATATGTATATACTTTACAGTATAATTGTTATGGAAAAATAAAACAAGTATCCCATGAAAAACTGATTAGTCTCCTCACCTGTCCAAAGCAAGTGGAAACAATGGCAAATTTATTTTCAGGATTATAAAGTGGTATTCCTCTAATTCCCTCATCTATTGGTCTAAATCCTGTAATATTTTAGTTCATTCAAAACACAACATTCCTGCAGGCATAAATTTTTCTCAACCTATTTTAATAAGGGCTGAACAATCCCTCTAGCCCTCTGCCCACCAGAGGTACTGGAAAAGACAGATTTTAGGATACGGGGTACGTGGACCTGTTTAGATGTAGTTCTTGGGGGTGAGTCCCATCTTCCTTGTCAGGCTATCAGCAGTCTAGTCCTCTAGTAAAACACCAACAAAAAAATCAACAGTGGCAGTCCAGTCCATTCAGTAATCACCAGGCAGGAGTCAGCTGTTGCAGACCACTCAACTCAGCTGACACCACACAGGAATCAGTAAGGGCAGCCAATCCAGAAGAAACTCAGAGGCTCGGCTCACCAACCAGATTGAGTCTGCCACAGAAGTGGCAAGCAGCAGCAGGAAACTCACTCACTAGAGGTTCTCTCGATGATGTCACCACAAGCAAAAGTCAACAACACAATATAAAGCAAACTAGTCTATGCCTGCTGTCAGCAAAGACTAGAGGCAGAGCAAAGTGAGCCAATGCTCAAGCTCCCACTGTCTGTGGAATTGTATTTGTATTCATTCTAAACAGCAGGTGTCCTTTCACATGTTTGCTATAGCAAAACATCCTTTCACCTGTGTCTGCTTCAGCAAAACATCCTTTCACCTGTGTCTGCTTCAGCAAAACATCCTTTCACCTGTGTCTGCTTCAGCAAAACATCCTTTCATCTGTGTCTGCTTCAGCAAAACTTCCTTTCACCTGTGTCTGCTTCAGCAAAACTTCCTTTCACCTGTGTGCCCCAGCAAAACATCTTTTTACATGTCAAATGATATCTCCTCTCCCGGTTTCCCCTCTGAAAAAAAAAAAAGAAGAAAGAAAAAGAAAGGAAAAAAAAAACCTCTTTCTCTCCCCCCCCCACTCACCACCCCACTCCCTCCTGCTTCCTGGCCCTGGCATTCCCGTACATTGGGGCATAGAACCTTCACAGGGCCAAGAGCCTCTCCTCCCATTGATGACCGACTAGGCCGTCCTCTGCTACATATGCTGCTGGAGCCATGTGTCCCACTATGTGTGCTCTTTGGTTGGTGTTTTAGTCCCTGGGAGCTCTGAGGGTACTAGTTAGTTCATATTGTTGTTCATCCTAAGGGGCTGCAAACCCTTCAGCTCCTTGGGTCCTTGCTCTAGCTCCTTCATTGAGGACCCTGTACTCAGTTCAATGGATGGCTGTGAGCCTCTTCTTCTGTATTAGTCAGGCACTGTCAGAGCCCCTCAGGAGACAGCTATATCAGGCTCCTGTCAGCCAGCACTTGCCAGCATCCACAATAGTGTCTGTATTTGATGATTGAATATGGGTAGGATTCCCAGGTGAGGCAGTCTCTGGATTGTCCTTCCTTCAGTCTCTGCTCCATAGTTTGTCTCTACAACTCCTTCCATGGCTATTTTGTTCCCCCTTTTAAGAAGGAATGAAGTATCCACACTTTGGTCTTCCTTTTTCTTCAGTTTTTTTTTTTGTGGTTTGTGGATTGTACTTTGTGTATTCCAATCTTCTGGGCTAATATCCACTTATCAGAAAGTGCATACCATGTGTGTTCTTTTGTGATTGGTTTACCTCACTCAGGATGATATTCTTCAGATCCATCCATTTCCCTAAGAATTTTATAAATTCATTGTTTTTAATAGCTGAGTATTACTCCAATGTGTAGATGTACCACATTTTCTGTATCCATTCCTCTGTTGAGGGACATCTGGGTTGTTTCCAGTTTCTGGCTATTAGAAATAAAGTTGCTATGAACATGGTGGAACATGTGTTGTTATTACATGTAGGAGCATCTTCTAGGTATATGCCCAGGAGTGGTATAGCTGGGTCCTCAGGTAGAACTATGTCCAATTTTCTGAGGTAACACCAAACTGATTTCCAGAGTGGTTGTACCAGTTTGCAATCCCACCAGCAATGAAGGAGTGTTCCTCTTACTCCACAACCTCTCCAGCATCTGCTGTCACCTGAGTTTTTTTCCTAGCCATTCTGACTGGTGTGAAGTGAAATCTCAGGGTTGTTTTGATTTGCATTTCCTTGATGACTAAGGATGTTCAACATTTCTTTAGGTGCTTCTCAGCCATTCATTATTTCTCAGTTGAGAATTCTTTGTTTAGCTCTGTAGCCCATTTTTTAAATAGGGTTATTTGGTTCTCTGGAGTCTTCCTTCTTAAGTTCTTTGTATATACTGGATATTAGCCCTCTATCGGAGGCAATCTCTTGGTTGCCGTATTGTTCTCTTTCTGTCTCTGTCTCTGTCTCTCTCTCTCTTTTAATTCTGTGTATGTGCATAAAAATATTTGTTTCCTTTAATTGCATGCATTTTTATATAAACCTTCAACATTAAAAATATTAACAACTTTGGAAATCCCTATAATTTTCTAAAATCATGCCAAATCTAGCATGGACAAAAACTCTAGGCAATTTGAAAATATTTTAGGGAGAGGAAGAATTAAGAATAAGATGTTCCTGGGCTGGAGAGATGGCTCAGCCGTTAAAGGCTAGGCTCACAACCAAAAAAATATAAGAATAAGATGTTCCAATATTTTAATGTTATATAGAAGTCTAAAGACAAATATAGTCATGACTTTTATATAACAAAAATTCTGTAAAAGTAATTGTACCTTGAATTTTTTGTAGATTAAGGGAACATTACACCCGATATCATCCTCAGACTATATTTGGCTGGATCTCATTTGAGTGATGATTATCAGTCAATGTGAAACTGGAGGCTTCTATTAGATTATCAGGTTTATTTTTCCAAACAAATAATACTGTAAGATTTGATTCTAAGCAATATTGTTTGTGCTAGTAAAGTCTGCAGAAGAAGATTTTCTAAAATCATGTCAAATATTGTCAGATTTACTTGAAAAGAACAAAAATTATTAAATTGCATCTGCTATATTGGGAAAACATAGCAAAAAGAAAGTTAATTGAAGTTTTAATTCATGAACATATATGCTGAATTACATAGTGATAAGTACATCCCTCCTTAACTGACTATAAGAGTGTCAAGTCTTAGCTCCTTCACTTCACTCAGTCATTGGACCTGCTCATTATGTTCATCACTAGGAATGGTGAGTATTTGCTGTTGTTCTTAGCCTATCTTGATAGGGGAGAGCCGAATCCATAGATATAAAGACAATTCACAGAGTTACTGAGTTTCCTTAACCATGTTAAAGCAGGCAACTTGTCTATGCTGCTCCCTTTCCAATTTGATTGTGTGAGATACATATTTTGTGCATGCGAATTTGAAAATTCATACGTGATATAAACTACCAGAGACACAGATTACATTTGATCACATGAATTTTCATTGTTAGTGCACGTTAGAGGTTTCTCATTTAGGCATAACAAATAACTCTTATCTTAGGGTTTTTAACTAACACACCAATGACCAAAAGCAAACTGGGAATGAGAGATAATATCCGGCTTACACTTCCACAGCACTATTCAGCATTGAAGTTAGTTAGGACAGGAACTCACACAGGACAGGACCCTGGATGCAGGTGCTGATGCTGAGGCCATGGACCAGTGCTGCTTACTGGCTTGCTCCTTATGGTTTGCTCAGTTCCTTATAAAACCCAAAACCAAACACCCACCCAGGAATGGAACCCACAGTGGACCAGGCCCTCCCTCATTACTCACTAATTAGGAAAACATGAGACTCTTCAGGCCTGTCTATAGCCTAATCTTATGGAGGTGTTTTCTCAATGGGACAACTTTACCTCTTATGTCTCTAGCTTATGTCAAGTTGACATAAAACTAGCTTAGTGGGTGGGCCTAATGCTGCTTGTATTCTACTGATAATTTAGGGCCCCCAAGACTGGTTGCCCCAGAGAAGAGAGAGTCCACAAGTAAGATGCTGAGTATCACTGCCCCCAAATTATTTCTACTCAGTAAATATAAATGCTTACACAGCCAATAGCTGGGCAAAAGAGACATAGGTGAGGTTTAGGTTTCACAGGCTTGGATTCAGAGGAAGAGAAGGAAAAATGTGCAGGATGGAGAAGGAGAAGCTGCCATGAGTTATCTGAGCCATAAAAATGTGGCCCCATGGGCTAGCCCATTGGAGTTAAGAGCAGCCTGGATGAAACACAGTAAATTATAAGTAATAATTTGGGATTATCGATAAGAAAGTAGATTCTAACAGCATGGAGTCTAGTTGTCTGCCAAGCTCTTGTGCTGATTAAGGCTTATTGAAATTATAAAGGCTGTGAGAGTGTCTTTCCTCCAGGAACTCAATAACAGGGGCTTGCTCTATCATTTTCCCAAATTTCTTTAAGATAGTGTATATATCGCTTGGGTACTGGAGCCAGCCTGGTGGCCAGCAAATCCTAGTGATCCTTCTGCCTTCCTCCCCTGCACACTGAGTTCCAAGAGTGTACAGCCACACCCAGTTACTTACATAGGTGCTGGAGAATGAGGGCTCAGGCTCCCAGATGGTCTCAGTAAATACACTCACTTACTAAGCCATCTCTCCATCATGCTGTTCCTCATTTCACTTAGTAAAGCCTAACTGTCCATCGCTGAGGACCCAGATAAAGCTTAACTGTCCATAGCTGATGACCCTGATAAAGCCCCTAGTCAAGGATAGAGTCTTAGGTGGAGTTCCCTTAGAAGAACATTTGGAAAACTTGGTTATATTCAACCCACATAGGGAAGCTAAAAGATAACATCAAGGTCATTATAGGAATAAGCACAGGTTTATTCCCATGAGCCCTTTCTCTTTCTCTCATTGCCTGCTTGCTAGCTGGACTGCATGTCAACTCCAGACACTGCCATCTCCAACTAGCTCCCCTAACCTCCCTGGGACCCAAGAATAATACTCTTTCTGTTTCATATGTCTTGAATTTTTAATATTGACTCACACCACACACCCATACCCACACCCCCCACAAATGTGTATGCACGCACATGGACACACACACACATGTGAATGAACAAACATGTGCACATGTGCATGTACGGACACACACTAGAATATAACTTTCCTCATAGTAAAGGCAGGTTGCTTAGTTAGGATTTCCATTGCTATGAACAGATATCATAGCTAAGGCAACTCTGACAAAAGACAACATTTAAGTGGGCTGGCTTACAGTTTCAGAGTTTTAATCTTTTATAATCATTGCAGGAAATATGGCAGGATCCAGGCAGACAAGGTGCTAGAAAAGGAATTGAGAGTTCTACATCTTGATCTAGATGCCTCTCCAGTAGGAGACTTCATGTGTTTCACACTGGGCATACTTTAGGCATTTAAGACCTTCAAGGTTACATCTCCACAGAGACATATTTCATCTAATAAGACCACACCCCCTCCAATAAGGCCATATGTTCTTATAGTACCCACTCTCTATGGCCAAGCATCCAAACACATGTGGGGGCCACACCTATTCAAACCACCACAGTAGGCTAGAGCTAACAGTCATTCTCGAAAGAGATCTCAAGGCCAAATTAAGAAGAAATCATAAGAAATTCAAATCACAACAGTTACTGTCTTCATAGGTATTCAGCACACTGGCTGTCTCAAGAGAGAGTTGATTCTTGAGGTAAGGTGAAATGATTTGAGCTAAAGCAAAGCATTATGAATCCAAATTAGTTTTTCTTCCTTGAAGCAGAATTTTTGCTATTCGAAAATATTTTAATTAGTCTATTAAAATTGTCTTCTGTACCAGAAAAAAATAACATATGAATAGGCTAAAGAGTAGGAAAATGCTGCCCCTTGAGACTGAATTCAATTTTACAATGATGGTAAAATATAATGAAGATAATGTGAAATGCAACCTGAGTAATCTCACTGAGGACCAAAAAGTGTAGGCAGCCAAGCTGAAGCAAAGAACATTGAAATGGAAGGACTTCCAACAGAGCTGGGGCTTCCCAGTCATTGGGAGCATTACAGAAACATTAAGCTGTCCGTACAAAGTCCTGGGTTTGACCTCAACACATAAAATAAAACAAGAGCTATTATGTCTATTAGTAAAACACACCTTTTACTGCCTTTACTGTAAATAACTTATACAGAATTGAGTTGTGCACAGATAATTTTGAAGAAAATAGCCCAATGCTACAGAAGATGTAGTGATTAATATATATATAAGAAAGAAGATGCTCTGCATCTAAAGTTGAATGAAGTGATATCGAATGAACACCACAAAGCACTGAGGTGTATTGAACATGAATGAAGTATGGAGAAAGAAATGTACCTTGTATGAAAATGTCATGTTTATTTTGTATACTAATTAAATTAATTAAAAATAATTATAAAATATGACATATTGGTAACAGCAATTACTATGTTTTAAAGTATGTGCCTAGTAAAAAGGGCACATGGGGACGCAACCAATAAAAGATAGGAGTGCTTTCAGTAGTAATTTTAGTGAATTACTGGAAAGTGTAGATGGGCAAGAAGGTGGGCCATGCCTTGAAAGGATCCTCACAAATCTGTACGTATTGAGTAAATTACCAGCTGGCAATCCCACCAGCAATGGAGGCATGTTCCTCTTCCACATCCTCACCAGCACCTGCTGTCACCTGAGTTTTTATCTTAGCCATTCTGATCTTAAACTGGAATCTCAGGGTACTTTTGATTTACATTTCCCAGATTACTGAAGATGTTGAACATTTCTTAAAGTACTTTTTAGCCATTCGAGATTCCTCTGTTGAGAATTCTCTGTTTAGCTCTGTACCCCATTTTTTTAATTGGGTAATTTGGTTTTGTAGAGTCTAATTTCTTTATATATTTTGGATATTATCCCTCTATCAGATAGAGGGTTAGAAAAGTTCTTTTCACAATTGGTAGGTTCCACTTTTGTGTTATTGACAGTGTTCTTTGCCTTATAGAAGCTTTTCAGTTCCATGAGCTCTCATTTGTCAATTGTTTTTCTTAGCACCTGAGCCATTATGTTCTGTTCAGGAAATTTTTCCCTGTGCCAATGTGTTCCAGGCTATTTCCTAATTTCTCCTCTAATAGATTTATGTTCATAGCAGCCTTATTCATATATTCAGAATCTGGAAACAACCCAGATATCCTTCAACTGAAGAATGTATACAGAAAATGTGATTCATTACACAATGGAATACTATTCAGGTATTAAAAATGAGGATATCATAATTTTGCAGGCAAAAAACTAGAAATAACATCCTGAGTGAGTTAACACCCAAAAGGACATACATGGAATATATTCACTGATGAGTTGATATTAGTCCAAAGGTACAGAATACCTATGATATAACCAACAGACTATATGAAGTTTAAACAAGAAGGAATGCCCAAGTGAGGATGCTTCAATCCTACTTACAAGGGGAAAGAAAAAAATCATGGCAGGCAGAAGGAGGGAGGAAGAGACCTGAATAGAATAGGGGAGGGGAAGAACAAAAGGGGGAAGGATCAGATATGGGGGGGGGGGAGATAGGAGAGAAGCCCAGAGGGACAGAAGAATGAATAAAAATACGCAGCATATCAGAGTGGGAGGTGGGAGAAATCTCTAGAATATCCCAGAGACCTGGGATGAGAGACTCACAGGACTCAATAGGGATGACCTTAGTCAAAATGCCCAACAGTGGGGAGAGGGAACTGAAGAGACTACCTCCAGTAGATAGACAGGACCCCCAAGTGAAGGGATGGAACCACCACCCATCTTTAAAATTTTTGAACCAGAATTATTCCTGACTAAAAGAAATACAAGGACAAAAATGGAGCAGAGATTGAAAGAAAGGCCATTCAATGACTGTCCCAACGTGGGATCTATTCCATGGGTATGCACCAATCCCTGACATTATTACTGATGCAATACTGATGTTGTGCTTGCAGACAGGAGCCTGGCATGGCTGTCCTCTGAGAGACCCTACCAGCAGCTGACTGAGACAGATGCAGATACTTACAGACAACCATTGGACTGAGTCAGGGACCCTCATGGAAGATTTAGAGGAAGGATTGAAGGAGCTGAAGGGAATTACAACTAACCAGAACCCCTGGGAGCTCCCAGAGACTAAGCCACCAACCAGAAAGCTTATATGGGCTGGTCAAGGGCACAGCACCTATGCAGCAGAGGGTTAGGGTCTCAGTGGGAGAAGATGTGCCTAATCCTATAGAGACTTGATGCCCTAGGGAAGGAGGAGGAAGGAGTGAGCTGGAGGTGGGAGAAGATGCGCCTAATCCTATAGAGACTTGATACCCTAGGGAAGATGTGCCTAATCCTATAGAGACTTGATGACCTAGGGAAGGAGAAGGAAGGAGTGAGCTGGAGGTGTGTGTGTGTATGTGTGTGTGAGAGAAATTTGGATGGGTGGGAGTTTGGATGGGTGGAGTAGGGAGCACCCTATCAGAGGCAAGGGAGAGAGGGGATGGCATGAAGAACTCTTACAGGGGAACTGGGAAGGGGGGCACCATTTGGAATATATTTAAATGAAACAAAAACAGATACACTTGAAGTTAAGCTTTGAACTTTTCAAGTGAGGCTAGTGATTCAGAAGCACTGCATGCATATGCTTATAACAAAGTATTATAGGGAAATCAATCTTACAAGTGTGCACTAATTTACCTCTGTTCAATGCAGTTTTAAATTTGAGGATATGGCTTTCAGACCCATTTCAATTTGTCACACAGAAAATAAACTATTGTAAGAAATTTGGAACTTATAGAAACTAAATACATGTTGTACATGAAAAAAAGTACACTACTTGGTAGAACTATGTCATGAAGGTGTCTAGGAATACAGAGGATACAAAGGGATTTTTAAGTGTGTGTAGAATTAACATGAATGGCATATAAAATCTTCAAGTCACTTACTTCTACATTATACAAATTTACACAGCTCTTTCTGAGAGTTCTGTCTCCATGATAGTACTGCAAAAAAAAAAAGACAAAAATGCTAAAAATGCTAAATTTTAGATATACTGATATGTATTGATGATATGTATTTGAAAAATTATGAATTCTTCACTCTATATAATTTACTGAATTTTATTTTATTGATTATTTTATTTATTTACATTCCAAATGCTATCCCCCTTCCCATTTAAACCCCCAATCCCATCCCCCTCCCCTGCTGCTTCTATAAGGGTGCTCCCCTACCCACAAACCCACTCCCACCTCAGCACCCTAGCATTCCCCTACACTGTGTTGTCAAGCCTCCACAGGACCAAGGGCCTCTTTTCTCATTGACGCCAGATAAGGCCATCCTCTGCTACATATGCAGCTGGAGCCAAGGGTCTCTCCATGCGTACTTTGGTTGGTGGTTGAGTCTCTTGGCACTCTGGGGGTTCAAGTTGGTTGATATTTTTTTCTTCCTGTGGGGTTTCTAAGCCCTTCAGTTCTGTCAGTCCTTCCCCTAACTCTTCCATTGCTGTTCCCATGTTCAGTCTAATGGTTGACTGCAAGCATAGACATCTGTATTGGTCATGGCCTCTCAGGGGACAGCTATATCAGGCTCCTGTCAGCACGTGCTTCTTGGCATCAACAATAGCATCTGGGTTTGGTGTCAGCAGATGGGATGGATCCCTAGGTAGGGCAGATGGCCTTTCCTTCGGTCTCTGCTCCACTCTTTGCCCTGCATTTCCTTTTGACAGGAGCAATTCTAGATTAATATTTTTGAGATGGGTGGGTAGTCACTTTAGACTAGGGATAACATCAATTCAAAATCTTTAGGCACAAGGCACAATTTTGCAGAAATTGTGATTATTTCATTGTCTTTTTCAACCTCCATTTCATTCCCCAGAAGCATTTAATGTGTCTGGAGTCAAAAAGAGAAAGTCAGGGAAGCACACTCACCTGTGGACTCCATGTGTGAGAACAGTTCCTGCTGTTTGAGCCATGGCCCTTGTCCTTTCGGGTGCTATTTTCTGATTTCTGCTTTTCTGGGTTCTGACCAGGAAGGGCAGTTCTTCCTGGCTAAGTCTCAATGGGCACTCTAAACTGTGATAAGATTTACTGCAGCCATGAGCATATTGAATGAGGCTGTGCTGCACAAGCAGAACGTAATTAGTGCCAAGGCCCAATTCTGCCTGCACATTTATGGTCCATTTGAACTGCTACAGTGCCAGACTGGCTCAAATAATCAAGTTCAACTTGAAATTTCAGTGACCTAATTGAATAGAACAGAGTCACACTGCAGCTGCTACCAGCAAAATTTGAGCTGATTTACAGAATGTTGACTATGGCAAATGTTATAGCTGCTGTCAGAGCTGTCTCTGGGTCATTTTCTGAATTTCTTTCTTCTTTATCTTGTGGTTTGAACTAAGCCAAGACCAAAAACACCATAGATTCAGGGAAACTGTAGAAAACTTGCATTTTACTGATCCAACTTTGGGCAATCACATATAAGACAAGTTTGAGTTCCTTTAAAGTAGTTTTAACAGTGTTTAAAAATTCAAAATTCTAAAACCATAGCTCATTCTTATTCAGTGCCCCTAATATTTATATTTTAAGTATATAAAAGATATCCCTGATCCATGTATAAAAATAACAACACATGCAACAATAACAGAAAAAGAAAAATAAAGCATAATTCATTTTCTCATTCCGTTGAGTAAAGTGTTAGATTCTCGTGTACATACATCCAGAATTTTCTAAAAATGTATTGCTTAAAGTAGCAAAATGTATTACTGGCAATATGTTACTCTATTATATGTCTTATTATCATAAACACCTTTCAAATAAATTTCCTGATGTACATTTATTTCTCTTTGTATGTGGGTCCTACATGTCAACAAAAGTTCATCCAGAGAGGATGTAAGATAGTGAGCCATTATTTGTTATTTTTAGGAAAGATCAAAAACTGAACTAAAGGGAGGTAAGAAGGGAGAGGAAAGAGAGGTGAAAAGAAGGGAAGAGGAGAGGAGGGAATATGAGGAAGGGAAGAGAGGGAAGGAGAGCCGAAGAGGAGAGGGAAGGGAGGGGAGGAGAGGAAAGGAGGGGGCAGAAGGGGAGAGGAAAGGAGGGGGAAGAAGGGGAGGAGAGGAGAGAGGGGGAGGAGGGGCAAGGGAGAGAAGAGGAGAGAAGGAGAGGGAGAAGGGAGAAGAGAGGGGAGGGAAGGAGAGATCAGGGGAGGGGAGGAGAGAGAACGGGAGAGGACAGGAGAGAGGAGGAGAAAAAAGTAGAGGAGAAAAGAAGGGAGAAGAAGAGAGAGGAGGAGAGAAGAGCGTAAGGGAGGCCAGGGGAGAAAAGGAAAATTTTGAAATTAGCAGATTCATCCATCAATACAAAATGAAAACTCATTGCAATTAAACACACTACAAGAGGACAGAGCTTAACCTGAGACACACTCAGGTACCCACTCAAGTCTGAATACATGAAGAACAAGTACACCCTGGTGTGCTCCTGACACCCTACATATTTAAACACAACTATTAGTCGGGCCTGGGAACCAAAAGTGACATATTTCTGTATTTATCAGTGGAAACAGTAAGATGCCCCGGTAAATGCGAGAAAATATTGTAGTGTTAATTTTAGGATTACATAATTGTGTTGTGATCTCTACTATCAGCACATAGATCTGAGTTGCCACTGTTAAGCAGGGCCCAGTTAATCTCCTGGAGCCTGCCTTGAGATCCAGCTTTCCTAAATTTGTAGACTTCAAAGTACAGTCATAAGATGAAGTATTACACAAAGAAGAAAACATTTTTCAAAAGTCTTAGTATAATTAGCTCATCTTCTTAATATGAGCATTAATTTTTGAAATATTCATTCTCAAAATCTCTAAAATTATTTTAATTACTGTGAATATGATTTTCCTATTATTTCACTGAGGAGAATTTTATTTATATACAATTTAAAATACAGTTCAAAAACAAGCTACTATAAAAAATTGAACAAAAAACTAGCCGATATATACATTTGAATAAAAGAAAAGACAAAAATGTATGAAGTATCTTTGTAAGATGAGAGCAAAAAGGTTTATATTTTTTCTATTTAATTGTCATAGTTTCACATTAAAGGTTAGATACGTTTCCCTTCTTCCTCTTCTCCTCTTCCAGAAAGCTGTCTATCCCTTTCACACTGGTTTTAAATACTGACCATTTTTGATTTAACCAATCAGAAGTTGGACAAAATGGGAATGTTAGGGCTGGGGAGAGAGGGTCTTTTTGTTTGTTTTTTGGGAAGATTGTTTTTGGTTTTGTTTTGTTTGTTTTGTTTTTGGTTTGGTTTGGCAGTTAAGAAAGCCTATGGCCCTTGTGGAGAACATGAGTTAGGGTCCCAGCATAACTGTGGGACAACTCACAATCTCCTGTAACTGCAGCTCTTGGGATCCAATGCCTTCTTAGGACATCTGTGAGCATTTGCACTCGTATGTACACACACACACACACACACACACACACACAGAGAGAGAGAGAGAGAGAGAGAGAGAGAGAGAGAGAGCGAGAGAGAGGCACACAATATGTATAATTAAAAATAAAATTAATCTTTTAAAAATTTAATTCATATTTTGTTATTCAATTAAGGTGCCTAGATTATTTCCTATACTCTTGCCTCTGCTGGGATTATTTTACACAAGGAAGAATTAATTACTCTTAAGGTCTTGGAGTCTAAAACCAAAGGGCCTCCAGATTCAGGGTCTGGTGTCTGTAAACTGTTTCTTGATTCCTGTTTGGCTCTTACATATTTGGCCCATTGTACCTAGCAAGGTCACCTTCAGATATCCAAACTAGATAATTTATTTTCCAGATAAACAATAGCTGAAGGAGTTTGTCCAAATTAGACCAGTGTTAACTATTATTCATTATTCTTCAAGCATGCAGCTTGGGGTACACTTAAATTCAAGGTCCTCTTTCTGATTCTGCTTTACCATGCCAGAGTACAGGAACACAGCACCACATGTGGTTGCTAAACATATTCTTAATATCAAGAAGTAACATGGTGTAAAATTACATCAATTTGGGCACCGAGCAACTTTTGTCCAGAAGCAATATTATAATAAGGGAGATTTTGTTTGCCTTAGAAGGAGCATTCATTCTTTCATTTGTAGCTCCAGGAATTCCTGTCCCTGGAACTCCAGCAAGCGGGCTCTTCTGTGACTATGCAGGAAATGGGGTTGTGCCCTGGCACTACTCTATCATGCAAAACATGCCCTTCCAGGGCTCCTGTGCCTTGTCTCACATGCCCCATCTCTAGCCCCCACAAATATAATTTAAGTTTTTTTCCATATAACAATGGATGCCTTAGAGATAGTTTCATTAAAAAGTGATTGTAAAATGAGACACACACACACAGCATAGGATTTAATGAAAACAATCAAAATTTCTAAACATAGAAAAAGTTATTGTAAATCAAATAGGTAGACCATGAGTACCTTCCCAGTGTGTTGTATACATTGTAAATAGCTCATTGTATGAAAAAAATGTAAGGAATGAATGAGCATCTGGTACTATAATTTTGGGAACTTTGAGTTTTATTTAAAATAGTTTATGTTTCCAGCAAGATTAGGTATGTTCAGCCTGCTGTCAGACACAAAGTGGGTCACCATGGGCAGAAGGCTATTAGGGAAGCCATAGGCCAAGGTGTTAGGATCTGGAGTCTGGTGAGGGCGATTTTCTGCCTCATAAATGGCACCCTTTCCCTTTATTTGCATGTCTCTGTAGCCTGTCAGTTGTTTGCAGTCTTTCCTGAGGGGCACTATTGTTGCTTGGGTGGTGTCTGTAGTCACCAACAAACATGTCACCCTCTGATACCTCAGTTGAAGGAAAGGATGTCAGTGTATGGACTAATGCTCAGCAGAGCAATGCCTTACACTGCCACATGGAGTAGGATTTCAAAGTGCCATCTATACAACTTGAAGAGTTTCCTAAACGTGTGCTCAGAAGTATACATTTTACAGAACCAGTGTGTCAAGGAATATATCTTAGATAAAAGCTTGGGTATTTGAGTAAATGAAGTTTGCCTAAAGTTATCTGATCATAATTCTAGAATAACACCAGAATAAATGGAGATAGTGCAGAAATCATTATGGTTGCCTTTACTGGGCCAATGTTACAAAGCTGCTGCCAGAAACTCTCACAAGCCTGCCTTCTCTCTATATCCATGAATCAACCATTCCCCATTTTTGTTTATACCTACGTTGCTAAGTTTACCCTACCTTCTGGGTACCAGCCAGCCCAGTAGCATGGACCTATAATCATAGGTACTGGGAAGGAAAGAGCAGGGGACAAGGTCAATACCTGCCTAGGGACTTAGGGAACTACTGTCTCAAATTTTTAAGAAGTAAATAGAGGATTCTGGATGTAGCTCAGTGGTACAGTGCTTGTCTAACATGCATGTCACTCAAGTTCAGCCCCCACTGTATCTGCTCAGCTTCATCGTACTTCCACACAAATGTCTCAATTATATTCCCTGATCATACCCTGGGGAGAATTCTGTCATCTTCCTTTATCTTCATCCACTGACACAGAATATCATATCCTTGTGATCTGATCTTCAATCATCCTATAAATCCTATGCAAGGTCAAATGTCCTCCTAAGCTCACCAAACTAAGATTGAAACTTTCACATTTTAAAATAATTCCATTTAAAAATAATTTTTTGAAAAATATTTATTACTTATCTTAGCCATCAGTAAAATGGTGGGTGCCATAAAGGCTCTTTACTGTCCTACTCTGTACTGAAAGCATTAAGATACCTGAATGACCAAAGAATCACTCATGCACTTCATTTAGAGACTACATAGCACTGCAGTTTGTCACCACAGCAAGTTGAGAGGTGTCTGGATGAATACTCTCCTAGCCTCCCGTAAGGATCAGGTCCATAGTTAGCTGGGTGAACACTGAGCTAGGAATCTAAAGCAAGGAATGCCAGGGATATCGTGTGGACTGAAACCTTCCTTAGACAATAAGGCAGATACTAGATTACATGACACAGAATCTATGCCTGACACTGGTATGTGACTAGAAAGCTAAGACTAGATAGTTCATGGGCCCAGGAAGAAAATCTACTACTAATATTCTGCTAAAGTAGCATAGCAATATAATGACTCCTAATGACATTCTGCTATACCCATAGCTCAGTGTCCTTCCAGGTCATCATCAGAGAAAACTCAGCCTGTAGGATATGGGAACCAACACAGACACACACAATTGGAACATGTGTAGTGATGAGAAACCATGGAACACTTACCCCTAAATAGGACGTCTTCATAATATCCTCAAGACTCAGGATCTATAGGGAAGCAGAGGCATAAAGACTGAACAACTCTGAGGAAACCATGTCTCCTAGACACAATATATTAGCTGACACACATATTAGCTCATACAGACTGCAACGGCATGAACAAGACCTGCACAGGTTCAAAACTGTAGTGTCCGACCAGCGGATCTACACAAGTCGTGGGGAACTTCGAACTGGAGATTGGACCAGACCTGTGGGAATAAACGGGTCGAGAACAAAGAGAGAAGGACGCTAAGTAAATGTATCAAAGTGTGCTTTACTTGGGGTGAAATGGGTTTTTATATCCAGGCAGCAAAGAGAAACTACAATATCCAAACATAGCATATGCATAACATAAAGAAGACAGCAGACAACAGCAGATGTAGCCGTTTCTCAGTGCCTCACATCGCAGTCTGTTTATAGTGCACAGACTTCAAATGGGAGTCTTAACAGAAGTTAGCTGTGTGAGTCCACCTTTTGATTTCAGGAGGAGTTGCAGTGTTTGTGGGCTATTGTCTTGCACCACAGGTGGCCGGCTTCAGCCAAGGGCTGTCAGTGTACTTTCAGTTTCACGGAAGCAACATTAGAGCAGCATTGGAGGGAAGATAACACAAAACCACACCAAATTACAGAGAATGAAGGAAGGGGAAGTGGACACAAAGTACTACTCCTAACCAAGGAACAACTTGTAACCAATAGCTGATGTGAATGGAAAATTTAAGTTCAACAGTCTCATTGCATGCTTCAACCTCACTCCACAACAGGCCCCCTGTTCATGAGTAGTTGCTCAATACAAAATGCACTCCATACTTTTTACTGTTGGTTGTTTTTTTGTTTTTTGTTTTATTATTTTTTGTGTGTTTTTGTTAATTTATTTTCCTTGCTGCTGTTGCTTTTATCTGAAAACACAATTACAAGTTAACATTATACTTAATGTTATATGTTCAGGTTTGAATGAGAATGGTCCAGATAGGCTCATATATTTGAATGCTTGGCTCTTGGTTGATTTGTTTTGGGACTGGTTAGAAGGTGTGGTTTACTAATTCTTAGTATAATGAAAGCATACACCATGACTGTTTAGAAAAACCTGTGTAGATGTTTTGCCTCCTAACATGACTTATCTTTGAGGACTGGACACCAAGTCCAGCAATTTTATAGTCCAAACTTCTTTACTTGCCTTCCCAGGAGACCACGTAACATCTTCACCATAGCTATTACTCAAATCTATATTTGCAACTTAGCAATCTGAAGGAAAGTACTGGTTTCTATTTAATGTATCTACTGGAAGTCCTGAGCATCACTCACAGTGTGTCTAGCACGAAGCTCATTATTCTAAATTTATATTTACTTAGAGTTGGAAAGTAGATATGTTAGAGCTTATAAGTTATTCTGATATATTTTAATATATTTTATCTGGGCAAATGGTAATTATTTTAATACATTATGTCATAGTGAGCAGTAGGGAAGGAAGCATTCTCATTATAAAGTATGTATATTGTTAAGGTATTTTATTTAAACAAATGTAGCGGGCAAAAGCTGTGCAAATGAGAGTGGAAAGCTTGTCCTCTGGTGTTGGATTCAGAAAACATTAGGATTAAGTAACACTGGCACCTCATAGTTCAAAGTTGGAAAGAAAAATCTAAGCCATAAGTGAGGGTTTTTTTTTGTCAGTATAAAAATAATAATTGAATGTGGGAGCCCTGCTGGGCTCACTAAAGAACTCAAAACCGAAACCAGAGACTTAGCTCGCTGGGGGTTTGGAGCCTATGTAAATGACTCAAGGACCAGATACCAGCTCCTTAGGAAGCCGTGATCCTTTGATCCCTCTTCCCCTTCCTGGAATCCCTTGTATCAATGTTTGAGCTTTGATGTCTGATTCTCACCTAAATGCCAATTGCATACCTGTACTGTCTTTGAGTATAAATGCTCCCCTGTCATTTAGTAAAGCACGCCTTGATGAGAACCATTCTCCTGGCGTCGTGTCTCTTTTCTCTGCCACCCATTGCAGGTTTCCAAATCCTCGGTTCGTGGAACCCCACGCAAGTAGGAGCTGCGGGACGACATCCTACAATTGAAGTCATGATATTATGTTATGCCTCAGGGAATGATGTAGAGATTCAAACTTACAGAGAAACATGAAAATTTTTGAATAAGTAGGAGTAGATATGATATTTTCATTAACACAAAGAATATGTATCTAGTGACAGAAAGAAAAAAGTCAAGACTGTGTTATTTATAAGAGCTAAAGAGGCCGAGAACTATAGACAAAAAGACACTGTTCGACTTGTCACATAACACTATAAAGGGAAAAGCACTAGGAGCTGAACTCTATCTTGGTTTAAACCACACCTGAGTGAGGCATCAGGTAAAGTTCATGCTGAGAGGAACGAGGTCTGGGCAGGAACCAAACCCTCCTTTGAACATACATCTTTGTGCAAGAGAGAAATATCTAGCCTGGCAAGACACCCAATGTGTTCTCCGTCAACCTGATAGAGTCCATTTTGTACAGTGACACATTTTAAAACTTTATTAAGTGAAGTCATTTTCTACCTAGGTAATTAACAACTACTAATTCAGTATTTGCTTATTAAAAGTCAGTAACTAGCAAATTTGATAACCACATATATTTCATAGCCTATTCTTTCTCAGGGCTTCTGTAAAATATTATCACACAACACTTATTCAATATTGAACTCAGATGCTGAAGTCCAGATGTCTGATCAGTTTCCTATGGCTGGCATCAAGACAATGTTAAGGCTACAATTGTGTATGCAGTTACTAGAAAGCTTGCTCTTTGTCTACTCCTATTTCTGGTGCCTAATGACCTTCCTTGCCTGGTGTCCAAATCTCTTCTACATGTGTCTCTAAAGTCACTGTGCTTTCATCATGTCTGTGACTTCCCCATTTCTGTCTGTGGCAGATGATCATCTTCCTCTGATGGAGAGAGACACTCATTGCCAACAATCCATAACATCCCAACAATCAAGGATAATTTCTTTCTCTCAGAACCTGCAGCTCAGTCATTTGTGTGGACTCTTTCCTCAGATGAGGTCATTTCACAGGTTTCAGCTGTCAGGGAAAGACATTTGTGGAAGGAGGAAGATTCTACAGCCTACCACAGAAATCATTTGTACTGTAGGTCATTTATCTTGTATTCATCCATGCACAGAGGATTCATTGCTACATATTCTTAGCATCATGTTTCTCCAGACTGTAAGAGAATTTCTAACTACTTCTCTGTGGGACACAAAGTATAAACCTATACAAAACCAACCAAACAAACAAACAAACAAAAACTATCGTATTTTAATCAAGCAATTTGATGAAGTAGGTTTTTCTCTGTCACTAAAGTAACAGTAAATTGTGAAAAGAATGAAAATATTTTTGAAATTTTAATTTGGCTGTTGTCTAATAAATTTCGCTAAAATTGTATTTGGTACTATTGTTGTACAATTTTGAGAATAATTGATGTTCATTTTCATTCATTGATGAATGAATTAATTTTTAAGATTTACAAGAAAGTGTCAACATCATTGACTATGATCATAAAATAGTTTATGGTGTGTCTTATATAAGTCCAGATACTTAGTTTAAGCAGAATAAAGAAGAAAAATGAAATGCCTTGGTACCTTCCAGCTTCATTTTGTGGAAGGAAAAAAGCCAAAAATAGTATTCACTTCATCCTTATATGAGATAAAATGCTGCATTAGAGAGTAATAAATTTACTTGGTTACATCAGATGAATTTGTTTTCAGGCAAACAAAATAATTAAGTATGTGAGAAGACATACTTTCCAGTCTGAAGGAAGAGAATGAAAGTTATCTGTCTACCTAGAAAAAAAACTACCAAATTTTATACACACAACTAAGAAAATACAGCAAAGCAAGTGTGTGTGTGTGTGTGTGTGTGTGTGTGTGTGTGTGTGTGTGTTTATTGTGCTTTCCAAAGGATGAGTGAGGACCTATATAAATGCAAAGAATTTTGAATCACAGACTTCATTGGTTTTGCAACCACTGAAAGGCTTCTATTTTTCTACTTGTAAATTCTACCAAGTTCCCACAGGAAAGACTGGAGAACTTTTGAGACAGCTATATAAAGGTTCCAACTGAGATATAAGAAAATCATTAACTGTCAAAATTACCCTGAAACCCACATCACTTACCTCCTCAATAGAGTAAAAATGTTCCCTTTGCCAAGAAAACTCAGAGGAAAATGAAGTTTAGGTCCTGCAGAGGAAATGCACAAGGAAGAACAAGCACATGAAGAGCGGCATTGGGAATCAGGAGGGAAGAGTACCATGGCAGTCACATGCCTAGAAGCCAAAGCAGGGTGTTCCTCCTTATCCAGAGATATGTACCCTTGAGCTTTACTACCAGCCTTCTAAATACCATGCAAATACAGTCATGAGATGAAATTGGAGGATAAACTTAGAAAGCATACACAATAGACCTGAACAAAGAGAAATTACCAAGCCTTGAATTTAGTTAAGAATTGAAGAAAGCCACTTCTGTCAAACCAGTTCGCATTTAAACCTAAGTTGCTTCTAAAAGAACATGAAACCATAGCACGCTAAGACTCAAGATCAGTCACCACTCTCACAAATGCATATGTCAATACAAAATTCAAAGAGTTGGGAAAGACTGACCATGTCTAATTAGAAAGTGGCTGGTACCATTGGATGTATCTGGATAAGCCAGTCATTACTATACAACTGGGTGAGATTGGTAGATATTTTAAATTTCTTTTTAATGTTAAAAACAAAGTTATCGCCGGGCAGTGGTGGCGCACGCCTTTAATCCCAGCACTTGGGAGGCAGAGGCAGGTGGATTTCTGAGTTCGAGGCCAGCCTGGTCTACAGAGTGAGTTCCAGGACAGCCAGGGCTATACAGAGAAACCCTGTTTCAAAAAACCAAGAAAAAAAAAAAAAAAAGTTATAAATGGCATCTCATTATTTTTAAAATGTTTTTATCTTAAGCAAAGCTTATTAAAGGAATTAAATTATAAGACATAGCATGCCATTACAAAACCACCAATCTCATATTGATAAAAGATATCCTTGCCCTGGAATGTTTGAAGACATCTTAGAATTTATGGCAAGAAATCAAGTGCCAAACTTTTAGGTTAAAAAAAATCAGTAAAAACATCTCATCAAAAAAAAAAATGAAGCAATTAAATTTCACCTGAGAGGATGTTTAGCATCTTACTCAGTGTGGGATGATTAAAATAAAACACACAGCATCTGGTAGAAAAGCAGAATTCTCACATACCTCCCAGGCTCAATGGTATAACTACTTGAGAGGCATGCGGAAAAAAAAAATCACACCATATTATGACAGGATACAGCAATACCACTTTATCCATTCATGCAAGTGGATGAAAAAGTTTTATGTACACACACACTCACTCACACACACACACACACACACACACACACACACATGAGAACATATCTCTCAATATACTCCTTATTCCTATAAACAAACCTCATGGCCAACCTAGATGTTCTTCATTGGTTGATGTACATGGCCATAGTCTCATGTGCTTCTTAGTATTAAAAAAGTATGAAGTATGGGTTCACTCAAACCCTGGGATGAAATGTTAGCATGTTGGTTAGTGAGAAAATGTCATACAAATTTCAAGACTATAGTAGTTTGATTTTTTTATTGTAAACACTGAGTAGACTAAGGCAACTAAAACTACATGTCTTAAGCTCTGCATAGGAAGCTCCCCCACATGCAAAGCACAGGCCAGAGAAGATGTAAAGACTCTCCTATAACCCGGGTCTTACAATTGCTGTGCCATATTGAAATAATCAGGACAGTCACAGCTGAAGATGAGTTTAACTAAACATTTGCAGTGAGCCTGGCTCTCAATGTAGAAAAAATGGGTTCACTCCTACCTGTTGGAAGGGATACCAACCTCAGAGCAAATTCATTAAGCTAATTAATATTCAGGGCAGCATAACAATAAAAATATAAGAACATTTACCAAGAAGTGTGAATCATCACCATTACAAGGGATTATCAGGAAGTGTTATAAACAATTTCCATAGTGAACTGATTATTATTGTCCTGTGTGCCCACACATATATTCATCCAAAATCTACTGTAATTTGTACTTTTAAAAATATGTAGCATGTAAGTTAGCACCAGACTCAGTGTGACTGGCTCTTCCTGTCCTCTGGAAGTGTTATGTTCCGTCCTTCACTCACAGTCACTAGCATTCTGCAAAGATTCACCCTAGCACTAGATAAATGTGTGGGATTCCAGTAATAGATTT
Source organism: Mastomys coucha (assembly GCF_008632895.1). Lineage (NCBI taxonomy): Eukaryota > Metazoa > Chordata > Mammalia > Rodentia > Muridae > Mastomys > Mastomys coucha. Next base: position 52,143,011 of record NW_022196910.1, read on the forward strand.
TCAAATGTGAGGCTAGTTTGAGTGTGACAATAGAAAGAATGCCCAGTCCTTTCAAAGACAAAGCATTAGTTCTGCAATTCTTACTTCCTGCTCTTCAACCAATGACCCTGCCCTGTGATCCCTGTGGCAAAGGAGCATCAGTTTTACCTAGATTTGACCTAGGTTAAATATTTTATTGCATTGCTTCAAAGTATAACTGCAATGAGTAAGGGGCTAGGTTTCTGAAAATATTTGGTTTTTAGGAGGAATAGAATGGTCACATAGATTAACTATGCAAAAAAGAGGGAGGAGTTACTATTATTATTTGTATGCTTAGGATCTCTGTAACTGAGTATTTGCTGTGTGTGTTCACCACCCACCTGTCAGACTGGGTACAGGGCTAGAAGAACAACTTCAGTTATTTTAATTCAAACTAACCATTCTTTAAATAATAGCCATCAAATCAGGCAGGAAATAGACATTTTATAAACATCATGTATGTATTGATCATTTTTCTTAATGACTTTACCTTTTTCAAGCCTGTCTTCTATTTCTTTTATTATGTCTGCTTAAGGCAAAAAGAAAGATATTAAGGCCGGGCAGTGGTGGCACACGCCTTTAATCCCAGCACTTGGGAGGCAGAGGCAGACGGATTTCTGAGTTCGAGGCTAGCCTGGTCTACAGAGTGAGTTCCAGGACAGCCACGGCTACACAGAGAAACCCTGTCTCGAAAAACCAAAAAAAAAAAAAGATACTAAAAGAAAGTATATAGGTGACATCAGAGTAAGTTTGTATTTTCTGAGAGTAAGTCTTCTCACAGAGAAAGTTCAATGAAATACAATGTCAGTCCTATATTGACTTTAATGACCTCTTCGGGCTCTGATGCTTGGAGAGTTTTAAAAGAAGGTAGCTTGGATGCCAGCTGGGGTTTCCTTGGCTCAGCCAGATTAAGTAAGGAACACCAGTGAAGCTTTATTAGCACACACAATTTAGCAGGGTAACAGCCAGGCTTCTCCATTTCCTGGGTTGGCTGCTTACTGGTAATATCATTCCTAAGAGAATTCAGGACTTTTAATTATGCTGTGAATAGTTTACAGTATTGAGCTACGGAATGAAAATTAAACCGAAGACATTTTATTTGTTCACTGGTTAATTAAATAGCAGACAACAGAGAGCTAGACTTATAGAAAACCTCAGCAGATTTGGTTTGCCAACCATGTGTGAAAATATTTTTCCTTTTTTATTTCCCATTAGTAGCCTACTGTGATGAAGTGAAACTGATTCTAAAATGGGTTTTGAAGTTTTACCTAGGCATACAGTATGATCCAAGGACATTTAAACACTCAGGAGGTATTCACAATCCACAATAAATATGCTCTATCTTTTTAGTTTATATTAAATGGATAAATCATGACTCTTGAAATTGCAGCTCACTGCTAACTTACAATTTATCTAAACAATATAAAAAGAAGTGTTTTTAGATGAAGTAATACATTTTCTTTTCGTAGCTGATGTATAATATACTATCCAGTATTAGGAAATAAGAGTAAAATCTTAGGAACTTGATTACTAACCTGATTTAGCTCTGAAAATCTTCAGCTATGGTTAAGAAAATTGTAACTGAAAACTGCAGAGAACATGTGCCATTCTAGATAGTAAATATTCAGTTTACTTTCTTAAGAATCTTTTTCCATTTAAAAGCATGAGGATTCAATCGCACTACCTGATATCCTTCAATAGTCGTTCATTATAAGCACAAAGGATACAGTCATGTAACCAGCTATAGCTGGTTCTGAAGGTTGCTAGCCCATACCCCTCATATGGAGCAGTGCACCCTGTCACTGGGGTGTTTCAGGTATGGCCACAATGGTTGTCTTTTACTTCCACTGACATTGCAATAATACTGAAATTTCAATTGAGGATGTATTGTTCCTTTTATAAAAATGTAACAAAAATATTAAAATTGGAAAAGAATATATCTCATGAAACTAAACATGTCTTTTAAATCATTTTATGTTATTTGTATTTGAGTTTTGCCTGCACTGTCAGAACATCACATGCATACAGTGTCTGCAAAGTCCAGAAGAGGAGAGGGCATCAGATCTTTTGAGTCTAGAGTCTCAGAAAGCTGACAGCTGTCATGTGGATGCTGGGTATCAAGACTCGGATACCTTTGGCAGAGCAGCCAGTGCTCTGAATCACTGAGCCATCTCTCAAGCCCCACATTTTATATATATTGACTAAGAGTGTTCTATTATCCTCTTTTTAAATATTGGTAGCTCTGGAATCCTCATTTTATCACCATCTTTAGGCTCTCATGTTGTTTTGTTTTGTTTTGTTGTTGTTGTTGTTGTTGTTGTTGTTTGAAAGGTCAATCAGAAATTGGAAGTGCTCACTTAATTTCTGTCAACTGTAATGCATGCTGGCAGGTGCCTGTTTTGATTATTGCTTAGCATGCCATAGGAAATAATGTGCTTGTAGGTATTCATTGCCCTAACTATCCTGTGACAACAACTAGCTTGCAGTTGTACTGAAACAAAGATTCATTATAAATAGATAATAATCTAGTAATAATCTTGGTGAGTGAGGCCATGTTCATTGAGTTTGTCACACCAATTAGTAATATTAAGTAATTCTCCCACTACATTCTTATAAACAGTGACTAGAATGGCTACTGCACTCTCCACATTATTGTATTTACATTTGGATTCTTAGGTCTGTGGTACTTATGTCTCAGTGGGTGGTCCAGAATGATGCTAAAGACTAATATTAAAAAATAACTAATTAAGTAACAACATCTGGAGGTAAATAATTTAGTGAAGAGCCTTCCAGCAGTGCCATAGCTCACAGAACTAAAGACATAACTGGAGACAGACCTCACTGGTGCTCAACCCTCAGAATCCCCAGGTGATATTAAAAAAAAAAAATAGAAAAGAAAAATCAGTGTTGAGCAGAGTCGTGCTTCAAATTTTCCTTCAAAATGCATTAGAAAACTTTAGTAAACCAGTTTCAAGCCATGAAATTCAAAAACTAACGCCAAACATTTGCTTCAGTGGAGTCAAACTTCATCTCTGTCTTGGGAAGTCTCGAATCCAATGTTTGTCTCTGGAAGACATTTGCTGTTGAAATAAGAAAAGCATTGTACTATCTCAGACTGATAGTACAGTTTTTTTTGTTTTTTTTTTTAGCCAATCAGATTTATGTATCAATAATAACACAGTTTACAAGATGCCAGTACAATAATTTCAGAGCCAAATGATAATGATAAAGCACAATTACTCCAACCTTTTGATAACACCAGGTCAGCCTCCATACCGCAGACCTCTCTCTCTGTCTCCTCAACTCCTCGCTCTACCTTCCTTCCTTCCAATCACAAGCCTCCCATTGCGCTAATGTGATTGTACAGGGAAAATCCTGCAACATTTCACCATTTCTGTTTAATTAAAAAAAAAGACTCTTTCAAAATATAAATTGAGCACAAATATTACCATTTTGAAAATTATAAGGTATAATATAGACCTAAGACACAGTCCAACATTTTTGCCAATAAAATTGAACACTGTCCTCTATCCTTATTTAAAAGACTATAGTTATGCACCTGCCTATGTCTTGGCTTTAGATTGCATGCCATCTGAAAGTCATCCTCTCAAATCTATTCCTCTCAAAGTAAAAAGCCTGGGCTGGCTAGGAGACCATATAGTTTTTCAACCCCATCAGAAATCCAAGAATAGCTAATATTACCTGAAAATATATAGGAAGCCTAACACAGATTCCAAAATTTAGCCAATTATATAGACCGCTGATCATCTGGACAGTCCCTTACTTCAACACATTGGAGCATCAGTCTTCAGCCTTCTGGCTCACGGCATCTGACAGACGTTGGAGAAACAGGATATTAAGGGCTAGCTTACTCTGTCTCGACAGAATCCTAACTGTAATTGTGCCCTTTCTTTGGATGGTATTATGTCTGTAGATGAAATGAGGCAATTCTTGTCTAGTGGCTGGAGTAACTTAAGATGCTCATTTTCTTCTTTGAATCCAAGACAAGGAAAGCTGTTAGGAGCAGACTAGTCTCAAAACAACAAGTAAATAACATTAAGTGTCACATTCTGTGGATTTCTGATGTTTTTGAAAACTATCTATGTAAAGCAATCTGGACTGTGGTATGTTAACTACGATCAGCTATTTCTAATTAAAATCTCTGAAAACACCCTAACAGTAAACTCAGAGCCACGAACTGGCTATTTGTCCTTTAACTCACAGGCTTAATCATCTCAGATCAGTTTATAATAACAGCAAAAAAAAGGACTGGGTCTAAGCTCTGTACTTTCAAATATTTGGTATCAATAAAAGAAACTTATACCAATGATAACCTTGATTTTGCATCAAAATAAATTCTGTGACAAATAAGAACTTATGACTTCAACTTAGTAACAATTATGATTTCTACCAAATGATTATAGCTATACAATCAATTCTAGCTATTTCCTCCCTGCTCCAAAGATGAGCATTTCTACTAGAAAGACAACCTATCAAGAATCCTCTCCAGCCCCAAACTCCAGGGAACTGGGTCAAGGCATTTGAGATATTATGGGGTCGGGGGAAGTGTAGTGAAAATGATTGATTAGTGTCTGATGTCTGTGTGTTAACTGGATCTGGCTGAAAGTCCAGGACATCAGGAATTCAAGCAGGTCAGTTTTACATGTCTGGTGAGGAAATTCACCAAGGCTGTGTATTCTGTAACCTCAAAACAAAATTTTAGTATCATCAAATACATTTTTTGTTTGATTCTCTGGAATTTAGTCCTCTGGAGGTCTCCCTTCATCATATCTAATCCATATAACTCAGACTGCTTTTTTAATGCCTTAAAAACATGGAGCATTCTTTAAAAGTTGTGATGTTTTATGAAAACCCAGTATGTAGTTATGGAGAGACAGGCTAGACTGGAGTAGCAAGATGAAGAGTTCTGTGGTCAGCCCTCCAGGTTTATGTAACCGCTATGATCAGAAAATTTTAAAGATTTTCAAGTTGATAGGGTCTCAGATATTATGAAACAAATATTTGCCTTTCAGATTATGAATTACACTAAGCATTACCATTTTGATTGGGAAAACGAACCTTAAACATGTCAAACCTGTACACTGAGAACTAGCCTCAGGCTCAATAATTCTTTGTGTTTGCAAGGTCTGACCAATTAAGTTTAAGTATAATAAATTCAGAGTATATAAAATTCAGCTTTTGTAGTATTTTAGTTATAGATAGGACATACACTAAGGGGAATTTTCAGAAGATCAGATCCTTTTATTTCATAGTGCACTATCTGCATCCCACATCCCCGTCTAGCAGGTTAGTGATGCAAAGGCACTTCCAGTATGAACTCCAGGACTTTGGCTTAACAGGCCCTAGCTCAGAAACATCTTAACAGATGGCAAAAATAAAGGGAGCAAACTTTAAGAATGTTTTCTCTTGCTTACTGGCCCTGGGGGTTGGGGTAGTAAACTGGGGGAGGGGGAGGGAACAAGGGTTTGTTTTAGTTTTTGTTTTTTTAATTTAATTTAATTTAATTTAATTTTTTTTGGAGGGAAGCCTGGGAAAGGAGATATTTTAAATAAAGGAAACACCTAATTAAAATAAAAGAACTTTTTTCTCCTATGAGTAGCAACTAAGGTTTGTATTGTTCAGAAAAAAAACCCTCTAGTGTTATGTCGATACTAATTCAGTGTTGAAGGAGGCACCAGCCATATAGTAGGTGTGTGTGTGTATGTGTGTGTGTGTGTGTGTGTGTGTGGTGTGTGTATTTGTTTAAATTTTACTGTATATTACAATGAAATCTATCTGATTGTCTTGACAATGTTTAAATGATGTAGATTGTCTTAGGATGAGTACTCAGAAGTACTCAGAACTCTGATTCAGATGCTACCGCGAGGAGCCAAATTCCTTACATGTATATTGTATTACAACCCAGTTTTACTGAAACTATTGAATAAATCTTTATTTTATTTCAGGTTTATTGGATAGTGGATACATTATCTGGTGTCACAGGACCTTGACTGGGATCACCTAAAACATTGTATTTTACTCTGAGTATATATATCAACTGGATCATTTCACATTTATCCCACTCATATTCAATTAATTTTCAGTGATACAGTGTGGGAAAATAGGGTTAGATAAAGAAGTTGGAAAAATACAGTGTGATGTTGTGATCTAAACTAGTGTCTTATGTTTATAGACACATAAGAACTGGTGTTGTCGCCCAGCAGTGGTGGTGCATGCCTTTAATCCCAGCACTTGGAAGGCAGAAGCAGGCAAAGCTCTGAGTTTGGGGCCAGCCTGGTCTATAGAGTGAGTTCCAGGCCAGCCAGGGCTACAATCAATCAATCAATCAATTAATCAATAAATAAATAAGTAGAACTGGTGTTATCAACCCTTTTAACAAGAAGGGGTCCCTTGGCCTCTATTAATATAGGAAAGTAAAGATCCTTATGTTTTTCTTCATATTCACTTACTGTCATTTCTCACTGAAAAGATTCAATCTGACTAGCTCAGTTTACTCAGCTTTAGTCAGATAGGTGAGTCATTAGATAGGTGAGTCATACATTTTCACCATTTTTTTTCTGAATTTATTATGAACACCAATAAAATGGTCTCTAAAAAACAGAAACAAACATTCAATATAGGAGATATTTGATGGAGAAATCACTGTTTTAATCACTGTGAACCAGTAGGTGATAGCCCCTTTGGGGACTGAACGGCCCTTTCACAATGGTTGCCTAGGGTCACCTGCACATCAGGTATTTACATTAAGATTTTTTTTTAGATGTTTTACTTTATTTACATGTCATATAATATCTCCTTTCCCAGGTTCCCCTCCAAAAAAAAAAAAAAAAAAAAAAAAGAAAAAGAAAAAGAAAAAGAAAAAAAACAAAAAGAAAAACAAACCCCTCTTTTCTCCCTGCTTCCCCTGCTCACCACCCCACCCTCTCCTGCTTACTAGCCCTGGCATTCCCCTACATTGGGGCATAGAACTTTCACAGGGCCAAGGGCCTCTTCTCCGATTGATGACCGACTTGGCCATCCTCTGCTATACATATGCTGCTGAATCCATTAGTCCCACCATGTGTACTTTTTGGTTGGTGGTGTAGTCCCTGGGAGCTCTGAGGATACTAGGTAGTTCATATTGTTGTTCGACCTATGGGGCTGCAAGCCCTTCAGGTCCTTGGGTCCTTTCTCTACCAGAGGGCCCAGCTATACCACTCCTGTGCATATACCCAGAAGATGATCCAATATGTAATAAGGATACATGCTCCACTATGTTCATAGCAGCCTTATTTATAATAGTCAGAAACTGGAAACAATCCAGATATCCCTCAACAGAGGAATAGATACAGAAAATGTGGTACATCTACACATTGGAGTACTACTCAGCTATTAAGAGCAATGAATTTATGAAATTCTTAGGGAAATGGATGGGTCTGGAGAATATCATCCTGAGTGAGGTAAACCAATCACAAAAGAATACACATGGTATGAATTCTCTGATAAGTGGTTATTAGCCCAGAAGATTGGAATACACAAAGTACAATCCACAAACCACAAGAAACTCAAGAAAAAGGAAGACCAAAATGTGGACACTTCATTCCTTCTTAAAAGGGGGAACAAAATAGCCATGGAAGGAGTTGTAGAGACTAACTATGGAGCAGAGACTGAAGAAAGGACAATCCAGAGACTGCCCCACCTGGGAATCCTTCCCATATTCACTCATCAAATCCAGACACTATTGTGGATGCCAGCAAGTGCTGGCTGACAGGAGCCTGATATAGCTGTCTCCTGAGAGGCTCTGACAGTACCTGACTAATACAGAAGTAGAGGCTCACAGCCATCCATTGGACTGAGTACAGGGTCCCCAAAGAAGGAGCTACATTAAGATTCTTAATAGTAGAAAAATTACAGTTACAAAGTAGCAACACAAATAATTTTGTAGTTGGATGTCACCAGAACATGAGGAAATGCATAAAGGCATTAGCCATAGGAAGGTGGAGAAACACTGTCCTACATGTAAAACAGAGGTCAAGTATGTATGTATATATATGTATATATATATATACATACATATATATGTGTGTATGTATATATAATTATGTAATAATAAATCCTTAAAAATAAATAAATAATATCTATCATTAATATTTCTAGATCTAAAAGGGAACACACACACACATACACACCAAAATAAGATGCCAGAGAGAATATTAATGGTAGATATCGTAGTTTATACTCTTTCTTAATCATTTCCTATTGAACTGCAATTTTTATTTTACTTAAATATTTTAAAATATTTAAAATGTATTTTGAGATTATAATATGATTACCTCATTTTCCTATTCTCTTTCCTCCACCCAAACTCTCCCATGTACCCATCCTTTCTGTATTTCAAAGCCATAACCTATTCTTTTGTCAGTTTTTATTACATTCATACATGCATATATATAATAAATATATACAGAATATAATATATATTGATAAATAAATATGACCTCCTTAATCTATATCATGTTAGTTACACATACAGTTTTAGGGCTGATATAATAATGGTTTTGTATGATAATGTTCTCTTCCTTGGGGAGGATCTCTCCCAGTTTCAACCTCCCTCAGTTCCCTGTGTTTCTTTGTGTAGGATTGAGACCTCCCCGGCTTTTCCCTTCCCCTTTAGCATATCTATTGTTGCTGTCCTTGTTCATCTCATGTCTGTGCAATCATGTTATTGATACTGTATGTGTATAGCTCCTGAGAATACTAGGGGAGATAGTCTCACAGAAAACTTTGTGATCTCTGCCTCTTAAAATCTTTTTGCTCCCTCTCCTGGAATGTGTCCTGAACCTTAGGTGCAGCAGCTGTTTTATGAATGGACCCATTGCAGCTGGGCTTCACAGCTCTGACATTCTGGTTGTAGTGTTCTGTAATGCTTTCCATTCGTTGCAAAGAGAATCTTCCCTCTTGAGGGATAAGGACTACAATTATTTGTGGATAAAGGGAGATAGGTAGATAGATAGATAGATAGATAGATAGATAGATAGATAGATAGATAGATAGATAAATAGGTAGGTAGGTAGCTGATAGTTGGGGATTATGCTCATTTAGTAAGGAGGCATTGTAGGTTCTCTTACAATGTCCACAACTTCAGTAGTTCTGAGCTGTTAGCTATATTTCTAGTACCGTTCATGATCACTTTCTTGTTGACTGGGTCTTAAGTCCAATTAGAGAGTTGTTGATTAACACCCAGGTCAATGTGCCTTTAATACACCTTTGTGATTACCATGCCATGCTGGTCAATGTTGCCATTTATAGCTGTAATAGCTGTGTAAGAATATTTGTGGCTTCTGTCTTTTGGAAGCTTGCATGCTAATTTTTTAAAGGTTTGAATCTCTCTACATTGATGGACTGGGTAAAAATAAAAATTAGTACTATTTTCACTAATCATTTATCATGAGTTCCTTCTACTTTACTTTACCACCATATTAACTGTAGACATAAGCTAAGTTTTTCCAGATTTGTGAAATGTTTTTCCTTGTATCTCATGGTACATGAATCGCAATAGCAAAGTGTGTTGACAGCAACCATTTGTAGAGACGCCATGATTTGTGATATCATGATTTCATGTAACTTAGTTGACTGATTGCTTCTTGCTTGTAATCCTTCATGGCATCCTATGCCACATGTACATGACTGATAACTGATTTTCTCCAGCAGCTAGAGATCGAGCCATTATTGTCAACCAGAATTTCCACACATGGTTACTTATGTCTTTTACTGTATTTCACTGTATCTCAGAGGTGAATGTCCCCAAAATTCAAAGTGATAGTTTGAGGTATATATGTGCCTTAATTCTAGTACATCTCGTTGTTCAAGCATAGTTATAGAGCTGATCCAGTTTGAATGTGTACTGTAACAAGCTGTCCAAATAGAAAGACAAACATTTTTGTAAAATTACATTTATTCTTTATGTCTTATATATTTGAAGAGTGCATTTTGGTGTGAAAGTGTGGGAGAATGAATGTGAAAGTCAGAAGACAGCTTGCAGGAGCTGGTTCTCCTCTTCCATGATGTGGGTCCTGATGAACTCATGTCATCAGGCATGGTAGCAAGAATCTTTGTCCATGGAGACATCTGGCCATCCCAGCACACCTTTTTATGTTGGTTACTATATCTTGTTTTTGTTTTATATATTTTTTGTGAGAAATATTGCTAATTAAGAAGAAAGCATTGATGCACTTATTTTTCTGTCACAGGGCATAGACACTTGTGGTTGGCTTGGTCAAGAAAAGTTGCTAAGGAAAACCATTTCCAACATGAACTTCATAAATGTCTGTGTTACTTTCTAAAGATCAGCTGTCTACACTGGTGCACCAGCGATGCCTATAGCTTGCATTAGCAACATGTGTGACTGCAATTACTAATCAGACAGATCATAGCCAGGACAGGGTGTAGGATCTGCCCTGTACAAGGTTCTGCTTGCGTGTACCTTGATATTGGATGTCTTTCTGCTCTGAGCCCTACTTTCCCACTAAGTTGTCAGTGACTTGTTTTATGGTCAGTGATCTTTGGACATGCTAATTTTGTGTTTACTCTTCCAGTTTTAATTTTTATTCCATACATCTTAAAATTTAGATATGTATAAAAGCAGTCTTAATAATCTTTACTTTTATAGCAGTCAGTTCTAAAGTTTATACAATGCTAATCCAATATATCTAACAGTTTCTATAGAATGAATCAGAAATAAATACTTGCATTAGCCAGACACTTAAATTCTCAACAGGTTTTTTAAGTATACTCTACTATTTGATAATTGAAGTTAATTTTCAGTTTTAATAATCTCATTTTATTCATGTTGTTAACAAGAAACTTGGAACAGGATAAACATTATACCATGGTAAGTATACAGTTAACTGGTGTGCACATAGTACGTATACAGCTAACCGGTGTGCACATAGTAAGTATACAGTTAACTGGTGTGCACATAGTAAGTATACAGCTAACTGGTGTGCACATAGTAAGTATACAGCTAACCGGTGTGCACATAGTAAGTATACAGCTAACTGGTGTGCACATAGTAGGTATACAGCTAACTGGTGTGCACATAGTAGGTATACAGCTAACTGGTGTGCACATAGTAAGTATACAGCTAACTGGTGTGCACATAGTAAGGATACAGCTAACTGGTGTGCACATAGTAAGTATACAGCTAACTGGTGTGCACATAGTAAGTATACAGTTAACTGGTGTGCACATATATTATTTTATGCAAATAATCTGAAAAACAAGAGGTTGTTCAAATTATTTATAACATGATTAAATTTATGATCTTTTAACATTTGCTTTCGGTATCTTCACATTCACTTTTATTGATAAAATAGGTTATGAGATATTGGTGTTGGGGAATCCGAGGCAGCAAATCTACTAGGGTAGAGATGAATTCTCTAACTAAACTGTGTAAAAGCCAGAATGCTAAATATTCATGAGACTTGTGTTATCAGAAGCAAGGAATCAAGGAAGACCCTAAAACATGCCATTATATTAAATTGTGGGAGTATAAAAATCAAGCTAAAGGAAGTACTGAAGGAAAATTTCATTTAAATATCTGCATTAGATAATTTATTGCTCATAAGTCAATTTTTTTTTCAGAGTAGGAAGGATGTTTAAATCAGCATCATATTGCAGAGCCCTGGTAGTAAAGTCTATCACAGTCTTACCTCTGTTCCAGTATTCCACAAAAATTTCCCTCAGAAAGCCAGCTTGGGGAATGAATGCCATTGGAAGCAAAAAGAGAGAGAAAGGCCGTTGGTAAGTACTACTTGGTTCCCCTGGTCCATGGAAGAAAATTCAAAACAAAGATCAGACCAGCACTGATGAGTTCTTCTGTTTGAAAACAATTACTGACTGAATTTTTCTGACCTTGCACTGTACTCCTTATCTGCTTCACCTTCAGTAAGTAGGCAAACTTAGAATCTCTATTCCAAGTACTTAACATCTAACAAGTGCATGTGTGTACATGATAAAAAAAAAAAGGTCAGGGTTAGTTATAGCAGTGCATACCTGTGATCTCCTGTCACAGGAGGTTAACACAGCAAGATCATGAGTTCAAGGCTAGTTGGGCCTTACATAACGATGAGACCACTCCAGAAAGAAAAGTTTGAAAGGGAATTGTGAATGCACATTCTTTAAATTGTAAAGAACACAAACAATGTGTATTTTATTCATTTTGATTCTTTGTTCGGCAGAAAAATCATTTATAAAACGTAAGTATCAGGAAATGGAAAGAAACTCAGGTGAGAACATTCTTCTCCCAGAGTACATGTCCTAGTTAGGATCTCTAAAGTTAGGAAAAACAACATCGTGACCAAAAGTAAAGAGAGGAAGAAAAGGTTGATTCCACCTTACAACTCTAAGGTCAAGCCATCAGTGAGGGAAGTCAGGGCTGGAACATAAGGAGCCTGGAAGCAGGAACTGGAGAAAAAGCATGCAGTGCTGCTCATTGGCTTATCACACATGCCCTATTCACCCTTCCTCTTTTAAGATTTAGATTTATTTGTTTATTTTATGTATGTGAGTATACTGTCACTGTCTCCAGATGCACCAGAAGAGTTCATTGGATCCCATTATAGATGGTTATGATCCACCGTTGGGTGCTGGGAATTGAACTCAGGACCTGTGGAAGAGCAGCCAGTTTTCTTAACCACTGAGCCATCTCTCCTGCCCCTCATCCATCCCTTTTAAGCAACTCAAGACTACCAGCCCAAGGGTTGCAAAGTCTAATCTGGTGAAACAATATGTCTACTGAGATTTCTTATAGGAGCATATGCGAAGGGTTAATTCCCTTCAAAGGTCACAACTCCCAAAAGCAGCATCCCTTGGTTCTCAATGCACAAGCTGCTATCAGCTCTACTGTACAGAGGTTCCTCCTCTTTAGTGAGGGTTTATACTTTTATAGCCTTGTGGAGAGTCTTTGAGCATCCTGTAATTTTATGAGTTTCCTAAGCCTTATCAGTTTCATTAGCTTTGTGACTCTTCTGAGCCCTTCTCCTTCCAGCATAGAGAATATTCGAACAGTCACACAACACTGAAGTGTCCCAGTGCCTTTGCCTTTCTCATATCCACCACCATGCTGGAACTTGTAACTAGCGCCTGCTTTCAAAGGCCAATGTCATTTTCCAACAGGACTGCAGTATAACCAAGCACCTCATGCACCCCTGCAAGGCAGTGACACCCAAACCACAGCCAACATTAATCAGTTATGTTAATGAGAAGCTAAAGAAGGGCAGTTTCATCTATCAGAAACAGACGTGGAAGCTGCCACATTCCCACACTAATGACCTTTTAACATTTACCAATGTTTGTAAGTTAATTATTTTCATAGAGTTATAGTTATACAAATACTTACAATAATCTAACTACTGAAGTGGTCAAAATAGATGGACAATAATCTACCATATATTTGAAGATTAGAAGATGGAAGCATCGAACACATAAAAATATCACAGGGGCATAGAAATGCAAATGACCCTGATTTAAGAGCCATGAAATATATGCACATATGTAAAAAAAGTCACAACATACAACCTAAATATGTAACATTACTACATGCTAATAGGAATTTTTAATTCCTCCTAGTAAGTTTCAAATTACCTGGAAGTAAAAATATCTATAAAAATGTATTACACAAGCTTTGCACAAGGTAATATATCAGATGTTCACCCAAGTTAATTCTGGGAAACAAATATCAGAGTCTTAGTATGAGTGATTTTCCCCATTTTAGTCATAGGAGAGTTCAGACTGTGGAAGTTAAGCAACTTCCACAGTTAGTGAGTGGGAACAGCAAGAGAACTGAAGCCAAGCCAGACCCAGGCTCCTCAGCCAGCATACAGCAGGCCTTGGTAAAGCTGGGTCCTTGACTCAACACACATCCTCACGCCAGCTGCTTGTGCCAGGACTTGGAAGGTGCTTTTGAAAGCTTACTAGTGAGAAAGTCACTTGCTTTAAATTTTTTACTAATCATTAAACATTATTCAATTATGTAAAATTCCAAGTGCTAAAGTGTGCACTTTAGGGATTCCACCAGGAATAATCCACAGAATGGAAGTATGCTTTAAGAAACAAACAGCTTTCCTGAGTGGAGGATGTTGTAAATCAGTGGAACACTGTTTATAATCATACTTCTGTACGTGACAGTCTCTGATTATGATGTTATTTTTTCTAACAAAAGTCAAGAGGGCTCTTTAGAATAAGAGGGTAGTCACGAAAGCTTTGCTGTTTATAATGTATCACTTCAGACAAGAATTTTTTATTATTAAACAGAGATAATGAAACACTAATATCTAGGCATAGCCATACCATGCAAGCACTAGCATTTGTCAGCACATTTGCATGATGCACACACTTTAACTGGAGGTTAAGATCATAAATCTCATTGTAGGAGCAACAAATGCTAACATGTAATCATCTTGTTGTTTAGCTAAAAAATCATGTGGTCCTAGAGCATCAGAAAAGTATTTAAATTAGGACTGAACTTTGGTAAAATATCCTTTCCTCTCATTTTAAAATTCATACCTCCTCTTTAACCTACTACTGTAGAAATTTCCTAGAATACATGGCTATCTACATATGAAAAGAATTGAATTGAAGTTGACCTACAAAGGGGTGAGATTGCCCTTTTAGATACCACAGGCTGACTGATAAAGTGGCAGGAATGTGTTATCTCTTTTGGGGGTTATTGGTCATGGGTCCCACAGACACCACATACATTATAGGCTATTGCCACTGTTCTTTATACTCCAGATTATAATAATAAAGCCTGGTCACTGAAGAAACAATACACCTGAGTCATAGAACATGTATAGATCAAGGAAATACTGACTGAAGCTTTGGCTTGAAGGCTAGCTCTCATAGCACTAGAAGTTGCTATTCACACTATTAAAAGAGAAATGTGGTCATTAATCATAGTCAGGTGTGAATCCTGTGAACCTAAAACAACGAGTCTGGAAAAATATGTCTGCTGGAGCAAAAGTAGCACAAATGGCCTGGGAATGACCAACCACCCTTTCTTTTTCATTATTTACGGCCTGCTCTGAAGGATGAGACCTGGACCTGACAGTTATCAGGACCAAGGAACTGTGGCTAGACAGGTCATAGGATGTAGGCGAAAACCAACTATTATTATTCTGCAAAGTGGACACAGTATTGATCCAACTTCTAATGACTTACCATCATACCCACAGATAGTGCACCTGTCAGTCCTCACAGAGAAGCATTTTTTGTTGTTTGCAGTAGATGACAATACAGAGATCCTAACTCATCGATGTGCAGAGAACAGGAGACTATTGAGTCTACAAATGCACATGGGATTTGTTTGTAGCATCCCTCCTTCCAAGGCTCAGGAATCATCATGGAAGATTGTAAGAGTCAAGAGGAAGTGGATGACCACTATATAAACAGAGTTTTCTGTACACAACTTCAGAGTTGCATAGAAAGCCCCCAAGAAAAACACAATACCAGTACAAGCTCAAGCTAGACACAGTCCTGTAGCCATCCAGCAACCACGAGTGAAGTGGATTTAACTGAAAGGGGGGCTGGAAATGAAGAGATATGGATGTGAGAGAAGAATGAAGCTAAGACAAAGGTTCTTGTCAAGGCTCAAAGTTTAATTATAAGCTTTGAGTTTATAAAGGGAAAAAAATATAAAACCCATCCCCTTCTTCACCTGGAGTAGGTCATAGAGCAAGGCCAGGCCAGGCAGCCAAAACAGCTAAGTTCCCATGGGAACCTGCAACTGCAGCCAAGGCAGATGTCTCTATCCAGGTCAATAAGACCTATTGTGTGGAATGTTCAAGGTCTGCTTAGCCTGCTCAAGGCTGGAAAATTGCTTAGGCCTGTTCAGGACTGGGAAAGGCCCACACAAAGCTGGGAAGGCCACACAATCCCAGCAAGGAAAAGGAAGGTCATAGTGAAGTCCTACCCATAGCCTGGGCACTGACAGCAAATGATAGCTACAGAAAAGAGGAGAGTCAATTTTTCAAGAGTGTTTCCCTGGTAAGTCAACTATGTTCTTCCATACCCAACAGTATACAAGCAAAACAAATTGGATGCAAAAGGTGATTATTTTTAAGGAAGTCATTAAGTTGTATGGATAAGAAACAGGACTTAGATATGGTGGGAGTTTGGAAGAGGGCATGATTGTGATCAAAATAAATTGTATGAAATTCTCAACAATTTAATAAATCAGTGTTTAAAATAGAAAAAAAGCTATGCACCCACCTTTAAGTTTCTATCACCCCTCCAATTGCTTAGTAGTGTCCTGATAATTCAGTTCTTTCTTAGAAAGTCTGTCAATATTCCAATGTCTCTATTACACACAATTTGTTAAATGTCAGTTTACCTGGTATTAAGTTACATAATTAAGTTACATAATCTTGCAAGGAAATTATCTTGATGTTGGACAAAACTTGAGTGTTAGGTCCAGTTATGTAATTTGTATTTATCAACTACAATTCCTTTCTATAGGCAGGAGCTATAACAGTTAACAAACAGAAATCATTCATGCTTCATTAGAATTGCATTACAGAAGAGAGATATAAAAATTCATACAGAAAAAATATGTAATGAGAAGTAGATGGATGTATGTTTACTTAACTGCTGTGTAGAAAATCAATGAGTTAAGCAGAACTCGGTGGTAGATAGTGATGCTATTTTAACGTATGTGGTTGCAGGACCTGCTCTAATGTAGCTTTTGAGCACATCTTAGAGAATCAAGGGCACTGGCTCTCTGACAAGCTAGTAAGTACAGGACAGGAAGCCAGGAAGTGTCATGCTTTGTGACAGGGAAATGCACAACATATGCTGTCTTAGTCAGAGTTTGTATTCCTGCACAAAACATCATAACCAAGAAGCAAATTGGGGAGGAAAGGGTTTAGTCAGCTTATACATCCACATTGCTATTCATCACCAAAGGAAGTCAGGAAAAGAACTCACACAGGGCAGGAATCTCCAGGCAGGAGCTGATGCAAAGGCCATGGAGGGGTACTGCTTACTAGATTGCTTCCCCTGGCTTGCTCATCTTGCTTTCTTGTAGAACCCAGGAATACCAGCCTAGAGATGGCACCACCCACAAAGGCTTTTGCCCTTGATCACTAATTGAGCAAATGCCTTACAGCTGGATCGCATGGAGGCATTTCCTTAAGGGAGGCTCCTTTCTCTGTGATAACTCCAGCTTATGTCAAGTTGATACATATAACCAGACAGTACATAACCAGACAGTACATATCCAGTATACTGATATATATATATACACACACATACATATATGTGTGTATATATATATATGTATATTGTATGTATATATATATATACATATATATATATATTTTCAATGTAGCCATAATTAACTGAGTACCCTATAGAAAATATGTCAGAGAAGGGCGGATGTAAAAGAATAATATGCAGAATAATATAAATTTTCCATAACTTTCTTATAACTATTAAAATGCCAATGTTTGTATCATTTTAAAAATCATTATTTCATCTTGTCTAATACTACAGTGCATGGATTTGCCTCTCCTAAACATCTAGAATAACTCCAGAATTCAAATTTCATACTTCTTTCTCTTGAATGTATCTTTACCCTTTATACAATTTAACCCAAGGAAGAACTGTAGAAAATAAATAGGTTTGAATAAATGTGATGAAAGATACAACACATTTACAGATTTAGGTATATGTGTTCCTTACAGGGTATTAAAGTTCAGCCCTTGTCACTATGAAAAGTACTGAGAGAAACAAAGAAATTGAGATATGTCATGGCTCAGTTTCCAAGATCTCAGTCCACGGTGGGCTGGGTGTAGTGCTGTGCATCTGAAGGAAAGAGGAACATCACAATGAGATGCATATGGGGGACCAACCACCTCACTTCATGATGAAGAGAAAGCATAAAGAAAAGACACAGATGCGAGGCTATATCATCTGCAAGGAGTAATAGACATAGAACAAGGTAGAGGACGTGCTTGTACCATTCAGAGGAGCCCTCAATCCTCAATGCATGGACTTCGTTAATGTAACAGCACCCTCTATGCTCAAAAGTCCACAGCAGAGAGCTAAGCCACATGACTGAGTAATTAATTACACCTAGTTTCTTCCTATCCATTTTCAGACAGAAGGTAAAATTAACTTATTGACTTGTTTATTAGTCAGTTTTGTAATCGGTTTCCAGAGGGTCACCTGAAGACCTTAGATTTGATAGGTAAGAATGTAAAGTTAACATCTGAAAAGAATAATCATAGACCCGATATTATGATATTAAAAGCAGAAGTGATTTTTTTTGAGTGGGTAATTAACACTTAAAGGGGTTCTAATGAGTGGAAAATATTTGACTTTGACATGCAGTTATAAGCATAAACTATTGGTTTTATTCATGAGTTATCTCCTTGAAAACGATAATGAAACTCTGGATGAAATATATAGAAATTTTTACAGGAGAGATTTTAGCAGAGAAATAATAGTAGAGGGATAGATGAAGACGCCTCTGGAAGAACATTATTTCTCCTTCATCTTTCAATGCCCCCATGCATTTTCTAGTATAAAGGTCTGAATTACAATTAAAAGGGCCAGCATTTTGGGAATCTTATCAAAGGATATTTCTTCAAAATGTTTAAATACATTTTAGGTAGTAATTCTAGGTATTTTTATTTTGGTCCCTATTAGTTGTTGATTGTCTGCTGAAGCTATGAGCATTTATGTATGTTGCATTATGTAATTAAATGAAATGCTCATAATGGAGGCTTTAAGTATTTTTAGTTAAAATTTTCCACTTATGGCATTAAATACATTGCTAAAACCACAAAGAAGAAAAAGGAACAGGAAAAAAGTAGATTCATCAAATAAAGTCAATAATTTTTCTAAGAAAATATTTATCAAATGAGAAATGAGAGTAGCCCTGGGAAATATAAAGAGGATTAAATGTCTCTGTCACATATTTCAAGTTTTCACACAATTTCAAAACAATTAACAGGCTGTGACAATTTGAAGAAATAATTCTGTATAGCTTTTTCCAAAGCTGTCAAATGTATCCTCCATAATTTACAGAACAATACAACTGAAGCTTAAAAATCTAATGCTTGAGAACGAGAGAGACACAAACTAATGCAAATGAAACTTGCACAGGAAAATTGACACAGAATTGGTCAATGCATGAGCAAGCTATCGCATGGCCAAAAAGCAGGTTAAAAATGGCCAGGAGCTTCCTGAGCCTTACAAATACAGAGGCAGATGTTAGCATCCAATCATTGGACTGAGTGCAGGGTCCCTAATACAGGACTGAGAGAAGGCACTGAAGGAATTGAAGGGGTTTATAACCCCATAGGAAGAATAACAATATCAACCAAACAGAGCCCCCCTCCCAGAACTCCCAGGGACTAAGCCATCAACAGAGGAGTACACATGCCTCAAGCAGCATAGGTAGCAGAGGATGGCCTTGTCATGCACCAATGGAAGGAGAGGTCCTTGGTCCTGTGAAGACTTGATAGATGCCCCAGTGTAGGGGAATTGAGGGCAAGGAGGTAGGAGTGGGTGGGTGGGTTGAGGAATATCCTCATAGAAGAAGGGGAAGGGAGGATGTGATAGGGTGTTTCTGGGAGGGAGGGAAACCAGGAAAGGGGATAACATTTGAAATGTAAATAAAGAAAATATCCAATAAAAAAATGTTACAAGAGCAAATCTTCTTCCCACTCTGCCTGTCTTCTATAACATCTGTGGTTTCAATTCTGCCATACTTTTCAAAGTAGTCTTTCAGATTATAATCTTCTGTATCTTCCTTAATACCACCAACAAAATTTTTTTTTCACTATTAAATGGCTGTCAGGCTTTACAGAATCCTCTCTAGAAATAGCTCTCTTTGGTTCCACCACATGCTCATCAGCCTTGCGTGGCTGAGCACACAGTGCAGCATCCACCTCTTCAAAGCCTCTGGAACGTTTTGTTTGGGGAATCTCTCATTACCATACAGTCTGTTAAGTGTGCCCCATTTCTCAAAATGTGTTCTTAAGCTATCATCTGTGGTTTCAAAACTCAGACCACCAATATACAGTTTCTCAGAAAAAAAATGACCAGGAACTTCAGGCTGGAATATATTCCTGTGAGACTACAAAACTTAAAGTTATAAACTTTTGACTCTCTAATTACTATTTTTTTGGGGGGAAATAGCAAAATCAAGGTATGAGTAAATGGCCTTTGTTTTTGTGTAAAAGGCATGATGAAAATATTCCACTCTTGAGCATGGAAAGACTGCATCCTACTACACATCTAATTAAATACATATGTTTATGACTACACTAGTTACGATAGCAAGGGAATGGAAGCAATATACATCAAAAGATGAATGGACAATAGAAATTATACATATATATGTATTATAGTGATATATATAATTTATAGTGATATATCTGTATAGATTATACACACATTGAAATTTTATCCAGCCATTCAGGCATTGAGAAATGTGAAATTATGAAATTTGCTGAAAATTTAATGGAACAGACATTATATTAACATATATTAAGAAACCATAATACTATTACATAAAATAGTTCAGATATGGGAGGAGGTGAGGGAGAAGTACAGAGGGTCAGGAATTTGAAAGTAGGTGTGTAGCTGTTGGGGGAGGGGGTGTAGCTACTAGAAAGTCCTGGATGCCAGGGACCCAAGAGGTTTCCAGGATACAACAGGGAGGAATTTAGCCAAAATACTCAACAAAGGGAAAACAGACCCTGTAGAGACCATATCCAGTGGATAGGCTTGGCTCCAGTTGATGGATGGGGCCACCCATCCATCTCAAAAATAGTAACCAGATTTCCTCCTATCAAAAGGAAATGCAGGGACAAAGAGTGGAACAGAAACTGAAGGAAAGGCTATCCAGAGACTGCCTCACCTAGGGATCCATCCCTTCTGCTGACATCAAATGCAAACACTATTGCTCATGCCAAGAAGTGCTTACTGACAGGAGCCTAGTATAGCTATCCCCTGAAAGGCTCTGCCACAGCTGGACCAATGTAGATGTGGATGTATACAGCCAAACATTGGACTAAGCACAAGGACCCCAATGGGGAAGTTGGGCAAGGACTGTAAGAACTGAAGGGGTTTGCAACCTCATAGGAAGAACAACAATATCAACCAACCAGACCCCCCTAAAGCTCCCAGGGACTAAACCACCAACCAAAGACTACACAGAGGGTACCCATGGCTCTACCTAGATATGTAACAGAGGATGGCTTTATCTGGACTCACTAAGAGGGGAGCCCTTTGGCATGTGGAGGCTTGATGTCCCAGGATCCCAGGAGGGGATAAGAGACTTGTGGAGAAGAAACTGGGAAGGGGGATAACATTTGAAATGTAAATAAATAAAATAACCTATTAAAACTTAAATAAATAAAATAGTTATAACATTATATTAAGCACAGAAATACAGTCCCATGAAGAGAAATAAAATATCTTCTCTCTCCTTTATGGGTACTGTTAAATGTATACACAGTTGGTAATAATCTGATGCTAAGTGGGGAAAAGACATAACAGGAGAAAGGGAAATGATAAAACAAATAGAAGAGGAAGTCTTGGCAAGGGAAAGGTGGAGCAGAGAAGGGGTACAGGCCCATAAGGGTCAATGAGGTATATCAACTAAAATTAAGTATGTCTCAAAATCTTATAAAAACATTACTAATTTAAAAAATGTGAATTTAAAAATAATGTAAAACATTTTTTAATGTAAGATAAGGATAAATTGCTTAGACAAAAAATAGGCACACAATTCTTATGACACAATACATTCTTTTTTTTTTTTTTTTTTTTTTTTTTGGTTTTTCGAGACAGGGTTTCTCTGTGCAGCCCTGGCTGTCCTGGAACTCACTCTGTAGACCAGGCTGGCCTCGAACTCAGAAATCCGCCTGCCTCTGCCTCCCAAGTGCTGGGATTAAAGGTGTGCGCCACCACCACCCGGCAACACAATACATTCTTAATGTGCTTACTTTTCTGATAACCAGAATTGGCACTTCAAAAGCAAAGACTTTGATGGGTAATAAAACTTTTAAAATGGACAGAGAAGATCTTCAAGGATTGGTGCAAGTGTCTCTGGAGTTATGTATTGAGCACTCTGATGTCTTGGGAAAACCTCCTAAGGCAGGTGATGGCTGCAAAGAACCAGAACTGACAAGTTCAACATGGAACCTAACCTACAGAGAGGCATCCTGTATATCAGTGGGTGCTCAGGTGCCTTGTAAACTTGAATGCTCTTATTCCGGACACAGCAAGAAAACACTTTGTTCAGGGGCTGGTGGAGACTGACTAAGTCTAGGCAGAGTTTGCATCAAGTGTGGCAGCATCAAGTTGACAAAGCTTGTCAAGACTACAGTGGAAATCAGCCCTGAGGAAAGTGATCCACTTTGCTTTGAGCTTTATTTCAGGAGTGCGTGCGATGAAACAGTTTGGCTCCGAGGGAGGAGAAGAGGGTGATTTTATAGAAGATGACCAATATAGGGGTGGTCCAAGGAAGAAGTCTATAAACAGGGAGTCTGAGAAATAGGTTCTAACATGCCTGGCTATATTATGTAATGAACCAGGAGGAGGGAACCAGAGACAACCATAAAGACCCACGATCAGAAACAGGGTAACTGCTGTTGCTTGTGAACTTGGGAAGCAGGACTCAGATTCTCCAAGGGAAATCCACACTCTTGTTACTCTCATGTTCCTGACCAGGATAGGAGGACCAGCCCAGGATTAACTTCAAAGAACACATACCTCAGGAAGCTGGGGACAGATGAATGGTATAAGCTCACAATGCATTGTGTCATGCTCATTGGTGACATCAGTGTATCCAGAGATGCCACTTCTCTAGACAGCATCAAAATCGCAGAAGACATGAGAGAATATTAGATCCAAAAGCTTCCAGAGGCAGGATGATTGTGGGTGGAGAACTGTCTTTGTCATGGTCCTGGGTTATTTCTTGTCTTACCATAGGTAGTCTTGTGTTCTTAGAACTCACAAATTCTTTGCTATAACTAGGTGGAATGATCTTTACTAGTAGAATCAATTTTACTCATGAAGGTTTAAAGTTTGAGAGAATGAAATAATGAATAAATGTGTTTACATTTTTTCATTCAAAGAACAGATAATTCAAGTAATTACTTACACATGTATTCTTAACAGAATAAAGAGGCAAAGGGATACTTACATAGAAAACTTGAACAATCCCAAATCACAAGGTACAAAAAAGATATGCAAAAATATATAGGATGATGAGTTTTCACTGAGGACACTGTGTTGATAGACTGACAAGTTCTTCTGAGACACAGGCACTGAACAGGGATTGACCAATAGCCTCCTATTGAAGTGATTGCTTCATTTAGAAAAATGTCCTAAAAGGAAAAGTTTTGTTACACAGTTAAAAATGTTCTTGTATATTTAAGATATCAGGAAAATATCCTGAATTCACCAAAACTTGATTAAAATTATTGGCTAAGTAGTTATGGTTCGTATTTTGGAATCAAGAATACTTGAAATCACACTGATTATGTTCAGCATTAGAGTTGTTATGACCTGACTTCTTTTTACAAACCTCCAACGCGGGATCATACTACAGCAAGAGTGTATTTCCAGTGCTTTCCTAGCAATTTAACATCAGCTGTAAATCATTACTTTTTCCATAACTCAATAAGTAGATGCTGATCTGACATGCAGAAAGCCCTTGGCCTTCTCTCAACAAACCACAGACTGTATTTGTAAAACAATACTTATTTTGTTTTTATTTCATGTGTATTAATATTTTCTTGCATGTTTTTATGTTCACAGGTAAATGCCTGATAAGAATGTGCTGGATCCTCTGGAACTGACATTACAGGGGCATGTAGGTTATTACATGGGTGCATGAACCCTGGTTCTTGGTGAAAGCGGCAAGTGCAGCACCACTAGGACCACGCAGCACTAGGTGTGATGGTACTCACCCATATTCCCATCACTCAGGAGTTCAAAGCAAGACGATAAGAATGTCAAGATCATACTCAGCATGTTAATCTTAAACCAAACTGGGATACACGAGAACTTGTCAAGAAAAATATGTGTCCTGAATCAATGGTATGGAGGAAGCGATGATTTACAGCTAAAGTTAAATTGCTATGAAAGCATTGGACATAGACTGGTAATGATTTAGTGTGTGCTCTCATGGGAGCTTTGCAAAGAGAAGTTGGGTCAAAATGCCTCCAACACCCAACATATGTCCTGTTTATCAACAATGACATCCTGTTAGATCCTGAATCCCTGGCTCAGGCAGTCCCTTCTATTTCTTTCCTTCTCCAGTCACTCTCTCCAGTCTTTCTTTGCTACAAATTTTATTTATGTTACACCAAATGACCTTTCAAAACCATCAATCCTGGTAATAAGCTCCATGAGGAAAATAGCCCTGAAAGTGATGAATTCATTAAGGTCTACAGCATCTCACCCACAAGCCAGGGTCTGACACACAGGACACAAAGCAAGACTTTAGTGAACGTTGTGGAAACGAGTGAGTGAACACATAAAAAGCTCACACCTGGAGCAGCCTTTCGGTCACAGCACATAAAATTTGGCCTAAAAGTCACACAGCAAGCACGGGCATAACCCTCTCTTATCTCTCTTGCCATACTTTCAGTTTCCCTTACTAGGTATCCAACTATCTCACAGTGCTGTCTGTGCCTCTCCTGGCAACTCCAGCAAGCAAATGACAGACACCGCAGTCTTCAGCCATTCTCGACATGCTGACTTGATTCTTTCAGACAGGAATATTCCTAGGCTCTTATTCTTTTTTCCTTAAGTCTGTCGAGCATAAGGCAACAGTGACTCATCTTACAGTCTCTACTTCCCATCAACAGCTCACTTCAAATCCTATTCCAAATACACACCAGAGAAGGTAGAGAAATAAAATAAAATAAAACAAAACAAACAAACAAAAAAAACCTTCATGGTTTGTTTAGGCCTCTATACCAGATTGGGATATAGTCTCCATAAATGAATATATATATATACATATATATATATATATATGTATATATATACATATATATATATATATCTTGCTTGACAGTGAAGCATTAAAAAAGAAAAAGAATAATGATACCAATATTAATGACTTGAATGTCTTATGTTCTTACTTAACTGTTTACTTTTTATTTGGTTTTGTAAATTAAAGTTAATTCTCTTTCATTTGCTTTGCAAATTTGATTCTTTTTTCCTTCCCAGTCATCTGTTTCTGATATAAAATTGTTCATTATCAGACACTACAAATATCCATCGTGGATACATTGAATCCACACACACACACATATCTCTGACTAATAAATCACAACGGCAATTACACTGGAACTGTAGATCCACCAATTCATTCTTCTTGACCTAGAACTACTTAGTATTTCTGAAACTCACCTTCTTACAGGTATAAAATAGATAAAACATAACCGCAATGTTTGGAAAGACTGTGTGGTGACTAAAATTCTGGAGCTATTAAAACTGACCACAATTATCTTACAGTCATTGCTGTTAAGATCCATGTGGTAGAATTATTTTTCATGGAAAAAATTACTAGAAAATGAGATCAAGGATCACACAATCATAGCATGGTAGATATCTCTAAAAGTCGCTTGTCTTCCTGTTCAAAATGATAATTAACACTTGACCATGACTAATTACCTTAGAGAGAGGTTCCCTGCCTCTATTGCAAATTAATTTGTGTCACATAATGTGCAGTAAAACCTGCAGGAAATTAAGTGTTCAGTGTCTGATAATCAATTCATCATATGAAAAAAGATTGATATACTTGTAGGTGTATAGCTGACTCCATTCAAGCATTCAAAAAAAAAAAATTGGAAGAGTTTGCGGAATATTTTTAGATGCATTCTCCAAAGCTCTAACCCTCAAGGTTTTTGCGTGTTTGTCTGCTTGCTTTGCTTTACTTTACTTTGTTTTGTTTTGTTTTTCAAGACATGGTTTCTCTGTGTAGCCCTGGCTGTCCTGGGCCACTCTCTGTAGACCAGGCTGACCTCAAACTCAAAGATCACCAGCCTCTGAAACTTGAGAGCTGGGATTAAAGGCAGACACAACTATCCCTTGCTTACTATCAAGCTCTTCAATTCAAGTAAATTTATTCTTAAATACTTAGTGTACATAATAAAACTGCTTCACAAAATGCATAGGATATAGGTTAGGTTTATAGGTATTGTCTCTGAAATGCTTCTGTATCAGGCCTAATGCTACACACTAAGAATATGGCAACAAAAAGGAAGTGGAAACTTGCAAGGCTCATAATACCCTGAAAGAACAATTACTCAACATCTAGAGGTCTTATTTGGGCTGCAATGGACCCTCACCATAGGTGGAACCCAAAATACCTATGTATTGATAGACCTGAGATCTAATCTAACCCAGGGCTTGGAAAAGATTAAGCTAATATTCAGCTAGTGGACAGGGTTTCTTTCATTGAAGTCACTGGATGCAGTACTTGTCTCCTGATTGGCTGTCAACTAAAGACCAGGGGACTTGTTGGAGCTGTTCAGTTCTATGTCTAAAGCAACAACGGCTTTGCCAGATTCTCTGTTTGCTCTGTGTGCTTCTGAACTCCTCGTCTTCTGTCCTAGTGTTTTGGAAGACTCATCTGTTCTATTCTGTCCTACATGGCAGATAATATCTGTTATCTTAAGGCTAGTTGACCTCAGGATTTTGTTACTATTGTCAAGTACATTCATAGCAGTAGCAGATTACTGTTTATATGATTAACCAGCTGAGAAAACAGACTGTATTTTTTTAAAAAAATGCTCATGCGAAGGTGACACTCTAATAGAAATATTAAGAATCCTTCCATAATTCAAGTCAGAAGATAGAAGAATAAAGATGCATCAGATATACATGGAAAGGGAAGAAAATTATTGGGAGGGCAACGGAGAGTTAGTGACACCATTCTTAACTCCTGACAGGGGTTGGGAGTAGAACAGGTATCTCACAGAATATAGACATTGAATACATTTAGCCAACTGTTTACTAGTCTAGCTTGAAAGCAAGTGTATTAATATAGTGCATTTCTTGTATGGAGCCTTTAAAAAGATACTCTATTTAGAAGCCACATTTAACATGTGCACCTATAAACTCATCATTGATGAAGGTGGGGCAGGAGGACCTCACATTTGAGGACAGCATAAAGTACAAGGCAAGACTGCCTATGAAACAAAATTAACAAGCAAAAAGGACAAGAGCTATTAGGACTCACAGGATAGACAAGCTGTAAAAAAAAAACAAAACAAAACAAAACAAAAACAAAAAAAAAAACCAGAAACTTAGCCAGAAACTTAGTGTGCAGAACAAACTCACCTCAACCACTGTGTCACAAGTTAAAATAAAGGTTCATTTTGTGGCAACAAAGAGAAACATCTATTTAAAAGTAGATCCCATTAGTCTTTAAATTTACAGAATAAATAAAGATCTCCATGGAACTCACTTATGCCTTATCATAGTATTCAAAATGCTGTATGGAAATTCCTGGTTATTTTGAAAATCCTTATGCTTACCAATGCTCTGCAGTTTTTTCAGTCAATCTAATAGACCTAACAACAGGGTGCCCATGGCAGTCTTTGGATGATGAGACCAAGTTGAACTCCCATCAGGACATATTCATTTTCTTGATAACATTGACATGGCCAGCAAATCTGTCATATGTGCACACCTGAAATGCCTTTGTTCTCCTGCTGCTCAAGGCCTCATTTGCCCTTGACTCTGGAAGATGTTGTGCTGAATCTGCATTCCCCTTGAAGCACAAACTCTTTACTATTAGGTTTCCTTGTTTTTCTTGAGAAAAGAGCATCTAAGACTTAGTGATGTGGTCAGATGTACACACATTTTCCCCGATGCATTCATTTTCCACAGGACATCTTCTCAGACTGCAGATTGTCTATAAAGCTATGATAAAAACAATAGGGTTTTTTTTATGCAAAAGGAAGATAGATATTTAAGAGTTGTATATTAGATTAATTTCACAGCAACTGGTCAACCATGTTCTGTAGAATAACAGGGACTATAAAAAATATGCAAACGATGACTAACAATGGTGCGATTATTTACACAAATGGCTGAGGGCTTGATCAGGCCTCCTGGCTGCCCTTTGCTGACCCTCATGTTACAAAAAGAAAGGCTCAAACAGAGGTCAGTAAATTGGCTTCTAGTTGCTTCCACAGATGACAGCTCAAAATGTCATGTCTTACCAGTGTCCATTGAACAAATTTAACATCAGTTCAACTTTTCAAAATCTTACAAGGGAAGTTTTCACTATTGCCATTCTGTTCCTGAGATGTATTTAAAGTATTCAGTTCTGTAGTGTTGGGCATTTCTTTGGGCCCTAAGTTGATAAAAACTTTAGCCAGATTCAAAGATGTATTTACACACACACACATACACACACACACACACACACACACACACACACACATACACACACACACACAGATACACACACATATATACACACACACGCACACACACATACACACACACACGTGCACACACACATACACACACACGCACACACACACACATACACACAAACGCACACACACTCATATACACACACATATACACAAGCACACACACACGCACACATACACACACACACATACACACACACACAGATACACACACATATATACACACACACGCACACACACACATACACACATATGCACACACACTCATACACACACACATATACACAAGCACACACACACACATACACACACATACACGCACGCACGCACACACACTTTAATTGATGGCTGTAGATATCATGGAATCTATCAAATCTGAATACTTCCAGACTGAAAATATATACTTTATAACTCATGCTATGATTTAGACTCACATACAGATGCCCTGTTGGTTTAACTTCTTCTAGAGAAACTTACAGTTCTGGTTTACCATCAAAACATTTCTTTCATATAAACTAAGTTCATTTGGATGATTCCATGACCACTCAGCAAATAAGACAAGATTCCTCATACTCTGCTGGAGCTCAGGTTCCAATTGATATAAACTGAAGATTTAAATATTTCAACTCTTAGGATGATGTCTCCAACTCCAATTAGCTGTTTTTTGTTTTGTTTTGTTTTGTTTTGTTTTATGTTTTGGGTTTTTTTTTTAAGACAGGATTTCTCTGTATAGCCCTGGCTGTCCTGGAACTCTGTAGACCAGGCTTGCCTCAAACTTAGAAATCTGCCTGCCTCTTCTTCCCAAGTACTAGGATTAAAGGTGTGTGCCAGAACTGCCTGGCCCAACTAGTTTTTAATTGTGAAAAAATTTTAAGGAGTTCAGTTAATGCTCATTAATATACAAGAAGAGGAATGTGTAACTCCCAGAAATTTTATGTATACTTTAAAGATATATTTAAAATTTGATTTCTAAACATAGGGGTTTATGAATTGATGTTTCTATATTTACTTTTAGGATATTTCAGTTAAAGTATGAAGTAATATGTTTCATTTTAACATATTCATAAATGTATGTACACTGTTCTTACTCCTTTTTGGCTGACTACATTCCTGATAATATACAGTCTTTTCTTCTGCTTTCAGGTGACATGTATTTTATTACGTACCCTATCAGCTCTCCTTCTAGCTGCCTAGTTCTCTCACTTAACTTCATGTTACCTTTCAACGTCCATGCCAAGTATGTATCCCATATGCATACATGAATCTCTTTCTCTCTCTCCGTCTCTCTCTCTCTCCCTCTCTCTCTCTCTTTCTCTCTCTCCCTCCCTCCCTCTCTCTGTCTTTCCTTCCCTCCCTCTCCCCCTGTGTGTATGTATGTGTATGTGTTGTGACTGTGTTGCAGGATATTCACTCATGCCTTGGACACTGAGGTTATATTCTTTAGTGAAAAGCTTGTTTCCAGCTATGATGTTCCACAGCCTTAACACAACACAGCTTTAATCCCTCTGGTTGGAATGTAGATAAAACCTCTACGACACACCTATAATCCAAAACATTGAAGGTAAAGTTAAGTTGTAAAACAAGGCACCCATGTTCGAAAGTG
Organism: Mastomys coucha; assembly: GCF_008632895.1. Lineage (NCBI taxonomy): Eukaryota > Metazoa > Chordata > Mammalia > Rodentia > Muridae > Mastomys > Mastomys coucha. Next base: position 52,173,116 of record NW_022196910.1, read on the forward strand.
ATGTGTAATTGAGTGGCAGACAAAGTGACAAATCAGAAAACGAGTTGACAGAATAGGATAAGACCAAATCTCATGAGAAGAAAGAAGATACAGTTTTACCAAGAAAGTTATAGAGAGAGGCAGAACAAGCCAGACACAGGTAGAGAATGGGACAGAGACCAAGAGAAATCAGATTAGATCTGATCAATAGAATTAGTTTGGGACCTCCGGAAATTGGACATAATTCTTCCAGAGGACCCAGCTATACTATTCCTGGGCATGTCTCTCAACAGAAGAATGAATCCAGAAATCGTGGTACAACTACTCAGCTATTAAAAACAATAAATTTATGAAATTCTTAGGTAAATGGATGGATCTGGAGAATATAATCCTTAGTGAGGTAACCCAATCACAAAAGAACACACATGGTATGCACTCTCTGATAAGTGGTTATTAGCACAGAAGTTTGGAATACTCGAAATACAATCCACAAACCACAAGAAACTCAAGAAGAAGGAAGACCAAAATGTGGATGCTTCATTCCTTCTTAAAAGGGGGAACAAAATACCCATGGAAGGAGTTGCAGAGACTAACTATAAAGCAGAGACTGAAGGAAGGGCACTCCAGCCTGATATAGCTAGCTCCTGAGAGGCTCTGGCAGTACCCTACTAATACAGAAGTAGAGGCACATAGCCATCCATTGAACTGAATACAGGGTCCCCAGTGAAGAAATTAAAGAAAGGACCAAAGGAGCTGAAGGGTTTGCAGCCCCTTAGGATGAACAACAATATGAACTAATTAGTACCCTCAGAGTTCCCAGGGACTAAACCACCAACCAAGGAGTATACATGGTGGGATGATGGCTCTGGCAGCATGTGTATAGCAGAGGATGGCCAAGTCGGTCATCAACAGGAGGAGAGGCCCT
>NW_022196910.1:52174069-52196952 GCF_008632895.1 Mastomys coucha
TGGCCCTGTGAAGGTTCTGTGCCCCAGTGTAGGGGAATGCCAGGGCCAGTAAGTGGGAGAGGGTGGAGAGGTGAGCAGGGGGAAGGGGAAAGGAACAGGGGTTTGTTCTTGTTGTGGTTTTTGGGTTCCTTTTTTTGGGGGGAGGGAAAACTGGGAAAGGAGAAATCATATGACATGTAAATAAAGAAAATATCTAATTAACAAAAAAAAGAATTAGGTTGGGACCAAGCAGAGCAAAAGTCAGAGGCCAGAACAGAAGTCAGATTGAATTGGTCAGGTTGAAAATGAGTTTGAGGCAGAAAAGTTGAGTTAAACCATCCATCCAGAGTTCAGAAAGAGCCATAAAGGATTAGCTTATTCAGCAATAAGTCTCAAAGGCTGAAACATTCTAAGCCTTGATAACATTCTAAGGAGGCTAGAAGCCTCCAGGACTGAGCCTAGGTTAGCAGACTGAGGCAGTAAGCCTCAGAGATGACAATTACACTAGGAGAATCACAGTTACATTTTCAAGTATATACACATGCAGATAACTGCATGCAAGCACATATGCATCTACATCTAGGCAACACAAATTTAAATCTAGGTTCTATGTCTCATATAACCAATTCTATGAAAATTCTTTCGACCTCCACATTCATCATGCAGTATATTCCTCCCCACAACAATAATTTCAAAAGGAAGACTAAGAACAAAGTATACTTTTAAATACAATTTTTAAAAATTGCTACAACAGCCTTTTTCAGATATTTTTGACAGTTGAGTTTCTTCTTCAGTCCTATATAAATATTGTAACTGCCTATTGATTTTATATACATTTATTTTATTCTTTGTGTTAGAGAATGTTCTGCTATTATTTATTAAACATTTTCTCTATACCTTTAAACTCAGTTCTTTCCTTCCTGTGGATGATTAGGTTTTGCTTATTAATCAGGCTTTGGATGTGAAAGTCATTGTAATTTGTCTTTTTTGATGTTTGAGTAGGACACTTTTATTTGCCTCAATGAGTAGCTGATTTCCAAACATACCAAATTGTCTATTCTCAATTCTTCTGAAAGTTTCTTCCACATCGCCAACATTTTCCTTCATTTTTCTGTTTTTTTTTTTTTTTTTTTTTTTTTTTTTTTTTTGTCTCCAAGGTTTGGGATGAATTTGTCTGTGTTTTTGTACTCTTTTTGAGGTCACTGATAATTTTACAAGTACCTTTTGAACTATCCCTCTGACATTTCTCTGTCTCATTATTTTTTAATATGGTAGCTGTGGAGGCATGATCTCTCATAGAGAGTATGCTGCCTTGCCCTTACTTGTTTCAGGGTTGTAATTTAGTTATCTGTAGTTTTGAACATCATGTCTGGTTTCATATGAGGATCTTCATATGAGCAATCTACTTCCTTGCTTTAATGGATGCAAAAATTAAGGGTGTAAGTTGTAACAACATTGAGCTAAAAGAAGATACAGAAAAGCACCTTAAGCTATTGAAAGATGAGATAGAGAAATATGGAAGAAGAAGGTGAAGCAAATGAAAGAAAAATGGGAAACAAAAGAATCTTATAGATTCTACTTCTGTTTATGCATTGATCAGAATAGAAAAAATAGTAAGGAAGGAAAGGAAAAGAAATAAATTCTACCAACATTGTAATATAAGCTCATTTGTTAAGGAGGAAAATACCTGTTGTTTGTTTTGTTTTTGTTTTTGTCTTTAAAAACATATAATATTATAAAACACCACTAATAGGATAGAAATAATTAAAAATAGCAAAAAATGTTGGAGTATCTGCTTTGTGTGTCTGTCAACTTGGAATATGGGAACAATTAGCCATGTGTGGGGTACTGGTAGACCAGATCAACCTGTGAACTTAACTTTCCCATGGCTTGTTCTAGTGCTAACCCCTTTTTTGTAAAAACAGCCTCTGTCTGCCAGAACTCTCTCAGTTATAGTGCCATCACCTTATCTGCACAAGGAAAAGACTTTTGAAGGGCACACTTACTTTCCAGTTTGAGCCTAGCAGGTTCTTCATGCTTCTCATACTCCTCGGTTGTCTGTTACAAGCTGTTCTCATCACTAAACAGAGAGTTTTCCTGGGAAGATACTGTATACTTGTATATGCAAGCTCATACACACAGTCACACACACAAGCACTCACATGCTCATATCTACTCCAGAAAGGCAGAAAGGCAGATCAAAGCAACCAATGTGCTAAACTCCAACTTGGTGAATGAGTTTTGTCATGCTTGCTAAACAGGCATTCGGGTGAAAGATTACTCACAGAAGCAAAGATGACAGGTAGAGATAGATAGATATAGATAGATAGATAGATAGATAGATAGATAGATAGATAGATAGATGATAGGTAAATAATAGATAGATGATAGATATGTGATAGATAGATTAGATAGATAGATAGATAGATAGATAGATAGATAGATAGATAGATAGATAGACAGATAAGATAGATTATAGGTAGATGATAGATGAGAAATAGATACATAGATACATAGATAGGTAAATGATTGATAGTTATATAGATGATAAATAGAGGGAGAGAGATAGAGATAGATAGATGATAGGTAGATAGACAGACAGACAGATGGACAGACAGAGGACAGATGGACAAAGGGACAGATAGAGGCAGCTGCATTACGATAAAGCCCACCCCATTATGACTGAACACTAAGAAAAACAGTAGCCCTGGAGATCTCTGCACAATCTGCTGACAGGACTACACATTTGAGAAATGTCTCAGAGCTTATCTAGTAGGAGTCTTCTCTTCTAGGAGTTGTTACTGTTTCCATAAAGCAGGAAATGGGCTTCTGCGAATAATCTCTAAGTTTCTCACTACCCGGATTTTGTTTTTCTCCTTAGTCTGTGGTACTTCCTCACACCCCTTGGAGGGAACATTTCCATTTAGAGAGTAGCATACACAGTTCCATAAGGTGAGTAATACTGGAATTGCAGGTTGTCTCCCAAGTGCAGAAGGGGAGTAGAGAGAAACCAGCACGTGTAACTTTCTACAGGTGCAGGGTCTGTCTTTGCTCTTCCCAAACTTTCTAAGTTAGTAAGTACCCTCTTGAAACAGTGCAGCTGTGAGTGTGTAGTATTCTGTTGGACCTTCAGAGTTCTCAAACTCTACAGCAGGGAATTTGTAGTCAAATAGGTGGCTTCAGAAGTTGGCCCACCCACTGACTTCAAATGCATGGCTGCCAAACTCGAAGGTTGCGATTCTTGGCTGTTTAGGTTTCCTCTGGATACTGAAGCAGAGCCTATTAATGACTTCACCAATCAAGTTCTCAGCTTCCAGCATTCTGGATCTGAACACCTGCCTTTTAAGAATGTCTCAAAGGCTGTGGAAGCTTCAAATCAGTTTCCCAGAATTGTATTCTGTTCTGAATTCTCTGCTCTGAACCACATGGACTCTGCATGGTAGCTAATCTTAACACAGCTCCTCTCAAGACAAAATGTCTGTCTAGGACTTACTGAGACAGAGACGTAATGGGATTTCCTTCCTCTGTTGCCAAGCTGCTGAAAGAATCACTGTCTCACCTAAACCTGGACCTGGATTTGAGACACCTGAGGGCTGTAGGATTGTCGATACAACAGAGCCTCCAGGCTTATCTTTCCCATTTGTTTTCTATATTAAGCATTAGAATTACTTTGCCTATGTATTCAAAGATCTCATTATCATAAACATTTTACTTTTGTTCCTTTTAATATGTTTGTAATTAATCTTTGATACATTTCAACTGAAATGAGAATGTTGAAACTCCTCTTATAATAAATATTGATAGGCATGTCTTAGTGTATTTGTATGTGATTTAACTATTGTGCAATTTCTGTAGAAGAATTGGGTATTATGAATTTTATTTAGGTATTTGTAACTTTATGTTTGGATCTTCATTTTTCTCTAAAGTTTCTAATTGTTGACTTTCTCAAATTTAGGACCCAGAATGACTTCTGTCTTGTGTACTTGAAATAGCCTTGCAGTGTCTAAATGACTGTTATTAACACAAAGATATGCTCCTTCACCTTATGAAATGACAGAAAATTGGAACAAATTAGATTTGTTTGGGATGCTTTAAACTTTAATTAACTAAAAATAAGTGTAAGAGTCCATTGGATTCCTTAATTTAAGAAAATAAAACAAACCTGATAAATCAAAAAGCACTTGAGACTTATTACCACCTCCTACTTCTCAGCAGATCATCAAACAAGACAGAGCATCTATTCCTAAGAACTCAGAGCCAAGGGTATATAACACACATTGCTGTGCAAACAGAACATGTAAAATTCATATTATTATACAAAATTTAAAAGACACAGATGCAGTTAGTGTGAGAATTCTATATAGCAAAGATGGTTGATTAACCTGAGGAAGCTTCTTAGGAGATGGAGGGTTGGTTGAAATGTCACTTGAACTGTTGTTTTTAGAGAAGAGGGTCCAGCAATTCACAACAGAATCTCTAAAGTTTCAAGTTTGGAGATAATGAGAGTTACTTGAAGGTAAAAACAAAACTTAAGTTCTACACCCAGAGGGAGAGGCAGAGCTCAATTTTAAGCACTAAGGAGTATTTAATAGACAATACTATTTTAGGTAGTTTATTCCTTTTCATAAGAAAAATATAGAATAATATTAGATAATTTTAAACAAGAGTGTTCATAACAGTAACTGTAGCAATAAGAAAATTTTATCTCATATATTGTGCCTTGCAATTTAGAAGAATATCTTAACTTTTCCTAGTTAAGAGCTATTTTTGTTCAAGAAATATTTGTGAGATTTATGTGAAGAACAAATAAATAATCGCCAGAGGGGCTGGGTGGCTTGTTTGAATCCAGAGTCAATCTGTTTGTGCACAGGAGTCAATACGGTTGATGATTTACAAGGAAAAAGTTTACTCTCCCATCCTAGGGCCTCTGACTCAGAAAGGCAACAGTGCCCAGAATTCTGCAATAGAAAACCATCATTAGTGATGCTTGTGTGGACTACCCATATGCTTAGGTCCACGTGAATAAACCCTATGCCCCTGCCATATGCTGCTTCTAATTTTGCAATGAGTAGTTACAGGAGGAAACATAAAATGCACATAGTGTGAATTTTTTCCAACCAAATTCTCCCTTCCTGGCTACAAAGATAGCCGTATGAAGAAGAACATATGTATTCTAAACAATTGAAATATGATCAGGACCTTAGAAACTATCAATCATGAATAACATCATGTTCCCCAAGTTTCATAATGAATCATCAATGATCTAAAGACTAATGGAAGTAGAAACATTGAGCTTTACCTATCAGAATTTATCAAAATACTGAACAAAATAAGAAGGAGGTTCACAACTGGCAAGAAACAGGCTTAGGATGGAAAAACACTGAGGCTCAAAAGCCATAGAGGTTGACTTGAGTTGTGCATACAATGAACCACTTAAAAGTCTGGACATTTCACTCTCTGCTCTTTTTTTTTATGGGACGTTTTCTTTATTTACATGTTATACAATATCTCCTTTCTCAGATTCCCCTCCAAAAAATAAAATAAAATATTAAAACAAAAACAAAACCAAGAACTCTGTACCTCCCCCCTCCCCCTGCTCACCACCACACCCTCTCCTGCTTCCTGGCCCTGGCATTCCCCTACACTGGGGCACAGAACCTTCACAGGGCCAAGGGCTTCTTTTCCCATTAATGATCGACTTGGCCATCCTCTACTGTACATATACTGCTGGAGCCATGAGTCCCCCAATGTGTACTCTTTGGTTGGTGGTTTAATCCCTGGGAGCTCTGAAGGTACTAGGTAGTTCATATTGTTGTTTGTTCTATGGGGCTACAAGCCCTTCAGCTCCTTAGGTCCTTTCTCTAGCTCCTTCATTGGGGACCCTGTACTCAGTCCAATGGATGGCTGTGAGCCTCTAGTTCTGTATTAGTTAGGTACTGTCAGAGCCTCTCAGGAGACGGCTATATCAGGCTCCTGTCATCCCGCACTTGCTGGCATCCACAATATTGTTGGGATTTGATGATTGAATATGGAAAGAATTCCCAGGTGGAGCAGTCTCTGGATTGTCCTTCCTTCAGTCTCTGCTCCATAGTTAGTCCCTACAACTCCTTCCATGGGTATTTTGTTCACCCTTCTAAGAAGGAATGAAGTATCCACACTTTGGTCTTCCTTTTTCTTGAGTTTCTTGTGGTTTGTGGATTGTACTTTTTGTATTCCAATCTTCTAGGCTAATCCATTTATCAGAGAATGCATACCATGTGTGTTCTTTTGTGATTGGGTTATCTCACTAAGGATGATATTCTCCAGGTCCAAAATTTCATAAATTCATTGTTTTAAATAGCTGAGTAGTACTCCCATTGTGTAGATGTACCACTTTTTCTGTATCCATTCCTCTGTTGAGGGACATCTGGGTTGTTTCCAGTTTCTGGCTATTATAAAGAAGGCTGCTATGAACATAGTGGAGCATGTGTCCTTATTACATGTTGGAGCATCTTCTGGGTACATGCCCAGGAGTGGCATAGCTGGGTCCTCTGGTAGTACTATGTCCAATTTCCGGAGGAACCGCCAAACTGATTTCCAGAGTGATTATACCAGCTTGCAGTCCCACCAGCAATGAAGGAGTGTTCCTCTTTCTCTATAACCTCTCCAGCATCTACTGTCACCTGAGTTTTTTATCCTAGCCATTCTCACTGGTGGGACTCTTTGCTTTATATTAAGGAAACCAGCGAATCAGCCAATAGACAGACAGACACCTGTAACATCATGATCGTCTTTCCCTCTTTTCAGTCCTCTCATATTCAGGCCAGTGTTCTGACACTTTCTGTTCCTGGTAACCACTAAGAGAAGCTCTCAGATACATAGCAGTAATGGAACCTGTCCTTTTCCATTCAAATCTTGAAAGATATTTTACAGCTTGAGCATGGCAAGGCATCTACTTCTGTTGTTTTGAGGTAGGAAGGAAACAATGTTAGAAGGAGGAAAAGAAGGAAGAGGAAGAAGGGAAGAAGGAAGGAAGGGAAGAAGGAAGGGAGGTAGGGGGGACAAACAGACTAAGGAAGGAAGGAAGGAAGGAAGGAAGGAAGGAGGAAGGAAGGAGGAAGGAAGGAAGGAAGGAAGGAAGGAAGGAAGGAAGGAAGGAAGGAAGGAAGGAAGGAAGAAAAGAAGGAAGGGAAGAAGGGAGGGAGGGAGGAAGGAAGGAATGAATGAACAAACGAACAAAGGGAGGAAGGGAGAAAGGAATAGAGAAAGGAAGGAAGGAAGCAAGGAAGGAAGGAAAGAAGGAAGGAAGGAAGGAAGGAAGACAGGGAAACAAACAACCCACCCCCCCTCCAGTTACTTACACCATAGAGCCTCTCCTATGGTGTCCAGTGGAGAGAAAACAGAAAGGCATCACAAAGCTGACCTGAGCTACTGCAGGAAAATGCACTCCATGTGAAGCAAAAGGCAAGCTGTTGTGATTTATAAGCAATTTAATGGTTTAAAGGTCAACACATACCAACGCATGACTTTTAGAAAGCTTCACACTGTCACACATTCACTGCAGAGTAAGACCCCAGGATATTTTATCTACTTAAGAAGCCATAAACATGCAAGGTAATTTGAAATGAAAATAACTATGAAATTACTAAATTGTTGAGACCTTTAGTCCTATATACTAAAAATAAATATTTTAAATTCCTTTTGTTTACTTACAGAAGAAAAGAAACACTGTTTTCACTTAAAATGTCCAAAGTCCACTAAAACACTAGATGAAAACACATGAAAATAACTGTATAATAATTAAATATATTCAAATTTCCTTCCTTTCCAGGACCTAAGTCTTACAACTTTATAAACAATTACAATCAATAATCCTTCAAAATGAAAAGAATGCTGGTATACTGACATTTTAATTATTGCTCAAAAATTTGAACCAGTTTTTATTAAACATAATTTATACCTACACATTTAGCACATTATTATTTACACATTATCATCAGACAGCAGAATGAGAAAGCATGCTGTGGGTTTTAATGCTGTGGTTTAAGCTATGGGTTGAATAACCATAGAGAGTGGTTGGTAGACACTAAGACATAGAGCTTGTAACTGTGCAGAGCAAACTTTAACTCTGTATAAATGTCATTACCACAACATATTTTAAATGAGGAACAAACATGGTATCCATGATAGAAAAGAAACACATGAGTGACCACAAAATGCACAAGTAAAACTGGACATAATTCTCCAACAAAGCCACTGAAACAGAAACTGAATGACACATTGGCTAATGAGAACAAATTTTACACAATGGAAATTTAACTATCACAGGGAACAGCAATTGCTATATAACATATATCAAAAAGAAGGAAAATCAATATTTTGAAGACATGTCTGTACTCCTATGTCATTATAGCATTGTTCATAATGGCAAAGATGTGAACAATACATGTACTCACTAGGGTAAAGTATGATATTTATAAAATGGAGAGCTACTCAGCCATCAAAAGGAATGAAATATTGTCGTATCTAATAACATGAATAGGACTGGAGATACTAAAATTAGTGAAGAACAGTAGATGCAAAAATGCAAATAAAACATGGTATCATGTACAGGATCTAAAAATGCTGACCTCCAAGAAGTTGGGAATGCTGTCGTGGTTACCACAGGCACTCAGGGTAGCAAGAAGAGATAGAACATTTGAGTGATAAACACCTACCAACATACGTTTATATAAGGGGTATTATCCACAGTGGTCCATGCAATGTGAGGACCACAGCTAACATACTATGTATAGTGAGACCTTGAAAAATGGGGGGTTTGATTATTTTTACCACAGAAATAATAAATATTAATATTAAATGATAATACATGTTTATCACTGATTTGAACATTCTTGGTTTACCTAAAAAATAACCCCAATAGACTCATACATCAGAATGGTTAGTCGACAAAGTAACATGTTTGTAAAGTTCATAAATATTAGGATTACTTTTCATAATAATAATAAAAAAACCAGAAAACATCTCAACTCATATGGAAAAAAGTAACATAAAAGGCTAAGCATTCTTAAGATGATTACAGAGCACTTATTCTTTCCTCTTTACAAAGAAAAATCAAAACAAAAAAGAGAAAACCTTCGGAAACCAATCAGTGAGGTCTGGGACTGTAACATGGGACATCAACACAGAGAAAGGAATATCTCTCCCACCATCAGAATCCTACTAGATCAATGTCCTTATGAAATAAGCTGTCTGTCTGTTTCAAAGGGTTCCAGTAGTCTCAGACTTGAATGCCAGTTAGACAGTTACAAGGGGGCTACACAGGAGCATGACTTCAAAGGAAAAATAAAAATCAATGTTCTATTCCCATAGAATTTGGGAAATTATCATAAACCACAATCTCAGGTCTATGTCAAACCATATCAGGTTTAATGTTATAAAATCAAAGACAGAGATGACATCTGAAAGTAACCTAAGCAGGAAAGTGGCAATACTTAAAGGAGGACTCCATAAAGAAATCTGAAGCAGGGCAGGAATGGAGTAAAATATTTTCATTTTAAATTAAAAATAAGGCAAAGAATCACAACCTAGATTTGTATACCCAGAAACATAATTCTTCCAAAGTAAAATTTAAACAGTTAGAACTGAAAAAATAATGGAATTTACTGACAGCGCACAGACTCTATGAGAATAGGAGATGTGCTATCAGAGGAAGTGTGTCAGTGGGGTGGTATTTGAGGATTACAAAGCCCACTCAATCTCCTCTCTCCTTGCAGATCAGGATGTAGCTCTCAGCTACCCCTCCAGCATCATTTGTCTGCCATGATGATAGTCAACTGAACCTCTGAAACTGTAAGCCAACCTCAATCAAATAATTTTGTTTACAAAAGTTGTCTTGGTCTTTGTGTCTCTTCACAACAATAGAAAAGTGACTAAGACAGACAGTTAAATATTTTGCTTATACTTAGAAAAGTCTCTGTTTGAAGTCATAGTCAAAGTGGTGAGCTAGTTCTGTGCAGAAATGGGTAACTGAGATGAATGTTTGCAACATCATGGGGCATGCAGAATGAGGAATACCTTATTATTCATAGCCACTGATTATATATATATGTATATATATATATGTGTGTGTGTGTGTATATATACATACATACATACATAACTGTTATTATCAATAATAAGATAACAAAAATATATGCATGTGTCATGGTACTGGTCCAGTTTCTCTTTTGTTTCTTCTAATATAATCATGAGGTTCAGAGTTGAATTTGCCTTTTTTTTTATTGTTTATCACAACCCAGGATAATATAGCCCCACCACAAAGGACTCCAGAGATGAATCTCAGTATAAGACCTAAGCAATAGAAGTTCTGGTGATCTACGTAACAGAAACGTTTTCAATCAATAATGAGAAAACCACCTAAAGGTCAGAGTGTTTTATCACTTGGCTCTATATCAATCAATCAAATTTGGATGTATCTTCACAGCACAGATTTGAACAAAGAATTAAAAGGAGACAGAGCCCATTGCTTCTCTTTATGACAGTGAGTTAGTCACAGAAGTAACATTTAGGTTGATATGTGACACGCCTGCTATTCCTTGACCTGTTTGTGGGGAAAGAGTAGCTGAAGGCTAACAGCTACCTCACACTCAACTAGAAAACAATTTCTCCTCAGAGATCTGGACAAGGAAAGGATTCTGGGCACACATATTTAATACACTAGAAAGTTTAGTTAGAGAAATTGAAAAAAAATTCAGAGTGAAAATCATGTAATTATGAAAGGTGAAGATAAAATTATTCCTGCTTACAAATGACATTATTCTGTATAAAGAATCCTAAAGACTTTATTCAATATCTAACAAAACTGATTAGAAAATATAATAAAATTAATTCAAATTAGATGAAAATTAGTAGCATTTAAAACTTTTTATATTATTTTTGAATTATAGTATAATTACATAATTTCCTGCTTCCCTTTCCTCCCTGTGAATCTTCCCATACATCTTTGCTTTCCTTCTTTCAAATTCAGTGTGTTCTTTTTCACTGATTCTAAGACACGCATTTATAGTATTACATGCATACGTGTTATTACATCAGTACATTACATAGCCTTCTGTGTCAGTGTTGTGCCATACATATGTATGTCTTCAGGGCTGAGCAGTTGGTACTGGATCACCAGTCTCCGTGCTTTTCCCTGGGAAGGCTGCCTCTCTCAACATCTCTCAGTTGCCTGTAGATTTTCTCTAAAGTTGAGACCTCATGGCCTTACCCCTCTACTTTGGCATGTCCGCTATTCTTGTTCTTGTCCAGCTTATTGCTGAGAAAGAAGTCAGGAAAGGGTTCCAATGTACACTAACTACCTAAATCTAAAACACTTAAACAAGTAAGTCTAAACAATGGAACCAAAGGAGTCTCTAGAAAAATATCATGCAATTCTGGAGAAAGTTATTAAAAGGGACATAAAAAATGAACAGACATAGTACATGAACGGATGAATGAATATTTTTACAATGTACTACTCAGAGTTATCTATAATAAAATATTCATTAAAATAACAATGACTTTATTCTCAGTTCTAGAGGAAGTGATTTTTTAAGTTAATGTAGAAAACAAAGGAACCCAAATAAAGAAAACAATCATGAATAAAAAGAACAAGGTCGGAAGCATCATGGTATTTGACATCAAAATATACTGTAACACCATAATAACAACTGAACTAGAAAGGCTTTTAAATAAAAAGGGATCTAGACAAGCAGAAAAGAGATCTCAGATATAATCCCATGGTCATACAATAAACTGATTATCAACACAGGCATGTTTGTGTGTGTGTGTGTGTGTGTGTGTGTGTGTGTGTGTGTGTGTGTGAAAGAGAGAGAAAAACAGAGGCAGAGACACAGAGAGAGACAGAGAGACAGAAGGAGACAGAGAGAGAGAAAGAAAGGGAAAGAGAGAGAGAAGCACTTGTTCAGGAAATATTTCTAATATTTATGGTCATATGTATAAGAGACTGAAACATGACCTCTGTCTCCATATAGAAAAGCAAGCTGAACAGAGGTAAAGACAAGAACTTTAAATGTCAAACTGAAACTTACAGAAGAAAACATAGGACATCTGTGTGTATTATAGGCAATAATGTGTATGTGTATGAATGTATGTGAATGTGTTTATGTGCATGTGTGTGTATATGTATATATGTATATGTGTGTATGTGCATGTGTGTATGTGAATGTGTGTGTGTGTGTGTATGAGAGAGTAGTACACACTAAGATGACTTTTCAAGGGTTAAAAGTACTCTTTAATATTTTCATATGGTCACATAGGTGAATGATGTGGAGCTGTTTCTCCCAGAAGCACTTGTATGAACACTTATGCACAGAGACTTCATTATACACAAGTCAAGATGATTCAGTACAGTGACAGGACCACAGGGCTGTGAGCATGTCACCATTCCAACATAGCAGAAGCTGAGAATGGCCGTAGCATATGTCTGCATTTGAGCACAGAAGTAAATTACAGTTACTACACAGTGCACAGGGATAAAACCACCTCACTTCCATGTTAGAATATTAGAACAACAACAGAATTCAGCCATAAAATAGACCCTGTGTCACAGCAACCCAGTGAGCTGAGCTGCAAAATTCAGAGGTAACAGATGACAACACAGAAGTGACCCTCCCACATCTAAGGTCCAGCCCAGCTTCATCTCGCATCTGCCAATGTTACCTCAGCACCAAGGCAGCAGCATTCTGCCTAACTCCCAAGACCATGAGCTGATGCCTGCAACCAGGTAGAAGAAGTTGGCAGAAAACCATGCAGGCTGCTCCTGGTGGTGCTGGTCACACACAGCTGGGCTCTGAGTCATGCAGAGAAGGGGTGCAGACTCAAATGGCTAGGCTTCTCCTTTATGAGGGCCTAAAGGACCAAGCTGTTTCATAGCCTCACCCATGCATGCATCAATAACAGGACAGACAGGTAAACATGGGGAGTCACCTTTTATAACCATGATTTTTTTTAAATAAGATACCAAAGGCAGAGAAAATGAAAGCAAAGAGAAGTCAATGACATGAAGCTAAAAAAAAAATGTATATAGAAACCATCTCCAGAATGGAAGAAAAAAATGCTTCAAACTGTTTATTCTCCAAATGAAAGATTAATATGCAGAATATAATATATAAGATTATACTATATAAGGAACACAATGATGTTTCAACCCCACATCACTAAATATTACAGTGAATGTGAATTGACAGTGTTGACTTATGAAAAGCAAGAGAATCTCTGTGGGTTTCCAGGACATCCTGGTCTATATAGAATATTCTAGGACAGCCAGAGCTACATGGTTATAACCTGTCTTTAAAAAAAAAGGAGGAGGCAGAAGAGGAAAAGGAGAAGGAAGAGGGTGGAGGAAGGAGGAGGTAAGAGGAAGAGGAGGAGGGAGAGGAGGAGGCAGAAGAGGAAAAGGAGTAGGAGAGTGGAGGAAGAAGGAGCTACCAGAAAAAAAGGAGGAAAAGAAAGAGCATGAGGAAGAATGAGGAGGAGGAGGAGGAGGAAGAGGAGAATTAAAAGGAGAAGGAGAAATAGAAGCTCAAATAGCCAAGAGGCATGTGAAAAAAATATGCTCAACTTCATCTGCCACCAGGTTACTACAAATCAAAATCACAGTGAGGTAACTTTTTATGCCCTTAATATGGCTGCTGTGAGTCAAAACACAGCAACTGTCAGTGAGAATGCACAGGAAAATCTACAAATCTACTCTTCCTACTGCTGGGAAGACATTGGTACGGTGCCAAAGAGTATGGGGGTTACCACCCCCCAAAAAATCTAAAGCTGGAAGTAGACATATCATAGGATTCAGTCATTCCTTATATAGATATGCATGCTGAAGGCAAGATAGAACAAAGGAAAAAAAAATACAAAAAGACATGGCCATTATTCTATGTTTATTGATGGACTTTGCACAGATGCTAAACTATATGATCAAATTAGATTCATGATGACTAACAGATGGAGAAGAGATCCTGGTATATAAGCACAAGGAACTCCTCCTCACCATCTAAGAAATAAGTATCCCATACTCTCTGAAGCAAAATGCATGGAGCACAAAGCATTAAATGAGGTAGCAACATGCAGAAAGACAAACACTCTATGATTGCTCTCACAGACATGACCAAAAAAAAAAAATGTCAATCAGAATTTATAACAGTTACTAGGAGCCCAGCAGGAAAGTGGGGACAGAAGGAAGTGGATAACGAGTACCAAAACTCCTGTGTAGAAGTAAAATATTTTATTCTTAGCTAGACAGAGTTGCTCAAATTTTCAATAAAAGTACCCCAGAGGCAGAGGCCAGGAGATCTCTGTGAGTCAGAGGCCAACTTCAGCTGTGTAGTAAATTCCAGGCTTGCTAGAGCTATAGAGTGAGTCCCTGATTTTAAAAATGAAGAAGAGGAAGAGAAATAAGAAGAGATGAATAAAAATAAGTACCTTCCAGTGCCTGTGAGATTGGCATAACTATCACTGGAAGACAATTTTACACGGGGGATTCTTCACATGCTATGATTTATTCATTATTTATGAATACATGGACTGAGAAACCATACTGCATTATACAAATGAGTATAATTATTATTTATCTGTCAAAACATCAATGTTTAAGAACTTCAGAATGTTACTACCTCTAATCTTCATACAGTCTGCATTAGTGTACCTTTGCTATCGTAGCCCACAAGTTTATGAAAATTAAATTTACTAACCTATTATATCATATATTATGTGTGTGGTGGTGTATATTTGTGTATTCATATGCACATGGTTATGTACATATATGTACCCCTAAGAGGAGTCCTGAGGTTAAGCTACGATGTCTTCTTTTATCACTCCTCATTTTATATATCTAGGCAGAGCCTCTCTATAAACTCAGAGCATACCATTTCAGCTCCTCTGGTTAGCCAGCTCACTGTGAAGATTTCCCAACTCAAGTTCTTCTTCCTGTTCTAGGCATTGGGATTATTGGAATCATTCGTCCACCTCATCTGCCTAACATTTATTGGAAGTGGAGGGGAGGGTGGGGAGATGGGGACCCAAACTCTACTCTTCACGTTTGTGTAGCAAGTGTTATATGTGCTGAGCCATCTCCCAACCCTGGAACTTGGATGCGTGTCTCTTTGCTTACATGTTGGTGTGAAGTAGTTTGAACTTCTTAGCATTTCTAGAAAATCCATTAGATCAGTACATTTTTTCTTTCTTCCCCTTTCAATACCTTTATTTTTTAATTATTTAATTTATTTATTTACTTTGTAGGGTGATAGGAGTGAGGGCTTACTTGCCACAGTGCACATGTGGAGGTCAGAGGAGCTGGTTATCTCCTTGAACCATATGGAGTCAAGAATTTTAACTCAAGTTTTCAGATTTTGTATTAAGCTCCCTTCCCTAATGGTTCATCTTGTCATCTCCACCCACTCCCCCTTCTGTCAAAAGGATATTTTATGAATTGTATGACACTCTACAAATACAGCATGTTGGTATTCTGTTGTGCTATGTCTCCTGATGGGCACAAACCTGGATAACACATAATTATTGTAGTAGAAAGCTTGTATTCTTTTCTGGTTGTGTGAAAAATATAAATAGCTAAAAGGAAATTGAGGGTTTCCTGTGCTACATAAAGAATAAAGTTAATTCTAGTTATTCAGAAGAATATTTCAGCTTCAATTATGAAAGTCAGAACTTGTCTTTTAGGACTAGGTTGATGGTACACTAGAAGTAATGTTGTTTTGGGAACTGTGATATGCAAAGATACAGATGTGATTGGAGGACAGGCCTGGAATGTGTAAGGATGAAAAATCCTGTGAAGAACAACAGATCTAAGTGTAGGACAGAGGAAAGTAAGAAACATGCAGAAATACAATAAAAATCAAATGCATAGTGTATGATGCAACAACAACCCCACAGGCATTGCAGACACACAGAGACAGGGAGACTACAACCCCACAGGCATTGCAGGCACACAGAGACAGGGAGACCTACAAACCCACAGGCATTGCAGACACACACACAGAGATAGGGAGACTACAACCCCACAGACATTGCAGAAGCATAGAAGCATAGGCTCAAATCACAGAGTGGCTAACAGCAGAGTAAAGCATTCTTCTCTTCTCTCCCAATAATAACAATGTCTAATTAACCCACTGGGAAATCAAAAAAGTATCAGTAAACTAAATGTTATTATCATCAACTTTATGATTGTAACAACATGAATTATTAATGACATTCTGCCTTTAAGTAAATACAAAGTCACTGAAGTAACAGATTTATTTATTTTTTGTTTGTTTTTGCCTACATAACTGATGTTAATTTTACTGTGAAAGGTTCACAAAGCACGAATTTGTCTTTAAGTTTGCCTGAGAAACTTTTTTATCAGAAGCAAACACTAGATTTTTAACTTAACAACTGTCAAAACAAATCTTTGCCATAATAACCCTTCAAAAGCTCAGAGCTACACATTTATTTATACATTCAAATATCTTGAAAAGAGACAGTTAAACTTATCAACAATGATGTCTTCCTCTTATAAAGCAGTTTTAAATTTTTATTACACGTGCTTATTTTGGGGCATACATGCCACTTTCAACCATGTCAGGTTGGGAGACACCTTGTGGGAACTGGTTCTCACCTTCTATTATGTAGTTTCCTGGAGTTTCAAACTCCTCCATTAGTTAGGTTGTTTTCTAGTCCCTTAACTCACTAATTTATCTAACCAATCCCAAAGGTATTTTAAATGTAGGTAACTGTAATATGAATAAGGCAATATCATGAGCCCTACAATTTCAGTTGGTTGTCTTAAAATCTAAGACTATACAGAGTCAACAAATATGTTCTGAGTACCCAAAATGGACTAGGAGTTGGAATTAGTACTTCATGCTGGAAGATGAGATGGAATACTTTATTATTGATTATCTCAGAGGCAATAAACTAAAGTTATGACAGAACCTTTCATAGTACTCTTAGCAGTGTGGTGTAGAAGAACATAAACCACCCTAATGAAGTTTCCTGGACTCTGTAACAGGAGGTGCTTGTCAGCCTGGAAGAGCAACATTGCTCTCCAGATAAGATGCCAAATGCACTGAACTTTATAATGACTTTACTTCAAAAAAAATTAAGGAAAGAAAAATGCATTCACATATTTGTTCTTACTTCCACCTCATACACCACACCATATATTTTCCTGCCCTGCGCACATAATCTAATGAGACAAACTACATCATTCTGTTCAACAGGCAATGCAGCTACAGTGCTCTCCTCCACAGAAATGCTGGCCACCTTCACATTTAAGAGAACTTCAAATCGTTTGTACCTAACTCTCATATGTGATTTCTAACTAGTTCTTTTTGAGAAACAAGATTACGAAAATATCTTAAAGTGGCCTGTGGGAGGAAGGACGGCAGACTTCCTCTGAAAGGAGAAGTTGGTAGAGCCAGCCGGACTATTTCCGTTGGGCGATGGGCATCTTAGGTCACATACCTCATCTGAATCACCAGGTAGATAGGCTCTGACTCATATATGGCTCTATAAGTGAAGATGGATTTTTATATTTAACATTAGGACCTTAAATAAAATTCTTCTTAGGATACTGTCTGGGAGATATCTTATGATTCCTCATGGGAAATACCTCTATAGACTGAGAATAATTTCACAGCAGAGGTGGAAGTCTCAAGTACAGTTACAGTATGGATCAACTCATGCTATGTTGTAAGAGGAGAGGGACAGAGTACATCAAGGAAATGGCTGGAATTTTCCATAGATTTCACTTGCCCAGAAGTTGACAGCAATATAAAACTTAACTCACTCTTTGAGAAACTCTGGGCTGTTGAGGAAAAACAAAGGAGACATTCTTATTCATTTGAATTACTTTTTCATCAGGGTAAGGAAAAATCCCATCATTTTCGTATCACTATTAAGCAGTCATAACCTCTAGGAAGGAACATAAAATATGAAAATAGTGTGAAATGATACACTATGAAATTTATTGAATGGGGTAATAGTCATTATTTTCAATGTCATCTGTGAATTAAAATATTATGGGTACTGATAAAACATCATTTTGCCCTTGAAGGCTTCTTTGTTTTCTCTTCATTATTATAAGCAAAATTCAGTAGAAGTTTGTTCCCCTCTTCTTTTTGGATGTGGAGTCCCCATGGGTCCACCTGATTAGCAATTAACCGGTGGATGGAAATTATGCTAAAGATAGATATGCAAATGGTGTTTATTTCAGAGGGTCAAATTCATTAATAGACACATTACTATTCAAGTATCATATTTGTATTTGTTATAATAATTGCAAAGATGGAAATGAATGCTTTCAGGCTTCTAAACTATGCATTTAGAAATAAGATAACCAACCACTTCCAAAATGCAGAGGCACTGAAAGCTGTTTTTTTCTATTCTTAACATATCTGTCATAGATCTTCAAAAAGGTAATACAACTATTTTCTTCTTTTGCTATTTTGTTAGGGTTTTTATTGCTTTGACAAAACACTATGACAAAAAGTAAATAGGGGAGGAAAGTTTCTTCAGCTCACACCTCCAGATCATAGACCATCATTGGAAAATGTCAGGACAGGAATGCAACCAAGGCTGGGACTTGGGGACAGGCACTGATACAGGGTCCATTGAGGGGTGCTATTACTGGTTTAATTCCCATGGCTTGCTCATCCTGCTTGTTTATGAAACCCAACATGGCACCATCCTCCATGGGCTGGCTCTTCCCCCATTGATCATTAGTAGATAAAATGCCTTGCAGCTTGATTTCATGGAGGCATTTCCTCAACTGAGGCTCCTTCTTTTCTGATGATACTAGCTTGTGTCAACTTGACACCCAGAACCATCCAGGAGACTCTTGTAGTTGCTAAATATCTTAAAACTTAACCAGTAATGGTAATCATTGTGTTGGTAAAGAATGAATCTCTGAAATTGTATGTGCATCCTGCTT
This sequence comes from Mastomys coucha, assembly GCF_008632895.1. Taxonomy (NCBI): domain Eukaryota; kingdom Metazoa; phylum Chordata; class Mammalia; order Rodentia; family Muridae; genus Mastomys; species Mastomys coucha. The sequence continues at coordinate 52,193,010 of NW_022196910.1, forward strand.
TAGATGTGTTAGGGAATGGTCTCTTCTTATTTTCTCTGAAATCTCTATGGAAGAGAATGAAATTTGAATGTCCCAACCTGCAGGACTTGAACAACAGAGGTCTTGGGGAAAGGAGCAACAACGACAGACAAATTGGAGTCAGGAGACTCGAAGGAAGGAGACAAGACAAAAAATCTGTTCAAATCTCATTTACTTTAGTGAGACAAAGGGCTTATAAAGCTAGAAACCACAAAGGTGGTTGCCTGGGTGCATGGGCCAAACCAATAGTATTGCCTGGTTACACATTGACATGAATAGAATCTCCCTCATTGTAAAATGTCCAGAAAGCCCCCTATTGTAAAATGTCCCAAGTCAATTACTGGAACAGAAGCAAGATAGTGGAAGAAACAAAAGAGTGTTAGTTAATAGATGATGGCCAAAGGACAAGATGGAGACTGAGATTCCAGGGGCTTTGGGGCCCCAACATTTAATGTGTAATGTTTCTGGGAAAGGCACTCTAAAAAACACAAATAGATATCCTCAGTCAAATTTGGTTTATACAATCAAATGATGTACATAGAGAATATAAAAATATCATTAATAATACAATGGATGTTTGGGGGAGGGTAGCAGGATGTGTTCCCAAGCCAATTTGAAAACAGCCTTGAGGGGGGAGAGAGGGGAGAGAGCAGCCTTATAAATAAAATTATTCAGATGAGAGGCAGAAAGTAAGAGTGAATAGTAACCTGCAAGGGCATTCCTTACCAAATATTGTTAGACTTGTTATTACAGTGAATCATGGTGATCAATGACTGAAACCAGCTATTTCTTCACTTTTAGCTAACGTCACTCACTGCTGTTCTATGAGATCTATAGTATAATTTGGTATAGTATCATAATTCTTATGATGGAGTTAAAATTTCCTCTCAATGCCTTGTTTAAGAACCCATAAACTGTGTATACTGAGAACTGAAATAAATCATTTGGTCAACCATTCATTTTGTCTAGAATTCAGAAAGGGGCTTAGTAGAATAGATTCTGTATTATCAGGAACTTAGAATTCTATAGTGTGCCTATGAGACATGTATTTCCTAGACTTCTTCATTCCAAAAGGAGAATATTGGACAAGAAATAATGCTATTTGCTAGACCACGCATCAGATCACTAGCTGTGACAAGAGTCTATGAAGCATGTATAAACCTTCATTGAGTACTAAGATCTGTGCTTGAGTCTCAGTCATTTGTGGTCACCCTTGTTTCTATAAAAAGGGGTGCTCTGACCAGTACATGGCAGACAGGAGCTCTCCTGCCAATTCTATCACATGGATTGAGGTTTCTACTGTGAGTAAAGCATAAGAATTTCCTGTATTTCAATATGAAATGTAAGTGCAACATGGGGAAGGACAAGTTTCCCCAGAATAACCAAACCTGGCTTTTACAGATTTGTCTCAGTCCTATAGGTTGTGCATCATCTATTCCTCTAGCATGGAGAATTTGCTGAATCTTCAAGGAATGGAGGATGCTTTTGTCATTCAGGCATTCTACAGAATTGGCTACATATTATCATACACTAAGAGGTGGTATGGATCCTGCATGCACATAAATATTCTTGTGCTGAGGATGTGTGGAGTTGATGCAAAAATTGCTGTTAAATCCCAGAAATCCTCAGGCACCTTAATGACCAGCAGGATGATCCATAGACTCCAGGATCTACAAGAGGGGACTAGGAAGGGGTCTCTGCAGTGTTTGGTTATCAGAGGAATGTTACAAAGAGTAAAAATTTTATTGTGGTTTCGGTGAATTTTGTATAAGCAATTATTCAAAGGGGTTGACCATCAAGAATATAAATAGGCTTAAGTGAAAAGTACTGAAAATTAAGGTATAGCCTTCAGAATACACAGACACACACAGACACACACACACACACATACACACATACATCATGTCTAAAAACAACTGATTTGTGTTGTTAGTCAACACTGGACAGATTGGTACCTCTGCTAATGTCAGTGATACACAAACACTGGACTGACTGATATTGCTCCAGAATTGGAAAAAAAATAATAAGCCTTATCTATATGAGAATCAATGCCTCATCTTCTCTTCAGGAAACAAACTTGTGTTTGTCTTTTTGTTTGTTTATGTCTTAAATTAGTATGTCATGTTGGGCTCCTTGATGAAGACTTCATAAAGTTAATATCCCACTTGTTCTCCTAAATATGGCTTGATGCAGTTATGATACTTCCAGAAAGGAATGTGACAAGGCTAGACCACTGATGTATGTCTACAGACATCCATCTAAAACTACATTTTGTTTCTTTGATGGTGCCTGCAAACTGCAGTTGAGAGACAATCACTGAACAGACATAAAGACAGCATTTACAACTGCAAAATGTTTACTCATTTCTGATGGTTGTGATCGGTAATTTTAGTAACATTGTACATAACTGTCACTATAATTAGAATTAGAGAAGTAAAATTCCTATAATCCACAATGAGGATTCAATTAGGCTTTCTAATTATAAGGTCTGGTCCAATTATTCCACATTAATTTTAGCACATATACACTTGGCTTGATCTCAATGTGTCAATCATTTCTATAGAATATTATGCTGGCAACGGGATATTTTATTGAAATGAATGCTGTATCCATGGCATTTGTTGGCAAAGCACTAGTATCAGATATTATAATGAGACTTTCTATACTCAGTAATGCCAAAGAGGACCAGAGAATATACTGTTAATATTCTCAATGAAGTGATAAAACATCTAGTAGATATACCCTGTGGAGAAAAGATATATTTTGATATTAGCTTTAGATAGTTTGTATCCATAGTAGAGAATGTGGAGTAACAAAGTTGTTTGTATTGTGTTATTCAGGAAGCACAGAAAATAGAAATAGGAAGCACCAATGAGAACTATAGCCCTAAGAACACACTCCCAGCGACAGAGTTGTTCCACTTAGATTCCATCTCCTCTTGCCTCCACCATCCTTCTCTTCCTCCTCATCTTCCTGTTCTCTTTTTCCTCCTTTTCTGCAACTTGATTCTTTAGAACTATCATTGCCATCCCATCCAGCCTTCCTACCAAACCGAGTTTGTGTTCAGGGCAGAACGACCTGGTTTCTGAGCAGACTGAACTCATCTTTGTTATTAGCTGCAGCAGCAACATGGGAAATTTCCCAGCAAACCCTAAGACCAAGAGCGTTTGGCCACAGAAGCACAGACGACAGCGAGTACAGAAAATCATGCATAGCTCAAGAACACTATCTGCTATGAATTTGTGGCCTTAGCATGTCACACAGTTAGTAGACTTCCTCCAAACTACAAGCCATCAAGGGTCACAAGGAATATCTGATTTTCATCAGAGCACTCTATGAATGGAAATCTTTGACTATGTCCCAAGGTGTCAGTCATTGTCTGAGCCTACCATTAGATATGGCTTATAATGAAATTAAGATGTCCGAGCCCATCTGATGGGTCTGAGGTAAAACACATGACTTGTTGGGTTACATTAAAGAAAATCTGATTACATCTTATTTTTTAATTGTGGTTTTATTTTATTGTTTTTATTAATTAATTAATTTTTTTACACTCCATATTTATTCCCCCATCCATCCCCAACTGTTCCACATCCCATACCTCATCCCCACCCCCTGTCTCCACGTGGATGTCCCCACACCCCACCCCACCTGACCTCCAAACTCCCTGGGGCCTCCAGTCTCTCAAGGGTTAGGTGCATCATCTCTGAATGAACACAGACCTGGCAGTCCTCTACTGTATGTATGTTTGGGGCCTCATATAAGCTGGTGTATGCTGCCTGTTTGGTGGTTCAGTGTTTGAGAGATCTCAAGGGTCCAGATTAATTGAGACTGCTGGTCCTCCTACAGCGTCTCGATTCTCTTCAGCTTCTTTCAGCCTTCCCTAATTCAACAACAGGGGTCAGCTGCTTCTGTCCATTGGTTG